>NW_006435837.1:722443-739310 GCF_000325575.1 Pteropus alecto | reverse complement strand
ACTTACCCCAAAGACTTGAAAACCCATATCTAAAAAGATATTTGTACACCGATGTTCATAGCAGCATTATTCACAGTGACCAGGACATAAAAGCAACTGAAGTGTCCTACAATAGATGATTGGCTTAAGAAGCTGTGGTACATATATACAATGGAATATTACTCAGCCATAAGAACAGATGAAATACGGCCATTTGCAACAACATGGATGGAACGCGAGATAATTCATGCTGAGAGAAATAAGCCAGACAGAAAAAGTTAAAAATCACATGATATCACTTATATGTGGGATATAAACCTAAAGGCAACAAATGAACAGGACAAACAGAGACTTATGGACATGGACTATAGACTAGTGGTTACCAGAAGGTAGCGGGTGGGGGGAGCGGGGAGCTAGACAGGGTAAAGGGAGTCAAATTTGTGGTGACAGAAAGAAATCTAACTATGGGAGTTGAACACATAGTATAAACATATATGTGTCTTACTGTTAAAGTGTACAGCTGAAACTTACTGGATTTTGTTAACCAATGTCACCATAAAAATAAATAAATAAATAAATTTCAAAAAAGAAAAAAAATGTAAATTATAAAATCTCTCTACCTCTGCCTCTGCTAACCACAGAAGAAAATTAATCCATAAACACCTCAATATAAGTTAGTCATTACACGAATACAATTCCTCTGAAAACTGCATTTTGCAAATCCATCCCTTGCTTTGGGGCCAATGTCCCTCAAATCTGTCATCACGTATATCCTTATCTTTAAGGCAATCTCCTTCAACATGAGAATTAAAGCCTTGCCAAATGTCTATGAAATCATGTCCTGAAAACCCCCATCTTGGAAAACAAATAGTTTTAATGCTTTACTGTGTGTGATGTGTTTGTCTCACACTTCCTTTAAGAGAGCAGCAGGACTTAACACAATCGGTCACTTAAATATAGCCAAAGCTTTTAAGTCAAGCGTCTTGCTTTCCTGAGCAAAACAAAAAGGAGTCTTAGAGGGATTAATTTTCTTGAAAACATAAGAATCCTAGTTGTGAAAAGAGATCATATTTTTATTCAAATTTAGTTCTTTTAATAAATCAGAAGTTTCTAACTACAGTAGGATTATGATAACTCTACTCTTGGCCATATTAAGATAGCCCATTCTCGAATAAGTTTTAGTTGCAGTGTACTTTCATATACATAAAATTATTTATTCTCCATAAAAAGCCTGTGTTATTTCACTGAGTCTAATTTAGGTTAAGTGACCTGTGCGGCCACAAAGCCAGTCAGTAACTGAACCAAGACTTAAGCCACTCAGCCCTGGGTGTTTGCCGCCTATCCAAGTCCAGCTCTTTAAGTTATTTCGATGAGAAAAAAAATCACTGTAGCAAACAAACTTGCAAGATTCACTTAATGGCCCTTTAGTTTAAAGTTTGCTACAAGAGTTCACTACCACAAAACTATTAGATGCATTTTATTGTGACCAGATCTAACCTGTATTTAAACAGCCAAGCTTTTGGTCCATAATTTCTTAAGAGATATTTTGCCCCAATGGGGTAACTTTGTTGAGATGTCAGTAACTGTCCATGCACAACAACCATATGTGTGTTATAAAACCACAACTCAGTTTTACATTTCCTTCCCCTCAATAAAATCCCTGCTGCCTGTTTATATTTATTCCCTTCGTTTTTCCCTCCCTCAACCCCAGGAAACCACTAATCTACTTTCTGTCTCTACAGATTTACCTTTTTTGGACATTTCATATAAATGGAATTATACAATAGGTGGCCTCTTTGCCTAGCTTCTTTCACTTAAAATGTTTTGGAGGTTTATCCGCAAACAGCATGTATTAGTAGCTTGTTCCTTTTTACTCTCAGTAATATGTCATTGTATGAATATATCAATGTTTATCTATTCACCAGTTGATGAGCATTCAAGTGCTTCCACTTTTTCTTCCAACCCATTTTTACTGCAGTTTGGTAGCTTATGGTCGATGTTCTATGTCCTCCCCTTTAGAACTCTAACCTCACAAATGGCTGTGTGTACCTGTAAAACACTTAATCTGACGCCTCTGCCACGTGTGACTCTCCTCAGCCTCTAATCCAATCAGTTCCAACAAAACTGGCTTTTCAAGACTGTAAGGCCATTATGACTTGTACCCATCTCGTTTTTTCATAACCAATTAAGAAAGGGTCATTTAGTTCAGGCATTTTTCCAGCCTCTGAGGCTATGGTTATAATCACACAACTCAATTTTACTAAAAGTCTTTGAATTGTATATTTATATTGGGTAAATTCTATGGTATATAAATTATATCTCAATAAACTTAAAAAATAAGGTTGCAGAAGACAGATGAGAAAACAAGAGTATAGAAATATAAATAAGGTTCAAGCTGTCAACCTGAGCAGCAGACACCTCTTCCAAGGCCCAGAAAATCCTGAATGGGTCAGGTAGTTCATTAGATGTAGGGTAATCTTGCTGGTATAAATCCAGTATCTGCTATGAGCTCTGGACACTCACATGCCAAGCCTTAGCCTCTCTCAAATTGGCCAAATTCACACAACTGGAATAAAAGGGCAACAGCATACAAGGTTAAGAGAGCAAGCTTTGAACTCTATCAGAACTACCTTCAAGTCCCGCATTTGCCACTTTTTAAGCAAATTAAGTTACCCAAAGTTTAGGGCAGATTTAACAAATGAAAATAAGATATCCAGTTAAATTAGAATTTCAGGTAAACAATGAATAATTTGCCAGTTAATGTATGCCTCGTGCAATATTTGAGGAATACTTATACTAAAGTATACTCAGTACATTCTTATTGAAAAGTTATTTGTTGTTTATCTGAAATGCAAGTATCGCCAGGTGTCCTGCATTTTATCTAGCAACCTTATGATATTTACATATACCCTTTGGTAAGATGGGAATATTAATAAAACCAAATTTAAGGTCTCTGGGATTACACGGGCTATGTAAATACATTAGCAAGTGGTCTCTAAGATTTAACTTGTCACAATATGGTACTTCTGCCTTAACTACCTCTTTAGATGTTCAATCATCCTCAGAACCCCATCCTGAACCACAGCTGGTTTTGATGGGATGTTAATAAATTACTCAGGTCTTGCTAACTTCATCTCCTAATGGATAAAGTCTTGTAACCCTACCACAAACCACTGGCATACAACGGCTAGTCATTCGTGAAGGACTAAGTCCTGGGCATTTCACAAGAGGTAGTTCCTGTCAAGACAGAGGATCCAGTTTAGTATAAGGGAAAAAATAAGAGTGCTTAGAAACATGAAAGATGAGCTCAAGGACATGGGTAAGCACAAGGATGATCACATAGAGAAATGAAGGAAGTAGTCCTCGGATAATGAGCACAGTTCTGGGACCAGAACTCTCCTCCTGGACTCTTTGATGCCACTTCTCATTTGTACTCCCGCTATTCTGTGATGACTTTCCTTCATGGTGACACCAGGCTATGCCAAATCCACGTATGCCGGATTGTAGACACCATAACTGAACCAGCTCTCTCAAACCCTGGAGTGGCAACAATGCGAGGTTATATCCATTCACCTGCCCTGACAGTAACAGAGTCAGTCAAGGAATCCGATAACTCAAATAACTCTTCCACAACTTCCTGAATCTAAAAGCAATACAAAAGAAGTCTAGAAAATGCAGAAAACAAAGAAAAAGGCAAATGCAATCCTATTATCCAATGATGACCTATGAGAAAAAAAAAAAGTGCTACATGTATTTTTACGAAATTAGGATCACATTTCAATTTTCTATCTTCTTTTTTTGCAATAACATGATTACTTTCCCCAAAATATCTTCAATATATGATTCCTATTGAGTACCCGCTACTCCACAGAGTAATACTATAGAGTAACAATTTTATTTGTTACAAATATTTGCATATTTATTTGCAATAAAATTTCTTACTATTTCTTGCTATTATCTATTCTAATAAAATCGACAGATACGTATATGTACATTAACATAATTTCCCATCTGAAAAGTTCCTAGAACAATTGCCAGATTTCTTTCTAGATACATTATCCTAATTTATATTCCCATTAGTAC
This sequence comes from Pteropus alecto, assembly GCF_000325575.1. Lineage (NCBI taxonomy): Eukaryota > Metazoa > Chordata > Mammalia > Chiroptera > Pteropodidae > Pteropus > Pteropus alecto. Next base: position 735,248 of record NW_006435837.1, on the reverse strand, counting down.
TGAGAATATATAGGAGGCCTACTTTTATAAGCCCCACATCTCCCTACCAAAGACTTCTTCTAATTTTAAGGTAAAAAAATAATTTATGGTAATTTTTGAGAGCATAAGATAACTTCTCTTTACCCCTGCCCCCGGGAGGGCCTTGGTCTGCACAGAGTAGCTGAGAGGAGGGAACACTGTAGGTTCGCAAGCATGAGGTAAATGTCTGCTCTCCACCCTCTGGTGGCCTACAGCGTTCTATGGATGTCAAATATAGCTTTAATGTAACATTTATCATTAGACTCACTGTCAGGAGTTGGAAGGAGACATCTAATCAAGAGTGAGAGAGTATAGGCAAGACAGTGAAAAATAGAAAAGAGAGCAATGCTGGGTAGCCACACTGTGGGCTCAGCTACTAGAGTTCCAATAATATACCACCAGATGGCCCATTCTTATTGGGCTCTGTCCATTGGAGGATGGGCTATAGGTAAATATGAATAGCATGGAGTTCAGAGAGGTAAAATTATAAGAGTATTGATTCACAGACATTAGTGAATCATAGTCAAAATTCATAGTGTGGTCATAGAAGAAACTCTAGATTTTGTTGTCTTGTTTTGGAGTAGCAACATAGCAGGCATATTTTAAATCTACGACTAAGTCATTGTATCTGACCAGCCAGCTACAAGGAGACAGATGTAGGTTTGTTTAAAGGACAGGTTATTGACAAGGAACATGTAATTTTAGTTAAGAAAGACTTTTTTAAGAACTCCTTAGAACCAAAATAATTTGAAGAATCATGGGTCCTGACAATTACAAGAGACCTTGTCACAGGATAAAGTAAACCTTCTTAGAGAAAGTATAAACAGCTTCTTAGATAATGTCTGAGCTTTGGGAATAAGGGGACTCCAATACCAAAATGCAGGAACACAAGTCTAAGGAAGTCTAAGGCAGATGGTAAATGCTGAAAAAAAAAAAAAAAACCTTCTGATTGATTCAAGATGCCTCTGGGAAGGTATAACTATCACATGTGGTCACATAATAGTATCCTGTAACAAGGCAGGCTCAAAGCCACCGGAAGTCTTTAGAGACCATAAAGTCAAGCCTGTATATCCCGTAACACCCAGGTTACATGGCATCAAGACAGTCAGAACATACAGATCCAGGTGGCCTCAGCTTGGCTGAGAAGAGCTTGAAGTGCTTCTAAACTTAGAGTCCCAGCCTCTCCTAGTCTGAAGTACTCAGCCCAATTTTTTTTAATGGGGATTTTATTTCTCAGAACTTTTCTCAACTTTGTAAACTGAATATGTCACAGTCACAAAAAAGAAAATACAATCCAGACCATAAGAATGGATTGTAACAGTTAAACATTCTAGACATTTAGAGTTGGTTAAACTAACATATATTAGTTGGTCTTAGATTTAAGAAAACTTTATAACATGACCTATTTATGCTGATATTTCTGTTTTTTTGGTGTTTTAAGAGTCCTTAAGGATAAGCAAGGAAATCTCCAAATCTTGAGCTAATAATTTATGAAGAGTTACTTAGCTTTAACATGACTTGGCTGCATATTCTGGAGATTTCTATATTATCTCAGTATTTCCACATTTGTGTGTATCTGCTTGTTTATCTTCTTTCCTCTTTGACTACAGAGCCCCAGAGCAATGCAGGCAATGGAACAGGGGTTTAGAGAGCAGCATTTGCTTTTTACTGTCTTTCAACCAGTTGAAATTTGTTTTTTTCCTTGTCCTTTCTTTTGCTATAAGTGTTTTGGAAGAATGATTCAACATTCTCTCTGGAGAAAAACGGCAGCATCTGAAATTTAGAATAACAGCAGTTCACTAGATTTACTCACTGTTGTTCAATCAATCAGTGGTGTTCACTCTTCGTTTTCCTATGCTCATTAGAAATGTCATAGATTTATATTAATATCATATGCCATTAGCATCCTTGGCTTAAATTCTTTCATTTTAATGTAATTATTGGAGGAAAAGTGTAAGACAGGATAGAATTTAACATAAGATATACATATCTAGATTAATTTCTGTACCAAGCTTAGATAGAAACTTGAGTTTTTTGATGAATATTTAGATATCTGTTGTTGAATCATTTTCTGTTGCTTAAGACATAAGTAGAACTAAGCTACGGAATCTGATCAAAAGCCTGTGGAATAAGATTGATCTATGTCAATAAATGTTACCAACAGACAAACTGAATTTGTAATTCCTTGCTCAACTGGCCACAGTCTAGAAGTCAAAATAGGGTCACTGCAGGACAAATTCAACCTAAAGAAGTATTAAAAACACTTGACAATTTTTCAAAGTACTTGTTATCTCATACTGGGGAACAAGGGTGAGTGTGGAAGAATCTCCTAGAGTTCTAGCTTCTCCTGAAAAGTCAGAAGACCTGGCAGCTCTAAGCATAGTCTTCCATGGCACTGGTTGGCTGGGTCTCCTTAGCTGCTGTCTTCTTTAGACATGGCACATGTTCTCCCACTCATCATCATCCTCGCTTTTCCCTATCACCACTCCTGGCCCACTTCCCTTGTTTATTTAACTTACTTGCCACTTGTAGGTATTTGAATTAGCTACTCACTGTCCTCAGTAGACATGGCTTCAAGCTTTAAACTTCTTCCATACAAGGCAACTCTTAACCCTTAAAAGCCCCTGACCATGACAATAAGGCCAGACAACACCTTAGGCCTGAGACTTACAATGCAGCCAGTAAGCAGATCACCCTGCACCCCATCTCCCACCTGTCTGGTTGGGACAAGAAGTCTAATTCCCAGTTTCAGAATTAGAACCAGAATGTGGAAGGAAAAAAGAAGGGGCCAGTATGGTAAAGACACTAGTGCAAAGTCATCTTCAAAGATATGTTGAGTCTAGGACTCAGATTTTTTGATTTGAGAATCTAATTGTCAGAAGACCAAGAGGCAGTGAAGAATCTTCCCAAAATAAAGTATTAGGAGTATCTGGGGCAGCTGCTCTAAAGGTTCAAGGCTTAAATATAAGGAGAGCATTTGCCTCACCATTTCATAGCCTTCAACCTACATCACCGTTGAGCTCTCACTGGGGTAGAACAGGCTGTACAGCAATGAAAATAAGCCAGCTAGAAGAAAAAAAAAGTCTACAAGACTGAAATTTGACATTTGTCACTTTCATTTTTATTTTCTACTTTGGGTTCAAACAAAGGGATTCGAGAAGAGAGCAACAAATCATGCAAACATCTGGTCTTTAGGGTGTCTACTGATGTTTTCACCCAGCCTCCAGGATATTAAAAAGAGTGACTCTTCTTTTGGCATAAGTAAATCTTTTTATTTTCCATGATCAAAATGCCTATAGAAAAGCATCCAAGCCATGGCTCCTTAGAGTAAGGAATAAATCCACTCCAGGCTGTCAGAAAGATCACCTTGGCCATTTCTTCCCTTACCTCAGAAAGGCAACTGAGGGAAAAAAGAAGACAACCAATTTTGACTGGCAAACAGAGGATGCCACTAGAAGTTGGAGGACCATCAGACTACAGAACATGATGTATTAGAAACAGCCTACTTGCTATGCCACTCAAATTGGGTCCACAGACCTACATTTGTATCACTTGGGAGCCTGCTGGAAAATGCAAATTCTCAAGCTCTACACCAGACCCACAGAATCTCAGAATGGGGCCCAGGAGTTAAGTTTAACAAGTCCTCCAGGTGATTCTTTGCACAACCTCAAGAATGAGAAGCACTAACCAAACACATCTCTATAGCATCCATAGTAAAAGACACAGGACTCCAGGAGATCTGAAAGGCCCTCACCTGGTCCTTAGGTGACAGTTGGTCTTATTCCATTGGCACAGGGTTATGGTACTCACATAAGAAAGACAAGTTCAGTAGCAAAACAGACCTCATACGGGAAGAGAGTACTCATGAAAAAGGATGTTTTACATCTAAGAATTGACTGTAAAAAAAATAAATAAATAAACACTTCAATCTGCTTTCAGACTTAAACCTTCACCTGTAGGATTTCTGTTCAAAAAGAGATTAACAGTCCCTTTGAGTCCAGTTGCTACTGAAATCTGAGAGACCACTTCCAGAACTTCAGGAGGTTGAAGAGCACAGACAAGACTCAACTCTCTAACTTTTACCCTTAGTCCAACTCCCCCATCACCATGGCTCTACCTCACTGATTGCCTAAAGACCTGAGGTTATAGGGAGGGCTACACTTGAATTTTGTATATGTCTATAAATAGCCACACTTACAAAGGCTACGTACAATCATGAAAATTATACTGATTAATCTGGCAAAACACAGAATTCCCAATGAATCCTCTATTATACTAGAAACACTTGGAAGAATGTGAATTGCCAGTTATGCAGAGGCATTTAATTCAATTCCGCTATTTACAGATGAAAAGACTTGGGTCCAGAGTAATAAACCTACTGGACAAAAGCCACAGACCTCAACAGCAACCCAAGTGTAGAATCCAGCCTTCTGGACTACCAGTGGCCCACACTTCCCTCAGTAATTTTTTAGTGCTATCCAATTGGCATTAAGAGCTATCATCACCTTCTCCAATACATGTAACTAAGCATCTGTGCTTTGAGCACAAACTCTATTCTGCCCATATTCTGGCAGACAAGAAGTATACTATCTTCTCAACCATCTACCCAACTGGGTCAGAATTAGCCTTGTTGCTCTAACCTTCGGAATTCAAAGAACCTGGAATAGCCCTGGGGTCCATGTGCTCACATATGAATTGCTTCTAATGAAAACAATAAGCATAAGAGCAACAATCATTTAATTAAGCATTCACTATTTGAGGCCTTCCCTTAGACCTTTTAGGTGCAATCTCATTTGACTAGGAAGACCATCTTGAGGTTAAATTACTCAAGGTCACAACTAGGAAGAAGTCAAACTGTGATCCAGACCCAGGTTGGATTCTGGAACCCGTGTTCTTTTTCTGCACTGCTTATGGACAAGGGCCTTGCCAGCTGAGTCTCCAGGATGATGTTCCAATTTCCTCCCTTTGGGGCTGGAGCCCTATCCTGAACCTAGGCAACCTTGACTGAGGACACTGTCTTAATAACCCTCTCCCCACGATGGCTGGATCTGACTTCTGGACTCTGAGTTACTGGCTGGAGTCCTGCTCCTAAAGGGATGGGCATCTGGCAACAAGGCCATTTCACTTGTAACTGTCCAGACCACTACTGCTGGCCTCGTCCACCACACAAGCCCTGGGGCAGAGTTAGTTCACCCAGCCTAATCCACTTTCAACAGTTTCCCCATGTTAAATGCTAGTGATAGATGTCTGAAGAGACATCTATGGGCCCAAATTACATTAAGCACCAGGGATATGGCGTTGAGCACAATGTGGTGCTCATCCATTCTGGACCCTCAGGCTGCCTCTCGCCCAAGCCCATATAAAATCGTGGCAAAAAAGCATGCTGAAGAAATATTCCTTCGTTATGCTGGCATAGTTGGAAAGGCCTTGCCAAAGACATAGCCCAAGCAACAAGAAATGTCAAATGTACACAGAATGCTTCTGGGTTCTTGCAGTTGCTTAGTTCACATTGTCAATGGGAAGCTCACCAAACATAGGTTTATAGGAATTACGCTAATGGTGACAGAGTCGGTAAAAGTGGGGTATACGAAGATTGTGAGTCACATTTAATCAGGTGGTAGTTCATCCCGTAGGAGCTACATAGATCAGTTCTTTCTGCTGTGCATACAAATTACCTGGGGCTGCTGTTACAATGTGGATTCTAATTCAGCAAATCTGAGGTAGAGCCTGAGGTTCTGTATTCCTAACAAGTTTCCCTAACATGTTGATTCTGCTGCTCCTCAGACTACACTTTGAAGTAGCAAGCCCATAGATCACAGCAGCACAGATTGGAAAGGAAGAGAATATAATTTACTTACTTCGATCTAAGTTATGTGTATAGATAGCACTAGAACCTTACAGCCAAGTTGCATGATCTTACCAGAAAGTAATCATTCATATGGGAAAAATAAACAAGCTAGCATTGAGTCTCAGGATGTGAGGGAGATAGAGGCTAAGACTGAGGGGTCTTGAAACATAGAAATCAAGAGGGGAAAAGAATAAGCAACAGTCATGTAAACAGCAACACAGCTGTTCAGTTGAATAAATATTCAATGTTTGAAACACACAAAATAATGTAGCCTGGGATATCTGGTAAAGTCAGGTCTATCTAACACTGAGGAATGCCAGATAGGAATTAACCAGGGCTGGGATGTTAGACTCACTGGCACAGAGCAGGCAATTCCCAAATTCCTAACAAGCAATGTGAAGAAATCAGCGCAGGCAAGCCAACACCACCAGTGTAAGCGCAGGGTCATGAATATAGAGCTAAGCAGGCAGGAGACGCCCAGCTGTGGGAAGTGAACTTACCTCCTGGTCTTCAGCTTTCAGAAGGAACTGAGCAAGAGAAATCGAAGTATCCTAGCCCCCAGAGGAAGTAGTAGTCCAGCAAGGAATCCATGAAGGAATGAAGTATGGGAGCTGAAAACACTGAGGAAAGTCCCAGTTCTACAACCCACAGTGAAGCAGTTGTAAAGTTATGTGGTGCTCAACCAACTAAAGGCCTTATATTCCTTCCTCTGCGGGGCAGAATCAACAAGCGTGGGTTAAGTGGCTATAGCTGTGAAAATTGGCAACATGTTAGTACAAGAGTGGGTCTCCAAGTAAAGTCCCATATCAGCAGTATCAGCATCACCTGAGAACCTCTTAAGAAATGTAAATTCTCAGCGCTGCTCCAAACCTGAGGGTAGAGTCCAGCAGCCTGTTTGAACAAGTCCTCCAAGTGATTCTGATGCAAGTTCAAGTCTGAGAAGCACTGCAGTAGAGCCTATTGGAAGCTAAGTGGAAAGACCAGGCCGAGTATGGCAAATGCTAATCTTTATAAGTAGTCTTAATAATGGTGCTTTCAAAGAGCCAGTGAAAACTGAAGCCAGTTTATAGAAGAGAAGAAAAAACAATAGGAGAATGTGAAAGAATAATCAATAAAACAAGTTTGGGGATCAACAAAGTTGGGCAATGATATTCGATGGTAGAGTTTTATCAGTGATGAAGAATCACCAACCATGTGTATGATACTCATATTTTAATCCTGATAATGAGAGAAATCATGAGTATCAAGAGGGGTCAATTCATGATATGTGTTTGAAATTTTTCTCATGCTATCTTTTCAAGAGACTCACCTAAAGGAAATACTATTTGGTAGAAATGCTTGTGAAGCTATCTTCTCAGAGAAGGAAAAACATGACAAACTTGAGAAAAACAAACACAGTGGCCTAATGTATCTATTTGACAAAAATATTGAGAAAGAATTTTGCTGAAAATATGAACACAGGTGCAGGACAAAAAAAAAACATGAGGTTCTTAATTACACGGATTGATTCAGGAAATATGTGTTGAACAGCTACTCTATTCAGACACTAAGGACGCAGGACTGAATAAAATAATTTCATTCAGAACATTTGCAGTATAGCGGTAAGGGTGGGTGGAGAAGACAACAAATTAACAGTTGACACAGCTGTACCAGAGGTTCACCTAAGGAGCTATGGGAGCGGAGTTTCTCCAAAAAGCATCCAAGAACTCTTCTCAAAAGACAATAACACTTAGTTTGACTCTGAAGAACAACAGACTGGAAGAACATCCTATCAGAAGAAACGATATGCGGGAAGATGTGGAGGCAGGAAATGCCTTCTGGGAAATGCCGGAGGCTTGGAATGGCTGTGGGGAGAGGACATGAGGCTAGAGAACTAGTAGGCAGCTCATGGTGACCCAGGGTGCCATCCTGGTGATATTGGCAAGCCAGTGAGGACCAGGAACAGGTGTGCTCTTCAGAAAAACCACTCTATCTCAATCATACCACGAATACTTTGAAGAGAGGGTCAGAAAAGAGGCTCGTAAGATATATAAGGAAGAGATGGCCACAATTCAAGTGACCGACTAGGGCATTAGAGCCCAGGAACGCAGAAATTATGCAATTCTAAAGATGGCAAGGCCTATGATACGACAAAACGGACACACCAATGCACCAAGATCAATTGGGGGATGGGCCCTATCAATTTGTAACCAATATTAGCAACAGGTTGGTGATCAATTTCATTATTCTTAAAAACTAGAGATGACTTAAGACTATCCTTTTAATAGTTTAACATTTCAATCTGTTTTCTGGAACAGGAGAAGACAGGCTCAGTGAGCCCACAATAATTGCTGAACATCCTCTCTGAGCAGGACATTTGAGCACCCAGCAGTGACAGGTTTGGAACGTGCACCCTCCCTCCTGGAGCTCGCCAGATGGAGGTGAGGGGACAGAGGTTACATACTTCACAGGCCAGGAATCGAGTTTGTGTTACCTGCTGGGGCATCTTGCCTGTGTTTCAGCACATTGCTGAGGGGACAGGAAGGCATGCGGACCACTGCTTTCTTCTCTTGACTCTAACCTCAAGAGGGGAGAACTCCAGCAGGCATCAAGGAAGGTTACCTTTAGGATCCTACAGCTCTGGCTGTAGAGTCAGCCTAGAAAGGAAAAACACAGGTAACCTTTTTCTTTCTCCTGCACTGGATCTGTTCCCCTTGATGGGATTAGTATTAGGAGATGGAAACTATGGGTGACTTTGGCATGGGAGGCCAAGCAGGGACAGAGAGGGGTTCTCAGGAAAAAAATGTCAGTTTGGGGCTCACCCTGCTCCAAGTCAAAAGGAATAATAGCAGGGGTGGGGGCAGGATATAAAGTGATTTATTGAGGTGTCTGCAAACTCCAGATCAGCTTACCAGTCAGAAAAGATGGGTATTTCAACAGAGATCTGGACCATAAATCTGCAGTGAGCATATGGCTCAGGTTCCTTTGGTCAGATCTCAGACCTTCGAGCACAGGGTACAAACACTCCAACTTCACACCTAGAGATATGACTAGCACCAAGTGAGGTCTGGAGGATAGATGGTTTAATATTGAGGAATGGAACATTTTAGTGTTCTAAAGGCACTGGAGGGATTTAAAATAAAATATTAAATAGCAATCTTTCCTATGTGGCAGGATTTCGGATGATTTTAAAATTGTCTTCTCTTTGATCATCAAAAACTCCTATAACAAATATGATTTCTATAAGTAATAATAGAAATTGAAAGTATTTAAAATATTATTATTATGCTGGACAAAGAACCCAATGTTAAAACAAGTGATATCATCCTGTATATATAGGATATGTATATGAGTACATAAGAAAAAAGCAGATATAAAGTGATGATAGGAAGTAAAGGTTTTAGAATAAGTGGTCATAATCGGAAATATTGGCCATTCTATGGCTCAAAGATACGTAAAACCTCCCTAAACGCTACTTAAAAGATTACTATCCACATCTGACAGTACACTAGAATGTAATGTCTCATATGTAAGATCTAATATGCTAGAATCCCATTTTGAAGCACTGAATTGGCTTACTTACGTATAGAAGCTATAGCAGAAAATCAGCACTTCGAAAACTAACAAAATTCAAAATGGAAGAAAATGAAATAATAAGGGTTAAATAAACTCTGGCCCATCCAGACCATGGAGTACTACTACTCAGTAATACAAAGGTACAAACTATTAACACGTGCTAATACCCTAGACAGATCTAAAGGGCATATGCTTAATGGAAAAAAACACTCTCAAAAGGTTATATATTTACATAATATATATTTACATAATAATTTCAACATGATAAAACTATAGCAATCGAGATATTACCAGTTGCTAGAGTATGCAAATACAAAGGGGTAGCACAAGGTTACTTAGTGGCCACAGAACACTTCTGTATCTTGATTGTAATTGCGTTACATGAATCTACACATGGAATAAAACTGAGTTGAACTATGCACACACATGCATACACACACATACACACACAGCATACACATACACACACAAATGAGTGCATGTAAAATTGATGAAAACTGTAGTTTAGTCAACAGTGTTGTACCAACATCAATTTCCTGGTTTGATATTATATTCCAGCTGTGTGATATGTCACCACTGGGGGAAGCTGGAGGAAGGATACACTACACGGGACTCTTTGTACTATTTTTGCAACTTTCTCAGAGTCTATTATTATTTCAAGTTAAAAAAAATTTTTAGGGACTCCGAGGAAGATGGTGGACTAGGTAAAAGCAGAGTTCGCTTCCTCCCAGGTCCACATTGAAATTACAACCAAATTATAAAATAATCAACATAGAGAATCTCCTGAAGTCCAGCTGATCATAACACATACGTCCGAAAATATAAAGGAGCCAGATCGAAGCTGGTAGAAGGCGCTAAATCACAAATCAGCTGGACCCGCACCTATGGGTGGTAGACGATCACTGGGAGGGAGAGCGAGGCTGCAGAAGTTCTCCTGAAGGAGAGGGGTGTCCTGGTCTCATTCGGGGGCTCCCCAGTCCAGGGTCCCAGCCCAGGGAAGAAGATTTTCCAGTAACTCTGACTAAAAACCAGAGGGGATTCTGGCCATCTGGGTGAGACGGAAGAAGACTGAAACCCAGGACACCCCTCTGAAGGGCCCACGCACAGGCTCTCTGACCTGCGGACACTCACCCGGGACACCGGCAGTGGGTCACAGGCTCACATGGGATTCATTCTGAGAAAGTCTGCATTACCTAGTGCCACAACAAGGGCTGGAAAGGCAGCCATCATTGTGCCTTAGCCCTGTCCCCTGCTAGACAATCTACAGACCCAGCCTGCGTGACTGCAGACCCCTCCCACAGGGCCATTAGGAAGTGCTGGCCTGAGGGGATCGGCCTGCCCCACCCAACCTGCAGATTGCCAGGGGCTCTAGTTGCTGGATGACTGCCACACCTTGGGCCCATTCAGGGCCAAGCATTCACAGCTAGCAGCCAACGCTGTGAACGTGCATTTCTGAGAGTTTCAGGCAGATCACTGCTGCCAACATGAACTTAGGCAGATCTCAGGGATCTGTGGGCCACTCCCAGACAGCAGCTGGTCTCACTGTGATCTATGACTACAGCAGGGACACCCGGGCACAGAATGTGCAGCAAAACTGAAGCTCTATCAGCCTGACAGCCCTTGTCTCCCTGAGAACCCTCTTCACCCAAGCCACAAAGTGCCTGCAGCCCACTGACAGGCAACCTCCACCAGTGTCGCTTTTCTCTGGTGTTGCGCATTCTGTGCAGGCAACAGACCTTGGCTAGCTCAGTGAGCACATTTCAGGGAACAACAGTTGTGGCCAGACCATTGCTGCCTGTATGAACTGCAATATCTCTTGAGGGGATCACATGAGTCTATGGGAAGGCCCCAGACAGCAGCTTGTTTCCCTGTGATCTGTGACTACTGGTGAACATGCAGACACTGAAATTACAGAAAACTGAGGCTATTGGCCTGACGGCCCTTGACTCCCTGAGATCCTGCCCCATCCAATACACAAAGTACCCACCTCATGTTGACAGGCAGCTGCCCTTGCCCGGCGGTGGAGCATTCTGCACTGTCAACAGATCTCAGCCAGCTAAGTGAGCAAAGTTCAGGGAATACAGTGACTGGAAGATCACTGCTGCCAGCACAAGATACAGTATTGCTTGGGCAAACCTCAGGGGTTTTGTGGGCCCATCACAGATGACAGTAGGTCGCACAGCGATATCTGACTTTGGTGAGAGCCTGCAGTCCCAGAGCTGGCAGCAAATTTGGTGCTGTATAGTGCCTCACTGAGACGACACCCCAACTAACCCACAAATTACCTGTGGCAAGCCCGCTCCCAGGTAACCCAGTCCCATCCTGTGCTTTCCTTGAGTCACGAATTCAACAGCAAACAACAGCCCTCAGTTCATGTGGCCCATGCAAAGCCCATTCATCTGGGAGAAGCATTCAGTGGTGGGCCACAAACTCACGCCCACGAGCTTCAGTAATTCTTAAACAGAACTTGGGTGTTTGCAGGCCTGAGGTGGGCAATAGCTGACCTTGCTACAATTGGAAACTTGTCCAGGGAGCCACATAGACAGCGCTGGCATGCACACTGACACTGCAATGGCAGGGGAAATATATTCAATAGACCCAGGAGACTCCTGGGTCCCTGCACCACGCAACATACATATCACCCCAAGGCCCTTCCATTTTCAGAGACTTATGGGCAACTGACAGGCAGTATTAGACTTTGAGGAGCACTGGTCCCTCTGCTAAACTGCCCTAGGTCAGGGACTAGGGATAACCGGACCGCTGCTTACAGCGTTGTCTCTTCCACTTAACTCTAGATCCAGCAGAGGCAACAACCACCTGCAGATCGCTTTGTAGCTCCCAACAGGTAGCCCTGAGCAATCGAAGGCAGTGGCTGACCTTGGCCTACTGGGGAGCCCCTCCCAAGGGGCCACAAAACCAATGCATCCAGAGGCTGGCACCAGACCAAAACAGAGGAACTCCTGACTAGTCCCATAAGCGGTACACACAAAGGGTGGTTACAACAAGTACACAAGCCTGCTAGGGCAAATCCCACTCAGTGGGATCAGCCCCTACACAGCAACTCTTACCCTGTGGGTGCACCCAATTCTCACAATTCGCCTGAGCGTTAATCCCACCCACTGATCTATTAACAATAATAAAGGCTTGGCAACAACAGAAGATCACACACAACCCACACAAAGGTCACGTCCAGAGCCCCCGGCACAGGGGACCAAGGAGAGTGCGCCACTGGGCCACACAGGACACCTTCCACATAAGACCATCTGGCCAAGGCTGAGAGACAAAACAAATATTCCTGACTTAGAAACGAACATAGACAGGCTAATAAAATGAGAAAACAAAGAAACATGCCACAACAGGAGAAAAGTTCAAAAAGGAAGCTAA
>NW_006435837.1:665095-718270 GCF_000325575.1 Pteropus alecto | reverse complement strand
CAAATTAGTAGTTGATAGATGGTCATGGGGATGGGGAGCACGGCACAGAGAATGCAGTCAGCATTAATGTAATGGCTAGGTGGAGAGCCAGAGGAGAGAAAAAGCAATTAAGGGAATCTTTATAAACTATATAAATGTCTAACCAATGTACTGTATACTTGAAACTAAAAAAATAAAATTTTTTAAAAATTTTAAGTATATCTAAATAGGTACATGAATACCACAGACACATTTTATCTTTCTTCTTTGGCAAATGAGAAATTTCTTATAAAATATTTAATATTAAACCAAAAGTGTATAGGAATAACTGCCATACTAAATTTAGTACTTATAGCATAAGAAAATGCTCCTTTGGGAGCTGATACGTGGGAGCATAGATGAAAATATAGGGACCTGATACAAAATGCATGTACTGGAGAAATGGCCAAACAAATAAAAAAAAATATTTAATATTAAACCAAAACAGTATAGGAATAACTGCCATACTAAATTTAGTACTTATAGCATAAGAAAATGCTCCTTTGGGAGCTGATACGTGGGAGCATAGATGAAAATATAGGGACCTGATACAAAATGCATGTACTGGAGAAATGGCCAAACACAAATAAAACTAAGTTAACTATTTACTTTTAAAAATATATATAATTTAATTAAGTTTATTGGGGTGATATCATGTACTAATCTTTTGTTTTTCAAATTGTCCATGCACAAATCCTTCTGGTTGTGGTTTTATTTCAGAAACACAGTATACTGTACATATCACTCTTCCTGAGAGGGGGTGTGTCACAATAAATACACATTTTTTAAAGAGGAAACCTGAGGATGTAAAGAGAACAAAGAATTAAAGTGATGGCATAGCAGGAGTGGAGGGCTGTGTAGCAAAGCCGGGGACCTATAGGAAAGCTTAGGCGAGGGAGACCTGGGCCCTCTAGTGGCATCTAGGAAGGAGGGGGCAGAGATTTGCTTAGAGGCCTGCCCAAGAGAAAGTGCTCAGGGCTGTGTCTGTGGGACTACAGTGGGACCCTGAGAGAGTCAAACAGGCAGCAAGCATTTGGGTGAAGAATTTGCACATAAGCCTGCAATGTAGCAAAATGGAAATACAGACATCTTATTGAAAAAGAAGTCCCACCCCAGAAGCGGTCCCCTACCCCGAATCTGGGGAACCAGTACAGGTGGTCTTTGGCCCACCATTTCAAAGCACAGTTTTCCATTGCCCTTGGTTGACAGGTAAGTTCTGTTTCTAAACTTTAATCTCCGGTTTCTAAACATTCTATGTTTATAAGAAGTACTGGCAATAACCATGAACCTAGTTTAAATTTCATTTCTGTCTTTTAGGAGGCCCTGATTCTTTTTAAATTAATCTCGACAGAACCCATTAGTCTTTAGCTTCAAAATAATCCAGAAAGGAAACAAAAGGCACACAAGGAGGAATGAGACATTTCAAAAGTATGGTGGAACGAATAATAGCAGGAACACTTATTTAGCACTTAGTAGGTTCCAGTTGTAGTGCTTTCCTGTGTTAACTTAGTTAATCATCACAACAACACTGTGAGGTAGGTACCATTATCGCCATCCTCATTTTACAGATGAGGAAGCTGAAGCACAGCAAGGTAAACAACTGCCCTTAAGTCACACAATAGTGAACGGAAAGCTTTGATTTAAACCCTCGCTCAATTCAATGGAAATGGAAAAGCAACAAAGAAATAGGAAATGGAGATTCTCTCCCAAAGGGACGTTGTCTTCAATCACGTATTTGTCTCTGTTCTGGTGCTGGTATTTACTACTTAACCCCACATCTTGAATTCATAAGAGCACTTTTCAATAAAATGTTTTCTGCTCAGAAAGCAACTTCAAAGAAAATGAGAGCAATAAACCAAAGATATATAGGTCAGGGGCAAGGTAACCAACATGAAAAGAGATATAAAATTGTATTTTTCCACTTTGAGTAATTCAGCTTCAAACAAGCCAGAGTCTCTTGAAATCAGATATCCTGTAGCAGGCCCTATTCCACATTCCAGAAAGAAAACACAGAAAATAACTGCCACACATGTCAAAATATATTCAGTGAAACGGTGTGGTATTGGTCCACAGCAGTGGTTCTCAAACTTAGGCTTGTATCAGAATCACCTAGAGAACTGATGAAAAACACAGAGGCCCAGTTTCCTTAAAGTGAGGCAGGGCCTGAGCCTTGTTACGGTACCTAGTTCCTGGGTGATTCTTATATCCATCACAATCTGAGAACCACCGATCTGCAGGGTTCGGGTTCCAGTAAACAGTAGAAGAAAGTCCGGGACGGCAAAACTGGTCTTTCAGTAGACAAAAACTTCATGCACCACAGCTACATCCCACCTCTTCAGTGCCTGTGTTCCTCATGGCTCTCATCAGAGCCACATAATTGCAATTTACTTGTCGGCACCTCCCACCATAAACTGTGTTGCCCAAGGTTGTGTCTCAAGAATGGAACCCAACGTCTAGACATAATAATTACAAAATAAATATGTGTTGAATGAATGAATTATGGAAATCTATCAGCATTGAAATTATAGAATGGGAGTGTCGAGGACAATATTGAATTGTCTATAAATCTAACTCCAAAGAGCATATGGCTCAAGTATTGAAAGAGTTTTGTAATGTATGCGGCCACTCCAGGGGTTACCTCCATTCAGCACCAAGGACCTGGCTGGATGACTAGTTAGAGATGCTGAATTCTGAGCCTGTATCATCTCTTTCAGTGGGTAACCTGGGTACATATTAACTTCCTGGGGTCTCCTTAACTTCTCCCTGTATAGATTATGCTATTACTTACCCATCACATAAGGGGTGTTTGCACTAATCAATTAATGACCTGGCCATTTAAAAAAATACCAAATGCTTTTCAAGTGTTTATTATATGGTCCTGGGTCTAATAATACTGCTACAGAAATTTCTTTCATTGAAACATATGTTGTTTAAATGTAAAAGAATGATCTTTTAATCATGAAACACGATTGCTATCAAGTGAACAAAAATAATTTTTGCACAACTTGAAATAATCCAGTGTAAATAACCAAACACAAGGAATGCATATAAAAATAGTACGACATTCATGCTAAACATGGATTCTACTTAAACAGCAGAGCAGTTCCTAGCTCTCGTGCCACACTGACATTGTTATCTACCAATGGCGAGGCTGTGTAGGGGTGGTTTAAGGGCACAATATTAGAAACAACAAGATCTGTACTTGCTTCAAGCTTGGAAAGTCACCGACCTAAATGAAGCCTCAATCTCTTCATCTCTAAAATGGGGGAAATGTATCTTCTTTAACGGGTTCTCAGAAGAGAGCATGCATAAGAAGCGTTGAGCATTATGCCTTGCACAAAATAAATGTGCAATAAATGTTGCACTGTTGTTACCCTCGTTCCTTCCACGTCACTTGGTGTCTAAGACTCGGATAGAACTCTGCCTGTTAGCTCTTTCTCATCAAAGTCAGTTCTAATGGCCTAAACTGTTAGGGAAAGCTTTCTGTAAATGATAACCCTTGAACTAGATCTTAAAAGATAAGGAAAATAGATAAAAGTCCCCAGCTTTTCCACTCACCCACGGTCTAGTCGGCTGTGGCCAAGGAGGACAGGGCCACCTAGGTGAATCTCCTCTGAGTCAGGACAGTGTCTCACAAGGGATATCTTAGTTATAACATCTCTCCTGGCCAGAATGCCCTGCTAAGCCACCCTGACATTCTTGCCAGTCTTTAAGTTTAGTTAGCTTTCCATACTCCTTTGGCAAATTTGTGTGCCTGTGTGTGTAACGAACTAATAGGAAATTCTGGTGGCCAACTCCTTTATGTTTTACACACACTCAATGAGCTTTTTTGAATCTGCAGTAGCAGGAAACATTTCCATTTTCAATATGAGGCTGCCATTTTCCAAATACTAGCTTCTAGAGTACCACCTTTTCTCCATTGTTCTTTCCTACCACACAGGTATATTCTCAACAGTGTTTCTCACAGCACTGTAAGCAATAATGATTGCTATTTGCTGGGTGCCTATTGTGAACCAGGCAGTTTACATACAATCTCTTGAGGTACATATAATTATCCCATTTAACAGATGAAGAAATCAAAGACTCTGAGAGGTTTGGTAACTCGCCCAAGCTCATACAGCCTGTAAAGTTGAGCTGGGGTTTGAACTGAGATAAGTTTGACAAGGTAGCAAGGTCCTTTTCTCTCCCCAGTGCTTACAGTAGGGCAGTGAAAGGACATTTTGCTTGCAGGAATGTTTAAAGCATTTTTCCAGCCTGCTGTGTTGTGCTCACGTCATTTTGTTTCACCATAGCCACACAAGCAGAAATTGCCTCAGAACCTGCTGTCCCTGGACTGGGCTTACATCCAGCTCCAAGCCACACTGGGGAGGGGGGCAGTGCTTCTATTAAATTAATGTGCTCCAACATGAGTGCATCATTCCAGTCACCTGAGAATAGGAAAAGCCTTATCAAGAATTTGCTATTCATTTTAAGTCACTTTAATCCCCTTTGGTTTGATGCAAATTCATTTCATTAATAATTAACAGCACTTGGCAATGCTTTCCCTCAGTCTCAGTTCTCGGTCGGGCATTCCACTTTGCTGAATCTGAGAGAAATCAGGGTTAAACCAAAGGAGAAAAGAAAATGAGAGAGCCAGGATCTAGCATTAACCCACCCACTCCGACCCCCTATGGAAAAGGCAAGCTAACTATTGAAGCAACAGATATTGGCATTATCTATGAGGCAGTTTTTGAATGATCCTTGTAGTTCACCTTCCTAATATTACATCTTTAATGAACTCATCCACGCATTGATAGTATGGCTTTAAACCTTCCTTTTGGGTAGATATTATAGATCAGTGGTTCTCAGCCTTGGCTAGGAATCAGAATCACCTCTAAAGTGTAAAAAATACACACAAAATCTATTAAAGCTGAACATCAACATACCTTATGACCCAGCAATTCCACTTTGAGGCATGTGTCCAACAGAAATACACATACATGTGCACTAAAAGATGTATTAAGACGCTCAGTGCAATACACAGTAGCCCCAAACTGGAAGCCAATGAAATACCCACCAACAATAGAATGGGAAATACATTTTCACACAATAGAATAATATACAGTCTGTGAGTGAAAGATATACAACTTCGCATAACGATATGGAGGAATCTCACATATACAATACCGAGAATAAAAGCCAGATACAAAGGAGTATATACTGTATGATTTTACCTAAATGAGCAACAAAAACAGGCAAAAATAATCTACATCAGAAGTCAAAATAGTGACTAGAGTTGAGAGATTACTGATTGGAAAGGACTTCTGGTTATATTCTATTTCTTGCTCTGGGTGTTGGTTACTTGAGCGTGTTCACTCATGAAAATTCAATCTATATATTCATGATGTATATGCATCTTTCTGAGTATATATTTTCCTCCTGTGCAAAGTTTAAAATATATACACATAAACATATTGCTTCTATCCAGTAGCCTCCCTATCACCACCAAACACACACATACACACCCACTCACTTCCCCTGGGGAGACTAATTCAGCAGCCTTGGGCTCCTCCTACACTGTTTTTTAAAGCTTCTCAAATAATTTGAGACTATCGGTGTCATCTCAATATCCTTAGTTTCCTCTGGCCTTCCAGCATTTGCAGTAAACTGGTGGGAAAACAATATAATTCCATTACCATCTGCATGATATTAAAATGAGGGAACTGAAAAAAAACATCAAATCAATTTATTGAACAAAAGTATGAACTGAGAATATTGGAAAGCTTCTCATTTTCAACTTGTAAAAAAGGAGCCATAGAGGAACTTGAGCATTTTTGCTACATGGGCCTAATGAACATGACATAGCCTGTCCTTTTTCCCAGTAAAAATATAAAATATAAAGTCATAAAACAGTAACGACTAACACCTAAGCAAGGTGTCACTGTAAATGATTTACATAAATTTACTCATTTACACCTCATAACATTATTTGAGGTAAGAATCATTATCCCCATTTCACAAATGAGGAAACCGAGGCACAGAGACGTTAAATAACTTGCACACAGTCGTGCAGCTAGTAAACCCCGGAACTGCGATTTGAATCCTAACAGTTTGGCTTCATCGTCCGTGCTCTTAACCACTTCATTAGATTGTGTCTATTTTATATTTTTAGTATCTTGTTCCCATTTTTAATAGACTATATTTAATATATTTATGGCAACTGGCAAGCTATGTCCACTTGAATATTGGCATCTCTGCTAAAATTACATGTGAGATGACTGAAATCAATAATACAGGTTTTACATCAACTTTTTTTCAGCTTTATTGAGATAATATTTACATATGATATCATGATTTTATACACATATATATTGCAAAATGTTTACCACAGTAAGGTTAGTTAGCACCTCCATTCCCTCACACAATTATCATTGTATTGTCCTGATAACATTTAAGATCTACTCTCTTAACAACTTTCAAGTATATAAATAACACCATATTGTTAATTATAATCACCATATAGTGTACATTAGATCTCCAGAACTTATTCATTTTATAGCTGGAAGTTTGTATCTTTTAACCAAAATCTCCCCATTTCCCTTGCCCCAAACCCTTGGTAATCAGCGCTCTAACACTCTGTTTTTATAAAGTCAGCTTTTTTAGATTCCACATTTAAGTAAGATCATACAGTATTTGCCTTTCTCTGTCTGAACTATTTCAATTAGCATAATGCTGTCAGGATCCATCCATATTGTCCCAAAAGGCAGGATTTCTTCCTTTTTTATGGCTGAATAATATTCCATTATAAATATATACAACATTTTCTTTATCCATTCATCCGTTGATAGACATTTAGGTTGTTTCTATGTCTTGACTATTGTGAATAATGCTGCAATGAACATAGGTGTGCAGATAAATCTTCAAGATAGTGATATCACTTCCTTCAAATATATAGCCAGAAGTGGGATTTCTGGATCTTATGGTAGTTGTATGTCTATTTTTTTTTTTTGAGGACCCTACATACCGTTTTCCATAGTGGCTGCACCAATTTACATTCCCACCAAGAGTGCACAGGAGTTTACTTTTCTCTATACCCTCACCAACACTTGTTTCTTGTTGTGTTGTTGTTGTTGTTGTTGTTTTTGATAATTGCCATTCTAACAGGTGTAAAGCGATATATCATTATGGTTTCATTGGCATTTCCTTGATTAGTGATGTACCTGTTGGCCATGTGTATGTCTTCTTTGGGAAAATGTCTATTCAAATCATTTGCCCATCTTTTAATCTGATTGTCTGGTTTTTGCTATTGAGTTGTATGAGTTCCTTATATAATTTGGAGATTAACCCCTTATCAAATAGATAGTTTATAAATATTTTCTCCCAATCTTCAACTCTTGGATTCCTGTTTGGTTATTTTTAATGGTTTCTATTTCTTTGGTAAACTTCTCATTCTGTTCGTGAATTGTTTTCGTAATTTCATTTGGTTATCTATCTGTGTTTTCTTGTAGTTCACTGAACTTCTTTAAGAGGATAATTCTGAATTCTTTGTCAGGCAATTCACAGGTCTCCATTTCTTTAGAATTAGTCATTAGAGTTTTATTAGTTTCCTTTGGTGGTGTCATGTTTCCTTCATTATTCATGATCCTTGTGGCCTAGCATTGGTGTCTGTACATTTGAGGAAGTAAACAATTCTTCCAATCTTCACAGACTGGCATGGTAGACAAAGCCCTTCACCACTCAGCCTGTCCAGATCCTGGGTGGGCCATCTGGTGGTGTCAAAGTGGGGAGTTTCTGCTGGAGTCCTAGGGCAGGCAGGTCTGGCGCCTGGATCAGCAGGTGGGCAAACCTGGCACATGGGTACACAAGGCTGATTCTGTGGGATGGGCCTGGTGCTAGGACTGCTCGGGAGCCTGGGCTCACAGGTACCCACCTGGGTCCACAGGAACTGCCCAGGGCCACAGGAGCTGGCTGGTGCTGGAATATGCTAGGATTCTGGTGGCATGGGAGCTGCCAGGGGCCACAGGAGCTGGCTGGCACCAGAGTGACCTGGGAGCCTGGGTGTGCAGGAATCCACTGGGTGTCTGGGGCCACAGGAGCTGCCTGGGGCCATTGGAGTGTGCGGGTACCGGGGTGAGCTGAGGGCTGGATTCGCAGGAGTCCGCCAGAAGCCTGGCGCCAAAATACACCACCTAGGTCCATAGGAGCTACCTGGGGCCGCAGGAGTGGCCAAGGGCTGCTGGAGCAAGCATGCACCAGAGTGAGATGGGGGTCTGGTATACCAGGAGCCTGTTGGAAGCCTACATCAATTCTTCAAGTGTTAAGAGAAACAAGCAGGTCGACCATGAAAAAAAAAAATCCCTGACCCCAGGGACATGCATCTAAGTGTAGTTATTATTCGTTCATTAGCAAACACTGAGTGAATGCCTCCTCTGTAACAGGCATTGTGCTAAGGCAGTGGACCCAATGGTAAATACAGCCAAGGGCCAAATCCAAGCCTCCAGCAACCTCTCCATCTCATCCAACAGGTAGACACTGGTCAAATAAGCCAGGACTTAATGTAAGTGATCAAAGTGCCACAAAAGCATATAAAATAGGGAAGCATCCTAGTTAGGGAGGTCAGTAAAGGCATCCCTGAAGAAGTAATGATGATGTGAAATCTTAAGGATGAATAGGAGGCAAAAGGGAAGGCGGGTGGAGCTGCAGAAAGAGTTTAATGTGTGTATGTAAATAACTGTAATGCGAATCAGAATGAACAAGTACTATAATAGACATACAAAAACGCACAATAGAACCTCAGGATCTTTTTCATTTTTCATTATTATAAATCACCTGAAATTATCATATTTCAAGCACGAACCCAGAAACCCCTGTATTAGGTTTGTAGTTGGTCTCAAAAGCCTGGAATACAATAAGACAAAAACCCTGCAGGACAGGAATTTGAAATAGTACTTTCAATTCAGCGTATGTTGAAAGAGTCAAGACATCAAAGTAAAAAAGGAAATAATGGTGTTTACCTTTTCTGGAGAAAACTAGCAACAAAGAAAGAAAAAAGAAAAGACTCTTAAGGTGCTAAATCATCAGTCACAGAAGACATTCCTACAACACTGTAGGTCAGAATCTCCCCACTCCACCACCCACTACTTCTGTGGTTAGCTCTATCAGAAAAGTAAAGCTATCCCATTAGAACAAAAGATTCCATGCAATATATGAAGAAAATGGTTAAATGAAAGTTCTGAGACTGCCCAACAGGCTCAGAATAAATCCAGGTGCAAAGAATGAATAGTCTTTGCAAATCACCTTCCATACTGTTCTCCACTCGCCACAATCAAGCAATGTGATCTTTTGAAAATGTAATTCTGTCATGGGCTGAACCCCATTTCCTCAAAAACTCTTCGACGGCACCCATTGCTTATAAGGTGAAAATATAGCTCCTTAAAGTAGACTACGGGTGCTACCTGGTTTAGCTTCTGCCAACCTCTCCAACCCTACCTTGCACACCACTCATTTTCTGTGTTTCTCAACAAGTCTTTCAATCCTGCACACTTAACATGCACCATGTTACCTCAGGGCCTTTGCACATGCTGTTCCTGCTAACTAGAATGCTCTCTTTATCCTATACTTTACATAGCTGATTCCTACTTATCCTCTAGCTCTTGGCCTCTATTTGAGACAAGTCATCCCTGGTCTCTCTGACTGCATCAACTCTCCCTATAACAAGCTCAGGCACCCTCCTCCGCGGCACCTGCTATAAGTGCAATCATACATGTATTGTCTTGATTATTTGATTAATGTCTGTCAGCTCCTTAAACATGAGGGCTAGAATCTTGTCTGGTTTTTCTGACTTTGTATACACAATCCCAAGCACACTTGTTGACTCACAGTAGGGGCTTCACAATATCCATAGTATGAATAAAGGGGTGTTATAGAGCTCCTCAAATACTATGCATCTTTGGTTAACATATCACAATGCTTACAACGCTTCACTCTAATAAGAACTGTGGATAAAGAAATATATTTCTAAAATAACAGTACATTTTATCCCTGCAAGAGGCATGAAGGAAGATAAACAAAAGTTGAAGAGGGTTTGCTACTCTCATCAAAAGCATATTCTCATTATTTTGTTTACTCAGAAGTACAGTCCAAAGTCTTACAGTAGGAATAAGAAGGAAATAAATATTTAGCTGTTTTAACCTCATGTTAATCAAACAATATTCTATCTATAACTGGATGTGGTAGTTCTTTCATTTAATCCTAACACGTTTGAGGAATGTTTTTCCCTGACATGAGAAAACACTAAGTTATTGCTATAAAGGACAAAGAAAGCAAAAGAAGACAACTGTGGGATTCCAGAAGGCCCTTCACTGCTAATAATTTACATTTTAGACTAGTGTTTGTTTTCCTCTTTTATAAAATTAAACATAATTATCTGCACTCCCTACCTGTCCCACTGGGAGTTTGGAGGAATTAATGAGATGATGTTCGCGGAGTGCTCGGGGCCCTTGGAAACACTATTATTAGAACTGTTAAGTAAACCACCGCTTCTGGTAACTTGCGGGTGACTTCCTGATGATCAAGGCTGACACCAGAAAGAAAAAAACGGTAAAGTGAAACAGTAAGGATGAAATTGATATTTGGTGCTTTTTCAGTAATGAAAACCATCCCTTCTTTCTGAACTTCTAACGGGATCCTCTAATCCAGTAGCCATTAGCCACATATGGCCATTTAATTTAAGCTGAGGAAATGAATTTTAAATTAAATTTTAATTTATTAACATTTAAATATTCTCATGTGGCCAGCGGCTTCCTCATTGAATAGTGCAGATATAGAACATGTCCATCATCAAAGAACA
Organism: Pteropus alecto; assembly: GCF_000325575.1. Taxonomy (NCBI): domain Eukaryota; kingdom Metazoa; phylum Chordata; class Mammalia; order Chiroptera; family Pteropodidae; genus Pteropus; species Pteropus alecto. The sequence goes on along the minus strand of NW_006435837.1, from coordinate 707,424 downwards.
TTCTCTTGGACAGGTCTATGAATCCAGGAGGGTCTTTTGCTTCCAACTCTTTGCACGTGAATGTTATTTGACACTTTTCAACTCTAGCCCAGAGTAGAGGTTTGGGACTTTATCGGCTAGAAGAGAAATTACTCATAGAGCTGAAGAGAAAGTGTTCTTGAAAGACAGATGGTTTCCTTTCGAACTCATTTGTTGTGTCTTTATGTGCTGCCTTCACCTAGTTAGCATTAAGAATATGTGCAGTGTAGAATGAGTTAAATGTTTCTCATTTTTCTCTGTCTTCTATTCCTTAGTGTCCTATCTACATATACACATTGAAGTCTGGGCAGAAGATAGAGTAAACTATCTGACTGACCATGAAAACAGAGTTTCATAGCTAAAAACTGCTATATCTGGTTGGCCATAAGATAAAACATAGGCTATTAGTATATTCTCATAGAGAACAAATACCCTCTCGTAGGAAACGCTGCTAAATCTTTTTTCTCTTTATACTATTTTAATCTTGTTGGATTGGGGGTGGGGTGGGGAACAGAAATGAGCCCAATGCATTCTCACTTTGTGTGGGTGTCTCCCTGGCTTGGTTACCAAAGAAACCATTATGTTCCATACTATTCAAATAATGGCTCTACTAGTGCTCTAAATACTTTCTTCTTTTCTAACCTGAATGCACCGTGGATTTAGAGCCACCATCTGCTGGTCAGCAGAAAAGAAGGGTTTCTGGAAATACCATGGCCCTTCCCACACTATTTGAAGCCTCGGTCTCAAGATTCCAACCTGAGAAGTCTGCTTCCAAGGCCAGTATTTCCCAAGCAAACCCAGGATGCCGCCTCTGTGCACCGCTGCACTTCCAAATGGCATAAGGGAAAGGTTTTTGCAGACGTCCAGTGACATCTCCGGCCAAGCATCCTGCCACCAGTGCTATGAGGCTCCTCTCTTGCTGCAGCTGCAAGGGAATTGCTTCTCCAGCCCTGAAGCATAGGGGATGTGGCTGCAATGAAGGTTTGCCTGTCACCCTGGGCGTTGGAGTCAGTCATGTCACCCTCTGGTGGATGCCCACCGCTGCTCTCTAGAGCAATGATACAACAGCTGGGACCACCTGTTTCCATGCCTATAAGGTTGGGCTGTGTCCTCTAGAGCCTCTCACTCCAAAGAAAACCCAGGAGCCCAGGATGCTAACGTCCCTATGAAAGATTTTCATAGGGAAAGGACTATGTTTTCACCTCCTATTGACATTTGTCCTTCCCCACCCACTTTTTCCCAGTTTTACTGAGATATAATTGACATATAAAAAATGAAAGTAAGGTATACAATGTGATGATCTGATACATGTATATATTGCAAAATGATTACCACAAGAAAGACAGTTAGCACCTCTATCGTCTCACATAATTATCTTCTTTGGCAGTGAGAACATTTAGGATCTATTCTCTTAGCAACTTTCAAGTACATAATACTGTATTGTTAGCTATAGTTATCATGCTGCACATTAGATCCCCAGGACTTACTTATCTTAGAAATGGAAGTTTGCACCTTATAGCCAACTCTTCATGTGTATGGAGCACAGTGCACTTGGCGAACTCCCTATGAATCTGAGGCAGCCAGGAACTAAGGAATGATGTCTTCTCGAAAAACTCCAGGTCTCTGTAACAAAGGGTTCTGGCCACTCTTTTGGAGATTTCACGTAGATATTAAAGGGCTTCCAAATTTCTTTCTCTTGGGCATATAAGTATAAATCTCCTAAAATTTTGCGATCGGTTCAACGTAAGAGCGTTACCAACTACAACTTAAGAACAAGCAATTATTCTTAAAGCTAGTAGACAAACCACACATGCATACACCCTTTCTAAAAAATTACTTTAAGCTAGGAATCTCCAAACTATTTGGGTCAGGCATCCTACCCATACAAAAAATGTTGCACATCCTCAAATATATGTACCTTTACTTATAAAACACATACACATTATGTTATGCTAATATATTATCATATTATGAAATATGCTCCCCAAATTGAAATCTTTAAAACATTAAAAATGAAAATGCAATCTTTCTAATTGTGCTTAATTTTGTTTCACTTATTAAAGGTACAAAAGTCACTCTCGTTCTCATTGGAAAAATATGAAATATTTGAGAACAATCTGATCAAATATGCTCTTTTATTTTTTTCAAATTTAGTTCATGAGTCTTATGCTAAGTTCAGTTTATGTTGATATTTTTTAAAGCTATTACACAGAGAGAGAGAAAGAGAGAAAGATCACACAAAGATACATAGATCTAATTGGAATAAGTGTAGTTAAAACGCTCTATAATATCTGCTGTAAAAAATCTAATATCTTTATAATTTAACATCTACAATAATATATTTTTTAAACACAGATAAGATTTATAAGCCCCTTTACCATGTACATGTAAACATCAGTAAGTGGGAACTCCCTGAAAACACATACATGAATCATGCGACCACTGTCTACTCTTTTCCCTCAGGATGTACGATATGTGACCAAGTAATACACAGACTGAGTGTGGGCAACTGTGTCCATCTGGATATCGAATACTACTTGAGTCATATTTGGAAAAAGAAATTACTGGATGCCTCATTAAATTTAGGTTTCAGATAAACAACATATACTATTTTCGTATATGTCCGAAAGGGACATACTTGCACTAAAAAATTATTATTTATCTGAAATTCAAATTTAACTGAGCATCCTGTATTTTATCTGGCAACACTTAAATATTAGAAAAGCTTAATTTGTTTCTTCTCTTTGTTTCCTTTCTTTAACCAAAAGTAAATATAAATAGAAGTTCTAATATTTTTTTTCCTGCATTATCAGCAATGGAGACCCCTTCTAAGAAGCTACCACCAGAAGCCTTGGACAAACCAGCATGCTCCTCAAATAGCTAATATGGTCCAATGCTAATAAAAACACACCCCCCTTCACTTAAGTTCCTGAAACTACTCCTTCCCAAACCCCGTCACTACACTTTAGTAACATCCCTGGTCAATGCTATGACTGATACGGAATCTTCATTTTTCTGGCCATTGAGTCTATTCAAAGGGAGAGAGAAATTACAAGTAAAGCAGAAAGGGGCTTGAGCCACACACGAAGGCATGTGTGTCAACTCACACATCCCCGTTTCACCTCTGGTTCACAGGGGTGGCAGCAGGCATACTTTACCCTCTCCATCCCCACCACTGGCACACACAGGGTGCTGATCAACATCACAAGTTCCCATTAGAGGAATGCAGTGATTATGGCCTAGAGAATTCAAGAGAACACATGGTTGGAAGATGTGTCTCTGTGCATTCGTGCCATAAAATTCTGAAAGGTAAATATAACACGATCAGAAAATGACTTATTCACACTTTCCTGCATACTTTCAATAAGATCGCCTAGCGTCAACAAAGCATGGTAAAAACAACCTCTGAGAGAATCACTGGAAGCCAGTGTTCATGGCAGCATGATGGCTGATGCTGTGTCATGGGATATGAAATAGCCAGCATTAAATAAAAGGTTCTAGGGAATTGTAGTACGAGAAGATTTACGTTGTTCCAATATAAACAGATTCCAAAGAGCCATGGCATTGTGAGTCTATCTCTCTCTCATGAAGGAACAGGGAGGCAAGATGATATTATCCAGGAATGGTGTATTTGACAATAAATAACTCTGATAGATGGTACCTAAACCTGAACAACACGAAACGAAGGCTGGACACGACAAAGGATCTTGAAGTGTATTCATTTGACAATGAACGAATATGCAAATACCACATCTCTGTCCATTGTCCTAAATCTTCATCAGTAAAATGCTATATAGCTCATCTGTGTGCATGAATTTTTATAATAAAGTTTTCGTTTAATTGCCTACATGAGAGGCCTCAAACAAAATATTTGTCAGGGGTCCCACACACTTTAGGGGTAGCCCTAGTGCCAAGCAGTCCCAAAGTTCTCCTGTGCTGCTCCAATATGCAATTTCAAAATGGTACACAGCCTTAGGACATTCTCACGGGCAAGGTCATCCTCCACATTATAAGGGCTAACAATTACTAAGTGTCAGCTCTGTGCCTGGTACTGTGCTCAGAGCTATGCATACATTATCTCATTTTATACTCACATTAAACCATGAGAAATAATAAGTTGCTTTGTTTGAAGCCACTACATCTGAGAACAGTGTGTTAAGGAGCAATACATCATTGAAAGAGGTTAATTTGAGTTTTTTATTCATTTCCCTGAACTCCCATGGAGTAGGCAGATCTCAGATCATTTCATCTCCCTTTTACAACTGTAGAAATTGAGTCCTAGAAAGGAACGAGAGGAAGACTGGCAAGATCAGGCCAATAGATTTCTCCTGAGGAGGTGTAAAAACTGCAGAACCAGAAGAAAAGGCTATGGCATCGCAGACTAGATCCAGGCTCTGCCTCCAGACCATCTTGCCTCACTAGCAAATGGTGTGTGGTGGGGGGAGTTCTGAAGTGATCTACCTACCTACCCAGGGCTCTGCCACCCCTCAAATGCACCATGCCCAGACCAGGCAAGTATGGCCTCCTTTCCCTGGAGCCATAGATGGTGTGCCCTGGCTGGGATCATCTGTGGGCTCTAAAATGCCCCTTGTATTATCAAACAAACCTTCATTCTTGTTGCTTAATTCATGCCATACAGAGGCAAAAGAGTAACAAAGTGAGTGTGGGCACTGAAAACACATCTGAGCCAGCTAACATGTGATTGGGGGCAGTGGCATGAACAGCAAGATCCCTGCATGTTTCTTCATTCATTTCAGCCCAAGATCTTAGCACCACGTGCTGCCCGCTCCCTTCGGATAAAGAATGAAGGACAGAGCCTTTCTCCCCTCATCATTTGACATCTACCAAAACAATCCACGAAGGCCATCATCAGTGCCTGGTGCAGAAAAAAAAAAAACTGCTTCCCAACAAGTTCACATCATACAAAATGTTCCAGGATGACAAGAGACAGGGGACTATCAGGAACATTGTCCTTTCTCTTCCTTGCCAATTAGGTTTTGGCTTTTATTTCTAAGGTGTATTTTAAACCAATAAGACATGAGCCGAAGAGAATGGAAGCCAGTAATGTGTGTGTGTGTGTGTGTGTGTGTGTGTGTGTGTGTGTGACACAATGGGGGGATGAATGGATGAATACAGGCTCAGTTGCCTACAAACCAAATAGCTTGGAAAGAATCAGATCAGAAGATGCAGCAGTAAATGAAACGGACAAAATTCTCAGAGAGCTTACTTTAAATTGTGGGGAGAAGTACCAGAAACAGGCAATAAACAAAATACATAAATCATATGGTATGTTAAATAATGATAAGTGACATGGAGAAAAAATGAAGCGGGGAGTGAGGATGAGGAGTACAGGTTGGGCGGCGCACTTTTAAATAGCGTGGTTAGGGAAGGCCTAAGTGAGGAGATAGCATGCAGCATTTACCAAAGTTATCTGCCCAAGGAAACTGTCACAGAGCAGCTCACAAAAGTTAGAAGATGCTATTTTAAAAAGTAGTTTCAGCTGGGGAAGATAAGTGTATCAATTAGGAATTATATTTGGCTGCTAATAAATTAAATTCAAATATCAGCGTTTTAAACAAGATAGAAGTTTCTTCCACTTGCATAAAAGAAGTGTGGGGATAGGCATTTTGGAAATATAGGATGCCTCCTTTCTGCTCCACTCTCCTGAGTTCCAAGGTTCATGGCTTCCATCTTCAAACCTGCTTCAGGCCAACGCAGTTGCTCTATCTCCAGCCATCACATTTGTGTTCCAAGCAGAATTCTCCCTTTTACAGACTCTTCTCAGAAGTCCCACCTGATATGTTTTGCCGACATCTTGTCAGCCACCCCGAGCTATTAAGAGAAGCTGGGAATATATTTTAGCTAGAATGTGACTTCCCATAATAAGATTTTTTTTAACTAAGGAAAAAAATGGCAATTTGCCATATGACTCAGGAAAGAAGGAGGGTAAGGTAGAAGGAGTGTTCCGGTATACAAAATGACAGCTTTCTATTTTAACGCAACGGATAGTGCAGCCTCCCACACATCAGTACTGCAGCTGCAGAGCCCTCGGTACCTAGGGAAGCCTATGGTTAAAATTCATTGGAGAGGTTGCAGGGAAAAAGGAACCCTCATACACTGCTGGTGGGAATGTAAACTGGTACAGCCACTATGGAAAACAGTATGGAGATTCCTCAAGAAAAACCTAAGAATAGAATTACCATATGACCCACCAATCCCTCTTCTGGGTATTTACCTCCCCAAAAAACTTGAAAACATTCTTCTGCAAAGATACATGCACCCCACTGTTTCTAGCAGCATTATTCACAGTGGCCAAGACATGGAAACAACTGAAACGTCCTTCGATAGATGACTGGATAAAGAAGATGTGGTACATATGTACAATGGGATATTACTCAGCCATAAGAAGAGATGAAATACTGCCATTTGCAACAACATGGATGGATCTTGAGATTATCATGCTAAGCAAAATAAGTCAGAAAAAGTTGAGAACCATATGATTTCATTCACATGGGATACAAAACTGAAAGCGACCAAAAAAATGACAAACAAACAGAGACACATGGACACTGGATTAGTGGTTACCAGAAAGAAGCGGAAAGGAGGTAAGTTAATAAGGGTAAAGAGGGTCAACTATTTGGTGACGGAAAGAAATCTAACTTTGGGTGGTTAACACATGATGCAATATACACATGACGTATTATTGAACTGTACACTTGAAACCTATTTGATTTTATTAACTAATGTCCTCCCTGGATCTCCAGCACCAAGTGAATGGCACGTGGTAGGCCTTCAGTACTGTTCAATGAACGATGTTATTTGAAATGCCCTCACTCTCCCAGTCACCCTGAACACCCCTCAGTTTGCTATAAGCCCTCTTAAACAGGCTCCAAGAAATACAAACTCAATTCTTAGAATTGTGACATTAGCAGAGAACAGCATGGTGCTCTTTGGCATTATATAATGTCCCAAGCCCTGGTTTAGTGGCTGATTTAGAAAATGAGTTTTTACGTATGAATTTATAAATCTATTTGGAAAATTTCCAGGGGTGGGGGACACCAGGTCAGAAATCACTGCCCCATATCATGCCATGTGATAATATATGATCATGGGTCAAGACCCCCACAGCCCAGCAACTAAAAGAGCCTCCCTAAAACCAGATTGAGATGCACAGGTATATACTGGGAACGCCTCAAAACCAAAATGCTTACCACATAATTATTCTTCTGATTTTAATGATGCCTTTCTATTTTAAGAAACAATCTAAAAGATTTTAGACTTGTTACTGGATGTTATTTCCATTTTTGAGGTGACACAGAAACTTCTACGCATTCACCAAACACCATTTCTTTTCCTTCTGGGCTTATAGCTGGATTACAGTTAGGAGGGGCCATGTCATTGAGTTCTGGCCAATGAAATGTGGATTGAAGTGATTTACACATGATGGAAGGGGACTGGATCCCTAAATGATTGAGTGGAGTAGAGTTGGCTACATCCCCTACCTAAGTTGAAATGTGACATGGCTGAGAAATAAACTCTCATTGTACTAAGCCACTGAGATTTTTTGAATGGTTTGTTATGACACTTATCTTACCCTGATTTGTACAGAGAAATAAAATAAAGACCCTTTGATAATAATAATGTTAAATTTTCAAAGAGAAGACAATTCAGCTTTGTGCAATCTCAGCTATTTTGGGCTGCTGTTACAAATGATGTAGTTTTAACATCAGTGAGTGACGAGCAAAGAGCTAGCAGCTTCTTAGATAACATAAACATACCGTATTTGCTTTTCAGGTGCTGGAAATGTTTTTACTAAAACATGAAAGAAATATTTTAACAGGCTGAGTTGGGGAAAATGCTCAACATGAAGAGACTAAAATGTTTTCCAAAAAGGGAAACAACTCACTATGGTCCCAAACCCCTCCCCATGCTTTAATAGAAGAACGTCCAAAATGAAGTAAAATTGCTGGACTTATTCAGAAATTTAAGGGAATTTTTTGCATGAGGGTAGAATGCTATTTGGTTTCCACTTAATATTTATTTTTCTAAAATGATACTTTAAATTAAGGAAACTGTCCAAAGTCCTTACCCTGACTTACTTGGGATTCGTAGTATCAAACTGAATCGCTCTTCAAATATTCTTGTTTACACTATATATTCAGGCCATTAGATCTTCCTAAAAATCAGGAGATATTTTCCTGTGTAATTTGTTTTTTTCTCTCCATATATCTAGTAAGAATAATAGTAATTAATAGCAATAATAGTAGCATCTGCAATACACATTAGAATTGACAAAAAGCTTCCATACTCATTATCATCTTACACTTGGTAATACTCTAAACAATCTATTGCCTTCTGTATTCCATGTGTGACATTTGTAAAACTGTAATTTCCCAACTCCCTAATGTTTCCTGACTAACACAGCCCTACTCACTAATTATATAGAATAGTTAGTATGTATTAGAATATATTTTGTTTGTAAAATATGGATGCATTTTACCAGAAGAGCAAAAGTATCAATTATCTCTAACAAAAATTTAATTTGCGATACATTTTTAGATATATTCACCAGACTTCCAGTATCCTGTTTAAAATCCTTTGTTTCTCTTATCATTTTCAATATACCCCATTCTCTTCTCCAATAGTATCAAGTTTCCAGGTTTCCAGTCTCTGGCTTGAAATCCTTGGCCTGCAGATATTTTAAATAAAATAGAACCTTAAAAAAAATATATTAAGTGATACAGACGAAGTTATCTTTGGGTGGTATGATTTGTGCTCATTTGGGTTTTCCAAGATTTTTTCATGGAGCATATAATTCATTTTTAAGTAGAGAAAAAAAACTAAAAAATAAATAAACATAAAACATTTCTTTTAGCCACTTGGCTTTTGGTACATAGTTATGTATAAGATTGCTCTGGGTTCATTTTGGTCTTAGTAGTCTCTTGTCCTCAACTTCATATTGAAAAAAAGTAATACAGCAAAACACATTGTATCAAGTAGAATTCTTTCTCCTCCAAAGAAGCCTGTTTAGAAATGAACATCTTTTTGAGACACCTGTTTCCTTTCAGTGGGGATGACGGATAAAGTTTGACTGAGAGAAATGCCAGTCGGGTAATGAGGCAGATTGATTAACTTTCTAATGTTTCTTTCCTGACAGTAAATCCCAAATTTTAGTACTATGCTTAGCAAAATATTTTTAGAAATATCATTCGTTCAATAGAGATGATGCATTTTACTACTTCTTAGAGCAAACCATTGATCCCTATCACCATGGCATTAGGTAGGCCTCACAAATCATCTAGGCATCTGCCCTCGGCCTCAAATAAATCACCGACAGAGTGGTAAAGAAAAGGGAAATGCCAATCGGAACTAGAGAGTCCAGAGGAAAAGACTGTGTGGTATCTCTATTTATGACATTTCTTTCTCTTAAAGACTTTGGTTATTTTCATTTCTTTTGCAATTTCCTCTTGAGAACTTCTCACATGAAATATATTTTATCATAGTACAAATTTTCCCAGCAGGTATTTTCGAGTTCTTGGAAAATTCTATGCAGATTCATGCTAAATATCATCCAGAGTGAATTTTAAAATAATGATAAACAAAATGCATGAACTTTACACATATGTGTACACAAACATACACACATCAGCATTTATCGATTCAATTTAAAAGTTCCTATCTTTAAAAATTATCAATTCTCCAACCTATAAAGTCTTGTTTACTTTGTTTACATTCATTTTATTATCAGGGAGGCCAGAGTGAAAACCTGAAAACCTAGATTAACTCCCTTCAAGCTCCTTAGGGTTTTCTCTCGATCGCTAGAGACTTCCCTTCTGGGCAAAGTAAATTTCTCTCCCTTTTCTCCCACCTTATTCCACAAGGTTTTTTTCTCTCCTGAGGCCAGAGGAACACTACACTTCTGGGGCTTTCTCAGAACAAAAGTCAAAAATAGGGAGAGGTGCTGGCCCTCAAACCCAGAACCCATGATTAGGTAGCCATGCCAAGGTTGGTCCAGCTTCTAAGGTAATCTCTGTTCCTGATCATGGAGATGTCTGGCTCCTGATAATCGCTATCTTGCCTTGAGAAAGAGTTTGACTGTAGCAAAAAAAAAAAAGATTCATGATCTGTTCAGAACCTGATCCTAACAACTTCATTTAAATAGTTATTCTCTCTTACAATATCTCCACAGATTCCCACAGTAACTTTATTGCCAGCCACAAAAAGAAAAGCAGAAAAGAGAAAAGGGAATCAAAAAACAAAAATTCTGATTAGTAGAGGGAAAATTCCTATTGCAGTGATCTTTGAACTAGGGCAGGATAAACTCCTATAATAAATAGTCCCCAAAATATAGAACAATTAAAACACAATAGAAATTTATTTCTTGCTCACATAATAGTCCAAAGTACATTTACTGGTAACAGTGGGTGGCTCCTCTCCTATATGGCAATTCAGGGATTCAGACTCCTTCTATCTTATGGCGCTGGCATTCCCAAGGCCTCATAGTTACCTGCATTCAACTAACAAGGAAAGAGAACATAATGGAGCCAGCAAGGGGAGGAAGCAACCAGTATCTTCTACTTGCATTCTATTGGTGAGAACTAACCATATGACCACATTTATCTGCAAGGAAGGCTGGGAAATGCAATCGAGTTGTGTGCTCCAAAGAAAAGGAAAAAGAATTTGGTAAACAGTGATACCTGTTTTATTCATTCTTGAACTCAACATTTTTACTCAATACCTAATATTAGACATTTGATAAAATGCTGGGTGAATGTTACAAGTCAGAAAGTAAATCACTGTAACGTTTCACTATATTATTTATATTTTATATAGTATATTTGTATATTTTAATATAATTTTATATATTTAATATTTAATTAATATTAATTTAATATTAAGAGAGCCTAAAACTTAGTCTTCCCTACTTTAAAATTCCAATCTCATACATGAATCAAAGTCTTCCTCCCATTCAGGTTGATTAGTGGCTCCAGAGACTTGGAATGGGGGTCAGACCGAAGTGAGGGGTACTGCTTCCTCCCACATTGTCCTCTTCTCTCAGGGTTGAAGTAGTGGGCAGAAGAGAGGAGAGAAGAGAATGAATTTTTTTCATGCCTTCCCTCTGCTTTGTTCAACCCAGACTGTCCTGGGTTCCCTCTCTGAGACAGGAATTAAAAATACTAGCTCTCTGAAGGGAGGGAGCACATTGGTTCTTCAGAAGACCCCATGGGCCTCCTCCCCTGAACAGTTCTCTAGAGTAGAAGATGCAGCTATAAAGTCAGCCTCTTTGTCACCTCTCCTCAGCCCCTCCCTACAGTGACTTGCTGATGGGACTTCTTCCTTCATTGAGCTGGCAGACCTCTGGGGGGACACAACCAAGAGAGTTTACATTCTAGCCACTTTCTGTGGTGTCCATTTGGGCACAGGAAGATCCCACACTCTTGTCACACCAAAGGGTAGTAATGCTGGCTGCACCTGGCATTGTGCCTCTCAGTTATGATTTCTCACCCCGGCCCCAGAATCATCCTCCCAGAGCATCAGGTACTCTGCTGGCTGGTGGCTCAGCAACCTTGGTTCAGGAGATAATCTTATTCTCAGATTTGGGGTGGGAAGATTTTGGCAGTTCTCCCACCCTCAGTCTTACAGAAGGAGTGGACAAGTCGAATGCCCCATAAAACGGGAGGGCCCAACTGAGGCCCGAATTTTGAGGTTCTAATCAGAACTGCTTTGAGAAGTGCCCATTTTGTAAAGTAATGTGGAATAGTCTAGACAAACACACCCCTCCTCCACACATGTACAAAAAAATATATAAGTCTATATATAACAATAGTTCTCTAAGCGGTAGAATTCTGTTATTTTCCACTTTATTCTGTACTTTTTTTATATCTTACAAATTTCTACAGTGAATATATATTATTAATAAGATGAAGGATGGTAATAATTTTTAAAATTCCTATATCTGCCAGTCACTGTGATACACGTCCTTACATATACCTCATTTAAACCTCAAAACAGGACAATAAAGTAGGAACTGTTATTATCCTCATTTTATAGATGGGAAAACTACAACTTAGAGCTTTGTCACTGCACAGCTGGAAAGATAAAAGAGCCAACAGATGGCAAATTCAATATATAAGTCCATGTTTCCTGAATCTACATTTGTATTCTTTTCACTACACTATGTGATGTAACTGATGTGGGAGAACCTTAGCTGGACCACAGATCAGCAGTGGCTCAATCATGATCCACGTCGAGCTTTAGTCTCATGAGGTGGGATGTAAAAATGGTTCTCTCCATCTGAAGGCAAAATAGGGGCTAGACAGAGGGCACACAGACCATGTTTCTGAAAATTTGGCTTTGTTTCCCCAACAAAGCATATAAAGCAATGTGGAGTGAAGGGAGATGAATGATTTGGGTATACACTCAAGACTACACTAAAGCACAGCTATGGGTAAGAGGCCAATAATTCAGGAAAGCCTCACCAACACAAAGGTCTCACTTGCAGCAGCCTCAAATATTGGCAACCCAGGGATCCCAAAATTAGTTTAAAGGACGTTTGTGCAGCACAGCTGCCCCTAAGAACTATAAACTTAATAATATTAGAAATATACAGAGATACCACTGGTATCCTCCAGATGAAAAACAGCAGTAGATTAGAAACAGAACACACTAAGGGAAGAGGAACAAGAGAGTAGGCAGAAATACTAGAGCAGAGCAACTGGGTGGGGGGAGGGTGGACATTCTGTGAATGGGCCACCCGAGTCCTCGATGTTTCAACAGCCCCGAAAGATATCACTGTATGGCAGCACAATAAAGAAACAATATTAGAAAAATAAGGACACTAGAGGTCATTGGAGGTCACTTAGACCCCTCCTCATTTTACAATTGTGTTAATGAAGTAACAAAATTATTACTGTTCATAATAACAATCCCAAGTCATTAAGAAGTAATGATTATGTTCAAATACTATGTTCAAGAAGGCTATTATATTTATTAAGTAAAAATAAATATAACGGCATTTATACACATGAACTTATATTTTCTAAAAAATGTTCTTTTGTGAAATATCTCATTCTCTGATAAGAACAGATATATTGGTCATTATGGTAAAACCAGGTAATATTAGTAGAGAACATTCAACTTTTTCAAAGGCTACCATCTCTTTTCACCTTTGAACTCTTCCCATGAAATTTCTAGGGTATATATTTGATACAATCATCCTCGCTTTATAGATTTGTCTCAGTGAAGCCACCGAAGGTTGGCAGATTCACTGTTAAAACCTGGGTCTCCTAACTCACAGCCCTGGCCACTTTCTTCTATATTTCTTCTATAGTTTCTTCTGAGGAGTAATGCTAGAAAAAGAAATAGGCAGCTAAGAACAGCTGGCATTGCAATACCATTTATGCATTCGTTCTTTCAACAAATATTCACTGAGCATTTAAATCAGTTAGCCATGGTCGCAATACTCCAAAACCCACCCCAAACTAAGTGGCTTTAGACACCAATCATTACACTCTCATAAGCCTGTGAGGGACAGATGATTTTGGAAGGGCTCTGCTGGGCAACTCTGCTGGTCTCAGCTGCGGATTGGCTGATCTGGCCTGGGCTTGGCTGTGGTGCTATGCCTCTGCTCCATATGTCTCTCATCCACCTCCAGGGGCAGAAAGGGAGCCCAGGTGTGTACCTCTCATGGCAATAGCAAAAGTACAAAAAGATAAGCCTCATTTTCAAGTGCTTTCCCAGCTTTTAGTCTGCCCTCCAAGCCTTTGATCTGCTATTATTCCATCAGCCAAAACAAGTCACATAGCCAAAATCAAAGCCAAAAGTTAGGGAAATAGAGTCTGCCTCTTTAATGAGACAAACTGCAAAGTCAGATGGCGAAGGATGTAGATATGGGAGTGAAGAATTGGGCCCATTAATGCAGCCTACAACAGCACCTACAGTATTCCAGGCACTGTACCAGGCACTGAGGGAAACAACGCTGACTGTGACAGAAGCTGGCCTCCTGGAGCTTACAGTGAAAAACTGATGACTAAACATCTACCCACACGAACTCCACTGCAGCCTGCTAGAACTGCAATCAAAATCTAATAAATCTGCTGCCCCATCATATTTTGCATTTTGGGGAGGAATAAGTGCTTTAAGGGATTATGCATTATTTTGAACTCTTCTCATCACTGCTCCCCTTCTATTGTCATGCATTATCAAAATGGTCTCATATGACATATTTGTTCAGGTGAATAATGGAATTTATTTAAAGAACCAATGAAATAACCCTTCTCTGTTCTTTTGGCTATGGGTCCTTGTGAGAAACTGTGGGTAGGATGGAAAACTCCTGACTTTAAGAAGCTGAAGATTTGTATTCTGGGGTGCCACCCCTTACAAGTATCCTGTTTGCATCATGAAATTATTTAATTCAAAAGCATTTACTGAGAGCCATCTATGTACCAGGCTTAACAATCAGAGTTTTTCCATCTAACGATTCATTTAATTCTCATGATAATGTTGTAAGTAAAGCTAGTACAAGATTTATCCCATATTCAACAAATGGTTATTAAAGCACTAATTATATGTGAGGTACTGGGCCTGCCAGATGAGAAATATATCTATTTCTGGCCCTCCAGAAGCTCACTTTCTATTAAGAGAGACAGACATGTAAACAACACAATTAAAATATAATGAGGTAAAAGCCTTTGTAGGAGACAGTGTACTTTAAAACATTATACGAATATAAGGTATAAAAATTAAGCATAGCTGTAGGTCTCAAAGACCTCATCCTGTTTTCAGAAGTACCTAATTTATCTACAAGGAAATCTGTGGCACCGAGACACTCTGAAGCAGATGGAGGAATACCCTGACCCAAAAACATATGTCACCACTGTTTCTATCTTTCTAAGAAAATCTGATTAAAAGGAGGGGAGGAAAGCATGATGCTTGCCAGCCCAGCAGATAAGTGAGAATCTTTGGGGATTCAAGAGAAGACTGAAGAAATATGTGTGCCCAGGACAGGGAGTAAGAAAAGAAGAGTAAAATTTTTTAAAATTCCACAGATTGTGGGGACTCAGGGCATAAATCTAAAAAATCAAAATAGAGCATGGGCATTTGTTCTAACTTCCTTGATACGAAATTGATGTCTGTGAGCTCCAGACACAATAAAAAAGAGTTTATTAGCTCCAGCCCTTCACAAATAATTGTTTAAATAAACAACCAATACAAATATTTATCTTTCTTTCTCCCCACTAACTTTTTTTCTTCTTTCCTTCCTTTCCCAAATATTTCCTAAAGTTACACATGCTAATTGCTGGAAGGTACAGAATGACATCAGCCACTGAGTCAGCTTATCTTATCAAAAACTTTCACTGACAACTAGAAAATGTTTTTAATAAAGCACATAACCCTAGACATAAAAGGAGTTATATATCACAAATTTAAAACCTCTATAAAGCCCAATCACTGATGATTAGAGATGTTACTTAGAATATCGGTGCCACAATCTCAGTACTGCTTTCATTAAATGACTTTGCCAAAGTTATGAAACCTTCATAATTCCATGAAAAATGGGTGTCTCTAACAATACCATGTATAATTAAGCATATATTGCTGTGCAGATGGAAAATTCCATTGTTACCTGCATCAGCCTCAAAGATCAATTTGCATATGAGGATCAAAGGGAATCTTACAGCCTGCTGGTTCATTTAAAAGTGAACCAGGACGATTTTAAGACCTTATTAAATCCCACAAATAAATCGGAATAAAAATATTTTTACTTGTAAACAGCAAAGTATTTTATAAAGGATTATGAGGGAGATGCATTCATCTATTGCTTGAGTTGAAATTTTCTGATGTGTTCGTTTTCATTCCTTGTCTCTCTCAAGCCTCAGTATTCTTGAATCTTGTTCAAATTAATGATATATTTTAAAGTCAGATCGAAATTATATTATTCCATTCAACTGAACATGCAAGACTTCAGCATGTGTTCAGCATGAGGGCAGGAGTGGAGAAAATATTGCTGACATGAAGTAGAAACCAAAGCCCTCCTATCTTCACTGGGTACAATATCCTTCTCCCATCAGAGGAGACGAGCAAGAGACAGGCCAGGCTACGGAGTTCTTCACGGCCAGGATAGAGCAAAGGGATGGAAAGCACAAACCAGGATAAAGGACAAAGGCCCACTCCTGTTGGTGATAGAAGATCATTGTGACTGCCCTTTACCTATTGTCTCAGCTCTAAGCCCACCTTTCTGTGAACCTGGAGCTGGGATTCTAAAAAGTACATTACCCCAGCTCCCTTGCTAGCTGGCTTCCTGTCCACTTCTGCCAGTGGGAGACTGAACACAGAGGATCTCCTAGAGGTAATTGGAACATGAGAAAAGAGGAAAAAGGACTTCCTACTTCTTTCACAGTTTCTGTCAGCATCACTCCAGAGGTGCCAGCAGTGGCTAGAGGATCAATCATCTCTGCTCGCTCGCTCACTGGGATACGCTATCTAGGCCACAGAGCATCCACTGGATTGCCACCAGCAGCAGGGCACCTGCTCCACAGAGGTCCAGGCCCAACATGCTCCTTTCCCAAGCTCCTGGGTTCTAAAACACCACTCCTGCATCTTGTCCTACCAGCCCAGGGTAGTAACTGCTACCTGCAACGATTCATCTCTGGCTTCCCTAAGCTTCCCCCTTTTACTCTCTAGCCTCCCAGCACTGATGTAACCAATTCCTATTTTAAATCCCTTCTATTTAAATTCCTAGTATAATTTCTCTTTTCTTAACTAGATCCTAACTGATAGTCTCACCAAGGCAGTGACTGTAAATAAAGGAAGAAAAGTGGATTTTTCCGTTGCTGGTGAAGGATTGGAGAAAGGATCAATATGTTATTTTTAGAAGCTGTAGAAGTGATTCTGATAATATCACCATTCCCCACCCTTATTCTTTCTGCCTTTCTTCCTCTAACTGCAATGTGGTTTGGGGGGCATCTTTCAAGGGCATACTGTGTACATCTAAAGATGGCTCCAGTGCAAGAGATCTATGGGAGTCCTCACAGACTCCTTTTATGCATTAACCCCATAGGCAAATCTGTTTACTGTGTATGTGTCAATAGTGATAATTTGTAATGACGCTAGACCATATGAGACCATACCTCCTCCACTATTCCTTTCAAAGGCTGCCCTCACCTGCCAGTCATCAGAGGGGCATACAAGATACCAACCCTCACAGGAATTATAGGCCACATACCTAATCATGTCTAAACTCTGGCATGAGGACAGTGTTAACCCCACAGAGGAGAAAAGTAAACAGAACCTTAGGAAAAGGTTACCAACCCTTGACATTTAACAACCTCATCAGTAACTGCACTTTCAGAACCAAACTGAACACCTTCTACCCTGGCATAGATCAAAACTAAGAAGTGAATTCAAGCTAAAAGAATCATTTAGAAAACTCTTTAGTATTGGTTTTTATACATGTATGCCATAATGATGATGTTATATCTGTAGAGTATCTTTATTTCTCTAGTGCTCTGAGTGTGTCGTATGTTGATTGAATATTAACTGAGTATTTCAAAAATGTAGGAAGATGATTTCCTAAATGAATAACTTTAGTTTTAAAAAAGATCACTTCTAAAAATGATTAATGCAATGAATCGAGGTGAGCACTTTAAAACAGCTTGGGCAGATGTTGATGCAGCATTTAGCTTCCTTTCTGAGCATCACTGAGCCCCTCATGCCCAGAGCTAATATGACCTCAGAAAATGAAGTCAGTCTTTGGCTCAGTGATTTAGAGGCAGTGGGGGTAGTTGGGACTAAATGCTAAGGGTTTTCAGTCAAACCCAAAGCAAAAGACAAACCCACCAAAGTAAATATTTTTGTTTCTTATGCTTCCAGTTGACACTTGTGTGACAGGATAAGGCCTTATCCTGATAAATAATTGTTTGAGTTAACAGTCCCTGCTTCGGTTTACCTGTTAGTCAGGGAAAACACATGAAATCATATAAAGGAAATGGAATATAAGACAAATGTTTCACAACGGTTCTATTTCATTTACCAATTCCTTAGGCTAGCTGCTGGCTCATCTTAAATTCTAGTCTTTACCCCCATTTAGCCTCCAACACACATGATATACATCTCCTTCGCACATCTAGAGCTCTGCACATCAATATTTTCTCCATTATTTACCACTATTCTTCTCAACTCTTCTTCATTATATGCCTTTCAAGCAGAAATGGTATCATAAACCCTAAATTATAGGGCAACTTGCATTCACTGTAACAGCTCCTAAATTTGTATCAAACAGGCAGAAAAAATATTTCTTAATAAATTTGTCAGTTTAAACCTATTCATATTTTCCCTGTCAATTGCTGGAAAGTTGTATGTAAGGCATATAAATGTAATTATGCACATTCTTCTGACAATCGTTTTGTGATGGCTTTCATAGTTCTTAAATATGCCCCCAAATCCTACAAGTTTATCTATAGGATGGGAAGGGACCTAGTGTTGACTGGTATAAATACCAGTTTGCATACAAGGTACATTCCTTCCAAATTTGTCTACATGTTTGTATGTGGTGAAGATATACATATGGACAGAGGTTCTGGTGAAGATGGCAGAGTGGGTAAATGCTGTGTATGCCTCCTCTCATGACTGAATTAAAATTGCAACTAAATTATTAAACAGTCAACCTGGAGAACGATGTAGAGACTAGCTGAACAGAATTCCTCTAAGTGGGGATATAAAGAGACCACATCGAGACTGATGGGAGGGGCGGAGACACCCACGTGTAGTGGTTGAACATCAGGAGGGATAGCTTGGCTGTGGAGCCCCACCCCCGGGAGGAGCGAGAGGCCCAAGCCTCACACAGGGGCTCCCCAGCACAGGGTTCCAGTGCTGAGAAGAGGAATCCCCACAAAATCTGGCTGTAAAAATCAGCAGGGATTCCAGCTGTCCGGGTGAGATAGAGGGAAGTTAGAAACGCAGATGTCCCTTTAAAAGGCCCATGCACAGACTCATTCACTCACAGACACTCACCCTGGACTCCAGTGGAGCAACAGCAGCTCAAGAGGTGCCAGAGACATACAACGAAAGACTGAGTTGTGTGACTTCAGGGCGAGGTCTGGAGGGGGAGCCACCATTGTCCCTGTGTTGGGCCCTCCCCCTACACAGCCAAAACTGAATCTGCATTGGCTTGAGATCTACTCGTTCCACCTCAGTGACTCCCTGAGACCCCACCCCACTCAACTCACAATCTGCCCAGTGGCAATTTCAGGTGGTTACTGGGCAACTAGCCCCACCCCACACACTCAGCAGGAGGTACCCTCAGCAGCAATGGAAAAGCTTCTCCTCTGACACCTCAGGAGACACCTTCTGTGGTGAGCAACCAGCTGGCCCTACACACAGCATTTTTTGAAGAAGTCCCAGGGGAGTGTGAGCCCAAGGCTGTCGGCAGCTGGCCTCGGTGTGAGCTGAGACTTTTACAAGTGTCCACGGGCTCAGCACTAGCACCAAACCTAAATCTGCACTAACCTAGGGAACACCACTTACCCAACCCTGGTGAATTCCTGGGAGCCTGCCTCACCCAAGTAGCTACTGCTCAAGGCTCTTTTAGTTTCTGAGCCTCAGGTAGCAGCTAGCAAACAGTCTCAGGCCTTGGGGTGCCCTGGAACTTTTGCTGAGCTACCCTAGGCCCAGTACTGGTAGCAGCCGGCCTCAGTTCACAACCTCTCCCACATGCCTCCAGGTCCAGCACAGGCAGTGACAAACTGCGGATAGCTCTGTAGCTCCTACCAGGTAGCCCTGGACAGTCACAGGCAGCGGCTGAACTTGGCCTGCCAGAATCCCCTTTCAAGAGGCCCCAGAACAAAGACACCTAAAGGTTAGCATCAGACCACAACAGAGTACCGCCTGATTAGCCCCATAAAGGGTGATCTCAAAAGGCACATGAGGCTAGTGGGGCAAATCTACTCTATGGAGTCAATCCTCACATAGCAGCTCATATGCTATGGGCATGGTCAATCCTCTTAGCCCATCAGCTTGAGAGTCAATTCCACCCACTGATGTGCCAATAGCAACCAAGGTTCAACTGCAACACGAGGGCACACACAACCCACACAAGGGACACTCCTGGAGCAACCAGCACAAGTGATCAGGGAGATTGTACCACTGGGCCACGCAGAGCACCTACTACATAAGGCCACCCAGCCAAGAATGGAGATGAGGCAGACCTACATAACACATAGAAATGAACACAGAGAGGTGGCCAAAATGAGAAAATAAAGAAACATGTCCCAAATAAAAGAACAAGAGAAAACTCCAGAAAAAAGAACTAAACGAAATTGAGGCAAGCATCCTACCAGATGCAGAGTTCAAAACACTGGTTATAAGGATGTTCAATGAACTTAGGGGAAGTAAATACCATGCTCATGTATGGGAAGAATTAACATCATTAAAGTGTCCGTATTATCCAAAGCAATCTATGGATTCAATGCAATCCCTATCAAAATACCAATGGCATTTTTCACAGAACTAGTACAAATAATCCCAAAATTTATATGGAACCATAAAAGACCCTGAATAGCCACAACAATCTTGAGAAAGAACAAAGTTGGAGGTATTATGTTACCTGATTATCAAACTATATTAAAAGGCTATTGTAAACAAAATAACATGGTAGTGGCATAAAAACAGATACACAGATCAATGGAACAGAATACAGAAGTCAGAAATAAATCTATGCCAATATAGTCATTTAATCTATCACAAAGGAGGCAAGAATATACAATGGGGTAAAGACAGTCTTTTCAATAAATGGTGTTGGGAAAATTGGACAAATACATGCAAAAAAAGAAAAAAGAAACTAGACCACCTTCTTACACCATATACAAGAATAAACTCAAAATGGATTAAAGACTTAACTCCGAGAAGAAAACATAAGCAGTAAACTGTCTGATATTGCCCTTAGTAATATTTTTTTTTCTGATATATCTTCTCAGGCAAGAGAAACAAAAGAAAAAAATAAACAAATGGGACTACATCAAACTAAAAAGTTTTTGTCCAGCAAAGGAAACCACCAATAAAACAAAAAGACAACCTACTGAATGGGAGAAGATATTTGCCAATGATACATCTGATAAGGGGTTAAGATCTAAAATTTTTAAGAATTCATACAACTCAACAACAAAAAAAACAATCCAATTATAAAGTGGACAAAAGCAGATGAATAGGCATTTCTCCAAAGAGGACATACAGATGGCCAATAAACATGAAAAGATGCTCAAGGTCACTAATCGACAGAGAAATGCAAGTTAAAACCACAATGAGATATCACCTCACCTCTGTCATAATGGCTAGCATCGATAAATCAACAAACAAGAAGTGTTGGCAAGAATACGGAGAAAAGGGAACCCTCATGCACTGTTGGTGAGATTGCAAATTGGTGCAGCCACAATGGAAAACAGTTTGGAGGTTCCTCAAAAAATTAAAAATAGAACTATCTTATGACCCATCGATTCCACTTCTGGGTATTTAAACAAAGAAAACCAAAAGCCTAATTCAAAAAGATATATGCACCCCCATGTTCACTATAGTGCTATTTACAATAGCCAAGATATGGAAGCAACCTAAGTGTTCATCAATGGAAAATTGGATAAAGAAGTAGTAGTATGTATATACAATGGAATATTACTCAGCCATAAAAAATAAAATCTTACCATTTGCAATGACATGGATAGACCTAGAGGCTATTATGCGAAATGAAGTCAGAGAAAGACAAGTACCATATGATTTCACTTATATGTGAAATCTAAGGAACAAAGTAAATGAACAAACAAAACGAAAACAGACTCATAGATACAGAAAAGAAAATGATGATTGCCAGATGGGGGAGGCTAGGAGAAAAAAGTGAAGGAATTAAGAAGTGCAAATTGGTAGTTATAAAATACTCACAAGTATGTAAAGTACAGCATAGGGAATATCGTCGATGTTATTGTGTTCGTTGTGTGGTGCGGGGTGGGTACCTAACTGGTCAGGGGGATCACTTCGTAAATTGTATGGATGTCTGGCCACTATGTTTTACACCTGAAACCAATATAAAATAATACTGGATGTCAACTGCAATTGAAAAATAAAAATAAATACACTAAAAAAGGTATACATATATCCTGAGCATTTACTGTATATTATATGTTCTGTATATCTGTCTCACTTATCATCGTTTTCAACTATGAGCCTCCAGTAAAATATTTAACTACTTTTTGCCACTTCCAGCCCTGTGGTACACACACAGAGCAGACATTGCAGAAGCTGTTAATACCCTGTCCATGTCCTCTTGTCCGTCATTATTCTGAAAGCATGTAGCCACAGGAACATGCTCTGTCCACACATGGGGCAGGCTGGAAGGGCTAGGAGCTAACCCTCTCCCCAGTGGCTATCAATCAATGAAGAATGGGAGTGGGAGGATACACACCCCAGCTTCTTCACCTCTTAGGTGGAACAACCAAGGCATGCTGCACACAGCCTCCCAGAGGCCCTCAGCAGGACTAAGTGGCAGTCATCCACAACAGCAATGTTATCATTACCATGTGTCTATGTTGGCTTCCTTCCCCGCCCTGTCTCACTTCACCCCTGCCCTACCAGTACCTCCTGGGATTACTCCCAAATAAACTACTTGCATCCATATCTCATCTCAAGGTCTGCTTATTAGGGACCCCATGCTCCTATCACCCAGCAAATGTGTTCAGTGATATACATGGCTCTTTCTGCCCTACAAACTTGAAAAATGTAAGGTCTCATAATTGGGAATGGGGGAATAAAAACGACCTTGGAGCTTTGTTTTCTAAATACACCATTCGTTCTCCAACAAGAAGTGTAGACAGGCACCAAAATCATACTACATATTACTATTAATATAATCTCACTTTTGATCCATAGTTCTGTGAAACATTTTCATAATGAAACACCTTGACCAATCGGGACCTGAGCAAATGGAGTTAAGTCAAGACCCCAACACAGACATTGGTAATACTGACTGGATAAATGGCTCCAGCTCCTCAGCCCATGTATCAATTCATTTCAAGCAGCACAGAAGCAGAAGAGTCCCTTAGAAAGACAATTCCAAGATCCCAACCCTTTCTGTGCAGGGTTCAATATTATTAAAGCGACTTTGACCAAGGCCAAATAACAGAAAAGTGCATTGAGGCCATGGGGTGGCCAAGAATGACCACCTGACTGGATTCAGCATCAGGACCCAGGTTGGAAGAAGATAGTCACTTGGAGTCCTCTGAAAAGCTGGCATTGGAATCTGGTCCACTCGTGATTGAGTCTAACACAGAGTGAAAAGATGTTTGCCATTGCACTCATTCAACAAATATCACCGTGCTGGGCTAGGCACTGAGGGAGGGTTCAGTGGCGAACACAACAGACCTGTCCCTGTCTCTGTGAAACTTACAGTAGACATTCAACAGGCAAACAGGTAGATATCTAAAAAGACATATCTAAACAATATCAAGACTCAAGTTCAGGACAAAGGGCATGTAGTTAAGGTCAGTGAGAGAGAGACAGAGAGAATTGAGAATATTGTCTGACACATTGACACATCGTAAGTATGGAATAAAAATTAGCTATTGAGGGATTCTTCTTTCTAGTAGAAAAGTCCTTACTTCCTCAAGTGAAAACTCCAGCTTAGGATCAATCTTTAAAACCTCTAACATTTTTCTAGAAATGCTTAGTGCCTACTCGATGGTCATTAATTAAATTAAAACTGTCTGCTAACTTAACAGGGGTTCTCAAACCTAGCTGATCATTAGTAATTCCTGGGGAGCTTTTAAAATTATGACTTTTCGACACCCCAACCAGTCAAATCAGAACCCCTATGAGCTTTTTCAAAGCTCCCCAGTTGCTTTTATGTATGACCAGCTTTGAGAATCAGAGAAATGTCTTAACATGACTTAATTTATTACTGAACAGCTATCCAGCCTGTCACTAAGCAGGGCCCAAACGAGAGATAAGACAAGTAAACTGAAATTGAAGTCGGGATGAGTTTGCTCAGAGCCTGCTCCAGGCTGGACACTTTCCATTCACTGTGTTAGTCAGTATCCAAAAACTTCTATGAGATAATTCTTAATCCCACTCCATAGATGAAAAACAACTGATATTCAGAGAAGCAAGTTGCCTAGATCACAAAAGAATGTGTGAGGGGGGTCCCGAGTCAACCTCTAGTCCTTTGTGTTCTACTTTCTACTACCCCCATGCTGCTTTCTATGAAAGAGGTATATGGTTGCAACCCTTGAGAAGCAAAAAAAAAAAAAGACTGAGAAGGTGGTGGCATTGAGAAGGATCACAGGGTGAACTGAAGTATCAGGGGACAGAAGACAAACTGTACGTAACTCACCATTTTTCCCGTGGGCAGTGCTGCCAGTTATGTAGCCCTCCCTCACTTAGCAACTTCTCACATTCCTGAGGAGCCACCCCTGATACCACTTACATAATTTATCAGGAAGGCCTACTGTCCATGCCTCTAAAATATCTCCAAGATCTGGCCACTTCTCACTATCTGCACTGCTATAACGATAGTCCAAGTTGTCATGACTCCCCACCAGGAGACAGCATCTGCCTCCTTCATACTTGTGCCCTCAACAGTCCATCCTCACCCAGCAGCCAGAGCTATGGGGGGACACAGAAGTCAAAGTGTGCTGATCAAGCAGACTGCTTTGCTTAAAACCCTCCAGAGGCTTCCCATTTCAACCAGACCACAATCTCGCCTTCTCCCTGTAACCTCCAGATTATTCCTATCTCTGGCTGCATCTCCTGCAATGTTCCCTCTCATTCACCCAGGCCTTTCACCTATCCCTGAACATTCGCCACTCTCTCGGGGCATTCCTTCTATCTGGAGTGCTTTTACCCAGATCTCTGCATGGCTGGCTGCTTCTCCTCATTTAGCTCTCGACTCCAATGGCACCTCCTCAGAGACGCCTTGCCTGACCATCATAGCTGAAGAGGCCTCCATCCTTGCTAGTCATGTGCCAGGCATTTGATAATTACGTACTTACTGGTGGACATGCTTTTAAAAGTGTAACTAACTGCACCCATGGCCAGAAGGATTGTGATTCTTTGGTAGGAAATTCTATTCATCACACTCTGTTTGACATGCTCTTCAGCCTTGAACTCATCGCTAGTCCTTGTTCTCTGTTTGCAAACCGAGAATAATGATTAACATGAGTCTTGAGGCGACCTTCTGACTGAGGGCTCAATGTGTGTTAGCAATTAGACTCCCAGTGCCGTATTCAGAAAGAGGGATGACCCAAAGCCAAATCTTTTTCTTGCACCTTTCCCTTTGCTTTTGATGTTGGCTTTTCATTTGCATTTAGCACATTCAGAGAGGAAGCAAATAAACATTACACCAGCTGACACCATGTGAATGCTCATCAGATCCAGTCAGGGCAGGAAGGCTGGGAGCAAACCGTCACTAGAAACCCTCACAGGCTTGGATCAGACTCCAAGTCCATTAATCTCCTGCAAGATAACCAAGTCTACTGCCAATAAAAAATTAACAGCACCATTTCCGGACTTGGCATTATCTAAGAGTCCAAACAGACTCAGAAAATGGAGTGCAGCTTCTACTCCAGGCCCTTCAAGAAAGGATGGATAGTGTCCGGGACAAATGACACAGCTGCTGCCGTGGTTAGTGCCTGGTCTTCTGTCTGCCTTCCGTAATTGGAACATTAACCTGCCACTGTGTAGTTCTCCCTTTTCTCCTCTCGGTAGCCGGCTCTAAACCTGTGGACCCCCATAAGGTCTAGGGGGCCATAACTTGGATGGAAAAAAATTACTTATAGTTTTTCAATCTCTATCTGAAATTTGGCATTTTCTTCAACTCCACATAGGCAGGAAACCTCAGCAGTACCAGCAGCGCCTGTGACTTCGTCACCAATAAAATTCACAGTTGTTATCAGATCACATTTCAGTTGTTGTTGATATCTCAAAATATTGCTAACGCTCATCACTTCAAAAAAGTTTTTTGCTATAATTTTATCACAGCAGTTATTAGACCTCTTGCTAGACCTTGTTATTTAGCACGTTAATAAAGAAGCATGTGCATTACACAAATCTGGTGTTTTAATAGTTTGATAACTATATTTCAATATAACTGATTTCCTTTGTCATCACATGCATTTTATTTTACGCATTTAAAAACATTTTCTGAGAGGGAGTTCATAGGCTTCACCAGACTTCCAAAGCCTAGCTCCCACTTTAGGCCACGCATTAAAGTGGCCAAATCCTCTCTCTGAGACTTCAGAGAAGTTTTGGGCTTAGGCAGCTCTGAACGTAGATCAGGTTTGTCTTGTCTCCACAGGACGCCCCATTCTGTCCTGCATCACTGTCCTAGCAGTGTTTCTCAGTCTTTGTGGGCTATGCTACCTTTTAATAAACATTCATGCCCACTTTTAGTACTCTCTGAAGTGCAAAATAAATTAAACACTATAATTAAAAACCACTCAATGGGGCAAAGTGCTGCTTTGTTTTAAACTATCACATATCAACTTCATCAAAATTTCTGATTCCCCGATAATACCAGCAGTCTTGATTGAGAACGACTTCTAAACAAATGCCCTTGTTAGAGGACAGCCAAAACCCTAGTCCTTGGCTACCCTCTGCAAGGTATTTACCTCACTAACCACCCTATATTTACAAGAATCACAGGCCAAGACAAGTTGGCTTCTCCTATTCCTGGCCTGGGAGGTAAGGGAGAGGCTGTCATTGGTGTGATGTGGGTAATTCCTTTTTGCTATTAGTTCTCAGATGACAAGGGTGGGGTTTCTGGAAAAGTTTAGCAAGACACTAAAGGGAAAGGCAGAAACCATGCAGAAAAAAAACCAGAAAACAGATTTCTTATCCCAGGGTAACTCCTATCTGGCTTCGCACTGACTGGCCTGGCACTGATCATTGGGCACTCAAGCCCCTGTTATTTTCCTCCTCTCTGTCTGGCTGGGATGTGAGACTTGGCAACTGCAAACCCTACCCAGGGGGAGCTCATGGTTGGCACAGCTTCTAGGCCTGGCAGGAATTGCAGGCCCTGCCAACGTCAGCTTCCTGACTTCTCTCCAGGTGTGGGCAGAGTTAGAAGAGAAGGGGCCAATGGCAGAATCGAAGAGAAAGCCAACACCTGAGGGGCAGGACGAGGCTATGGATCCTGGGGAGCAATATAGAATCAATGATGGTGGAGAGGAGCGACCCCAAGGAGTCATGAAATGAGCACTGTGTGAGACCCAGCTGCGTGGCCTTCTCTTTGGTTCCCCCTCGAGGCCATTACTGGCACTGCATCTAGTCCTGCACACCCCTCCCCATCCCAGGCTGCAGGTAGCCTGAAAACTCTAATCTCTTTTTCATCCTGTCTTGATTTTAGTTGTGCCCATGTGCTACAGGTCTAGCCATTAAGACAGAAAGGAAGATCACACACACACACACACACACACACACACACACACACACACACACACCAGCTTCTGACAGGCTGAAAACTCTAATCTCTTTTTCATCCTGTCTTGATTTTAGTTGTGCCCATGTGCTACAGGTCTAGCCATTAAGACAGAAAGGAAGATCTGCCAGTGCTTCTGGAGAAAATATTGAGCCACTGAACCAATGCCCCAGTGCCTACCTCCAGATTTTGGATTACGCAGGAAAAAAGAGTCTTTTTTGTTAAACCCACTCTTAGTTGGGTTTTATAACTGACAGACAAAAGCATTCGTAACTCATATACCAGGATAGCCTCCTTCCAATATCTATCCATCAACTCAAAATAACCACACTGCTCCATTCCCAAACCCGTATGACCTATGGCCCACCATCCCCCTTGCAACCCCTTAGCCTACACAAACACTGCTGGCACAGGTGACAACCCTTGGATAGCACTACTAGCTGGGTTCAGATTCAATGTCAAATCCTTCTCTTGTGGTTAATTATATCCAGGCTATATCCCTGGCTTGTCTCACCATCCCAACCCCCTACAGAGAGTTTCCACAATGCGCATTTGCAGAGTGGCCTGGTATGTGCAATTTTTGACATCAACTTTCAGTTTATCTCAAACTCTGCTCCTCAATAAAGTACCCCCTCATCGCCCCACCATGAAGTGACCTCCTTCCTCCATATCTGAATGCCACTCACACCTGCACCACTCATTTAGTGCTAAACACTTATGGCACTATTATGCATTGGTCTTAGTTATCTTCTACCTCCAGGAAGCTTCTCTAACTCTCTCAGTCTAAGTTAGATGCCCCTAATACCAACTCTTATGATGTCCTATGCTTTCTTCTATTAAAGTCTACACCACCCTTTTGCCACCTTCTGTCAACTTCTCTACACTCTCCAGTAAACTATGACCTTCTTGAGATAGGGATAATCTCTTACTTACAACATATATCAGTTCTCAATTTGGATCTGGCACAAATTAGGTGCTTAATAAATTTTTGTTCAGTGAATGAAGAATCTTATGTACCCGCCAAGATATCAAGCTTGCTGAATATAGGAATCTGAATTTTTGCCTCCTTTCACTCCCCAACGATGCACACAGTGGGCTTTTAATAGATATCTGGTCATTGATTTGTATACAGAAATAACCCTGTTTTGCTTCAGTAACTTCCAGTTGACAACTAAGGAACATGATTTTGTTTGTATATGCACATATATAAACATCTAATCATGAAATATTTATGTATAAATATATATAACATTTGCCAAAAGGTGCCTAATGCAAGCTTGGCCTGATGATGTGTTTCCCACCAAACTGCCCAGTGGTCTGACTCAACCTCCAATTGTTCCTGCAACATACATAGCCTCTATTATTTTCTTACTAAGAGCTTTGCAACAAAAATCATCAACAATTAAGAGGAGCCACTTCTGAAGAAATTTTCAAATGAAGCAGAGAAGATGAGAGGGTTTATCACGGGTAAGAGCGAGGTGCCTTCTAAAGCCAGTTTAACACTGATACAAATATCTTGTGACATTACTCACCAAAAGTCTACTAGAACACTGCTAGTGATGTTTTCAAGAAAGATGGCTCTGTAAAGCACAATCCATTATCTCTCACAGCAAGGGCTGACCACTCCAACATGATGGTTCTAACGTAGGTATTAGGGACATGTAAAAGGATGACTTCTGTCCCCTTTCTTCCAGGTGGGAAATGGTAGCCAAGTGACTCTCCCAAATCCAAAGAGAAAGCCACATAGGAGTGAGGATGGGGTGAAAATGGCCATGGTGTTGACTGAGGAAGAGGAGGTGGCAGGTAAGCTGAGCAACTAGAGCACATAATTTCAAATAAAGTAGAAAAGAAGACTGAAAGGACATTTGTCAGGTTCAGAATACGAAAATTTGGGAGAAGAATACCTCCTGTGGGAACGAGTAATTTTATAAAAAGTAAAAAAAGAAAATACCCGTGAGTTTTCTGACATAACACTTCAAGTTGGATCAGAAAATATATGAAACACTCATAGTAGGAATATTCATGCATTATAATCTGCCAGCCTAAGGGAGACCTAAAACACCCTCAAAAACTGTGAGAGATTCACCGAAGTTCAATTTTCTCTTGTACCCTAAATTTAAAAAGCGACTCTTAATCTCAGTCCTCTCAAATGTAAAGAGGAGGTATCAGAAGGGCATTAAGTAAAAAAATAGGATTATATGTTCCTAGCATCTGGTTGACAGCAGATTTCTACTTTGTCCTTATCGTCACACACACAAAAAATTTCCAATCAAAGATGACTTTTGCCAGAGTTCATAGAGTTTTCTGGGCCTCTGTGGAGGTGGTATTGGTCTCTTATCAGGTGTTATAGGCTGAATTGTGTCCCCTCAGAATTCATATGTTGAAGTCCCAGCCCTCAGTAACTTACTTGGAAATAGGGTAATTGCAGATGTAATTAAGATGAAGTCATACTGGAGTAGAGTGGACCCCTAATTCAATATAACTGATGTCCTTATAAACAAGGGGAAACCTATTAACACACACACACACACACACACACACACACACACACACACACACACACAGGAAGTACACCATGTGAACATGATGAGTCTATATTAAGGAACGCCAAAGGTTGCCAGCAAATCACCAGAAGCCAGGAGAAAAGAGCCTGGACCAGATTCCCCATCACAGGTCTCAGAAGGAACCAACACTATGGACACCTTGATCTCAGACTTTTAGCCTCCAGAACTGTAAGACAATACATTTCTATTGTTTAAACCACTTAGTTTTGTTTTGTTTTGTTTTGGTTGGTTTTTTTGGTTTTTTGTTTTGTTGTTGTTGTTGTTGTTGTTGTTTGGTATTTTGTTATGGCAGCCCTAGGAAATTAATACAGCAGATTACTAATTGCAGCCTCTAATGTTTGAATTTCCAAGTGTCATCTCCTCCACAGATTATTTTACCACCACTAAATAATTATCACTGCCTCAGTTTTCAGAGTCATCTTTAAGTTGCTTTCTGCCTCTGGCCCCTTCTTATGTATTTACTTCCTTTCCACAGTAAGAAAAATCTGTGTTTACTAATTTCTAAGATGGGATTGATGCAAAGCCATCTGTTAAATGAGCAAAATTCTTATATATGAGATAATCAACAAATATGGTTCCAATTAATGATTTTTTAAATTACTATTTAAATGTTGACTTGGACTGTACCCATATGATGTCAAAATAACTGATTTGCATGTGAATACTTCAGTCAAACAATTAGCTGTTTTGTCTACATAACGCCAAATAATGTGGTTGATTGTTGTCCTATTATCAAATTGACTGGATTGACCAGTGTTTTCTGGCTTCATAAAGCATAGCCTAGATTCCTTTATGAGAACCAGGAGATCAAGCCAGAGAAATAAAAAGGTATTTCTTTTCTTTAAACTCCCAATGACTATTAATAATGAAATATTACAGTGGAGGGAATTTTCCCTAAGAAATGTCACTTAACATTAGTTACTAGTCCTTCCTGTGGGATTTTGTCACCACCTTATTTCACCTTTATTGTTCTACAGGGAAGTTCATTACCGTGGCTTAGGTGATACTATTGCTTTATAGAGACTAAAGCGTTATCTCTTCAATAATAAATAGGGAGGCAAAGAACTGGGGGAAGGGTCACGAACACATGTGTTCTCATTTTTCTCTTTTTCCCATTTCCTAATTTTCCTCACCACCCACTGGTCACAGTGATGGGTATTAAATGGATAAATGTAGGGTCGAACTTGAAGGAATAAATTGGGGGGAATAGTTTGAATTGGAGAAAGGGGAAGAAGTGAATTGGGCAAGCTTCCAAGTGGATCCAAACCAGACCCACTACTGTACCTCAGGCGCTAGTCCTCTGGCTACCATCAAAGCTATAAACAGTCAGCACACTATGTCTTTGTGGCCTCCCCACAAATGTCTCTGAGACTTTCACATCCTTTTGGCCTCTCCCCCTTTTTTCCCCTTCTGAATATAAAAAGAGAAAGCATAATAGTTGTCCCCATATTCCATCTTTGTTGGTTCATGACTTAAAAGAATCTCCCCAAATTGGAGACTGTCTGGAAGGTTTAGGCTTCCACTGCAAGATGTGGATATCACAACCCGAAATTCAGAATCCCAAACAATGAGTTTCTCACATCTATCTAAATAATATATTGATCCAATCTGGTATATTTTCTAGACAGTCTCATTATCTTAACTCTTATTAGGATACTATGGGTATTTTCAAACAACATTTTAAGATGTAAAAAAAAAAAATCTTTCACCAAAAAGGAGAATTTAAAAACTAGATAAATCAGGAAAGAGATTACAAAGGCTTGTGAAGCTAATATCTAATAATAAGTAGAGAAAAAAACTAGAATATATATATGATGATTAAAACAACCAAAACACATTGCTGCTGGAAATACAAAATGGTTCAGGCCCTTTGGAAAACAGTTCAGTAGTTCTTCAAAATGTTGAGCATAGAGTTACCACATGACCCAGTTATTCCACTGCTAGGTATATACCCGAGAGAAACGAAAACATATCCATACAAAATTTTGTATATGAATGTCTGTAGCAGCATAACTTATAATAAGACTAAAGATCTTTTATTAAAATGGTCTCATATTTACAGTGCACCTACACAGGTGTCAATAAAAGAATGAGTTTCTAATACTGTAAAATTTTGGTGCCTATTTTCTTCAATGTGATTTCTAATTGTGTAAATTAAAGCATATGCATGTGGTGCGTGGGGTGTGTGTGTATTTGTGTGTGTGTGTGTGTGTGTGTGTGTGTTACCTAACAGAAGGATAAGCTGCTATCAGAGAGCAAAGCCTTACGTATAGAAGATACGGTCTTTGGTCACCTTCAAAAATAGATCCTAGCAGGTCATCAGAAGGGAAATCCCCAAGTGTGAATTATAAAGATGAAGAACATTAAGATGAACCAAAGATGGAGGTTTCCAGGGAATCTCACACATGAAGGCCATACATTTCATTTTCCTCTCACCCCACCTCCTCATTAATCTCCTTTCTTTCTCCTCCAAATGAAGTTGTCTCCTTTAAGCAACTAGCTCTAAGATATAAGTCAATTCCTTTGGGAGCAAGGGCATTTATTAATCTACATGAATCACCATATTATGTATTAAACTAATGGATTTTAGTGTCCACCCTGTTGGACTCCTTCAGACCATTAACTTCTCTTGTCCAGCTCTCATGTCCAAACCATGACATCAAACCCCCATTTGTTGTAACTTAAAGCTTAACGCAGTCCACCTTTTCTTCTTCCTTACTTACCCTGAAGAAACTGGAATTTTGTAAAAATAAACTAATATCTGTAGGGTTCTATATGGTTTAGCATAGCTCTTTGGAATGATACTGTGTCTTCAGAAACCACAATGCAGTACCTTAGCTCTATTCTGCAATCATCTCAGTCCTGCCAATTCTATCTCCCTAAAAATGTATCAGTCCTTCTCTTTCTCTCCATCTCACTGTTCTCTCTTGCTTCAGGCCCTAATCTCATCTTGTCCTAATTACTACATGATCTTCTAACTGGTCTCTTTGCCTCTAGTCTGGCCCTCCTTTTATCTACCTTACATGTGGCCACCAGAGTTAACTTTATAAAACATAAACCTAGCCATAAACTCCCCCGTTTAAAGCCCTGAAATGGCTCCCTGATATCTTTAGAATAAACATTCAGCTCTTTATCTAAGCTCAGAAGTCTCTTTTTAACCCAGCTCCTAGCTGCTTTTCCAAACTACCGCCTATCTACCCTGAACCATTTGTAGTTCCCAAAACAAGCTAAACTCTCTATCCCATCCTTATAATTTCAAATGTTATTCCTTCTGCCTGGAATATTCTTTCTTTCTGTGGTGGGCTGGTTAATCCTTTCTTTTTTTCAAACAGCTTTACTGAGGTATAATTTACATACCATTAAATTCACTAGGCTTCACTAATGGCTAACCTTTGAGACTCCATCTGGATGTCATCTGTTTTCAGTTGGGTTCCCCCAAAGACAGATTCTAAAACAAAGATGTTGGTGTAAATGGTTTATTTGGTAGGGGGTTCCCAGAAAACAATGGGGGAGCAGAGAAGGTAAACAGAGAAGAGAGGAGAGCTAATAAAGGATGTGCTCCTGAGTGGGTTACTGCAGTGGGCAACTAGAGGTCAGCTCTGCTGGGAAGCCTTTGAGAGCCTGTGTGGAGCAAATCTCTGAGTTGCTCCACAGAGAGGTGAAGTTTAGGTATTTATTTTTCTGCCCCCTCATTAATTGAGGGTCACTTCTGGGCATGTTAGCTCCATGGCACTTCCTGCCTGCACCATGGCCAGAGAATATCTCAGAGAGAAAGAGGCAGGAAGCCATCAGGGTATGTGGGAAGTACCTAAGGTGAACTTCTAGAGTGGGCCAAGAGGATAAGGATAGAGCACCAGACAGCATCACAGTAAATCCTCTTAAAAGCTTTTCCAAACCCTGCCTCTGCCTTACAGGCTGGGCTAGAGGAACCTTTTCACTGGTCCCATGCCCTTGCTACACTACACAATTTTATTGTTTCACTTGTTGGCCTCAGTGCACTGCACTGTGGACACCTCAGAGGCAAGATCTTTATGTATTTTCATGTTCCACGTTTAGCAAAGTGTTTTGGACGTATTAAGCCCAATAATGTGTGTGATTGTTTCAAAGCACTTCACATTCATTACCATGTTTTACATCTGAAAATCTCCTTAACAGGAAGATATCATCATCATCTTTATTATTCTGATTTTATGGGCAGAAATTTGAAATACAGTGATGAGACAGAGCTAAATGGAAGACATGTTTTGCTAATGGCCCAGCCAATAACCAAACTACTTTAGTTTCTGTTGCTTGGCGCACTACAGGAGGTAATGGCGTTCATCTGAGGCTAAACCTTTCCACCCATGGTAGAACAGACTTTTCCATATGTAGAATAATCCCCTTTATAATATTCAGAAGATGCCTGGAGGTGGAAGCAAAGCATCCTTATAAATGCCAAGTTCTGTGCTTTGTCTGAAAAAGGAAACTTCGATTTTGTTTTCTTCTCTCATTTAACCTCTCCTAGCTGCCTCCTGATGTAACTTTCCTACAACTCTAACATATGTGAATATGAAAAACGGATTTTACTATTAATTAATTCACGAACATAATGCCATTCACTAGAAGGAAGTGATCAGCCATGGGGAACAGAATGCCTTGTAGCTCTCTGTTATTTTTTAAGTCAAAGCAATAAGTACACAGTTCTAATAACGGAAGGGATAAAGTGCTTTATTCTTAGGTTATGCTCTGGAGTATAATTTTTAAAGGGATTAAATATATAAACATCAAAGAAAGACTGCCCTGAAGCTAAGAGTTGTATCAGGAAACTCCCTGCTATCTTATGTCCCCTATGCTCATACATAAGACAATGGATCTGGTGTTTATAATGGTCTGTGTTCACTTCACACAGTAAAGTTAAGGAAGAAAATTAAAGAATCTTTCCCTCTGCAGTATAGGGACTACTGTTGAACCACTAAAAAATGGAAGAATTTCAACAGGCACAAGGTCAGAGTCTATTTGGTTGCTTTTTCTGTTATGTATTTTGGAACCACTTGACAGTTTTCAATTTTAACATTTTGAGGAATTTTTTTCATGGTAGAATCCAGACAAGAACTACAGAAGTTTTGCCATCTGCAAAAAGAGTGGGTTGGATTAGATCAGCAAACACGTTGGGTTCCATAACAATATTTTTGTTGGTCCACAGAACTCCTCTAAGGAATACCAACATCAGAAATGAATCCAAACACAGAAAGACTGATTAATGGCTAGGCTACAACATTGCCACTTTACAACACTGTTAAATGAATAGCCAATACAGAAATAGCATTAAATAGTTTACAATATTCATGGTATATTGCGTTATATGATTAAGATGTTTTTAACACATTTTGATATCCAGTCTAGGAATCTTAGAAAAGGGATCAAGTAATTTTCTGCTTAAAAGAATGATTGACAGAAAAACATGGATTTTGATATCATATAGGCCTGAGTTCTATTTATACTTCCATTCCAGGTAACCCTACACAAGATATTTAATCTCCTTAATCCCCAGTTTCCTCTCTTTAAAATGGGTTGGACAATACTTAATAGCCTACAGAGTGATTTTGCAAACTACAGAGGCTAAAATACATGAAAGTACCTAGGGATTAATTTAGCACATAAAACACATAAAAATGTTCTTTCCCCCTTTCTCTGTCATTCCTATAAGGCTTCAGCATGATTACTCCTAAAATTCAAGAGATTATATTTTAGAGTCAGTTCTAACATCTGCCTTTAAATGTACCCTTCCCCACACAAACATACCAAAGGGCATAAAAGTATTGGGCACAATTTTAAATATGATCAAATTAGATTTAGTGATCCACCAACTTAAATTTAGTTTCACTTTAATTGGCATTCATTAGATAAAGATGATCAACCCCCTAAATTACATTAGGTTAAATAACCTCTTTAGCTCCAAAATTTCTCTAAAACCAACTCAGAAGTGATGGGGGCTGTAAGCGGGAAGAGAAACGTGGCTCTGTCCCTGGTGCTGAAACTGGATAATGTACCTAAACTGTCCTCATTTAGATGCAGTGGAAGGAAATCTAGTTTGAAGTAATAAAAAACCTCAGTTGCACTTAATTTAATATCAAAAAAGCGGCATCATTCAGGAATTTCCAGAATGAGGAGTTATCATCTTCTTTGACCAAGCTCAAAATTTTAGTACTATCCCAAGGGAAGAGAGAAGGGGACCTCCACCAGCGCAACCCAGTGATAAAAAGGCTATTAAAAAACTGATATGTAATATTTATGTCATATATTTATAGATACAGATATTTCTAGATACTATATGTAAAACATTAGATAACAAAGAAGCTCAAAATAGCAAGATGCTAACTCGAGGCTAAAGGTATTCTAAGACTAGAGACAAAGCAGATATCATCTATGCCTTTTTGAGCTTTCATACATTGTTGTGACCTCTCCTCTGGCGTTTCCTTTTATTTGGGTTTATATTTTAAGCCTTGGCATATTTATTCAACCCTACTAGACTACAAATTCCTTAATAGCAGGGAAACCCTTGCTTGATTTCTCCTAGTTTTCTATCACAGTAGGAACTTGCTCACCAAAATAATTCAAATAAAACTGCTCGCTAGAGTTAAATTAATCAATTTAATTTATTAAGTGGTGGTGTGGCAGTCGGAGAAAGCTTATTAGATATGTGAGCTAGGATTTTAAGAGAACCTTGAATGATGGAAGAATTTTGAAAGGTGGAGAGAAGGTAAAGCCATGCTTTCTGTTAGAAGGATAAAGCAAAGATTTGGACCTGGCCACCACAACCTACTATTGGCATGGTGAGTACAGACACCAAGATAGTGTACTCCAAAATGTGTCTCCCTAAATCAATGAATGAAATATCACTCTCTTAGCCCTGAGTCCTATGTTTACTCAGAAAAAAAAAATGATTTTGCATGACTTTT
Source organism: Pteropus alecto (assembly GCF_000325575.1). Classification (NCBI taxonomy): domain Eukaryota; kingdom Metazoa; phylum Chordata; class Mammalia; order Chiroptera; family Pteropodidae; genus Pteropus; species Pteropus alecto. The sequence goes on along the minus strand of NW_006435837.1, from coordinate 670,453 downwards.
TTCCTTACATCATGATGGGCCATTCTTCTAAGAGATTCACAATGATATTGAGAGCCTACTGAGTTGGCAGAATATCCTGAAAGACTCAGATATCCAACCAGCACATTTTTGAGTGAGGAATCATCTATACATTGCAGTGTGTCCCTTTACCTTATTAGGACTTGTCACATGTGTTCTCTCTTCAAATGCAAGTTTAAACTACCTTCAGTAGTCTCCCTTTGGGCAAAATTTCAAAGGTATAGTATTGCTCTGCATAAAACAGCTTCTTGGTCAAAACAGGGCTGAGTCCCAGTAGATATTTCATGGAGCTATCCCCACTCAAGGCAATGCTGATGTTTGCCAGGGAGCTTCTCTACTCCGAAAGGATAATTCTTGTTATACTTTGGCCTTCCCTGTATGTGTTTCCATTCTCCAAGAAATCTTACCTAGATCTTTTACAATGGCAGAAACACCCAGCACTCAGACATATGTCAGTGGTATTGAGATCAGGAGAGTATAAGTAATGACAAACACACTACACTAAGCACCATGCTCAATTGCAGCTGCCCAAATATCCTTTGCATGGTCCTGCTTCTCATAGTGATTTCGCAGTTGACGTAGACCTGTTTAGATTTAAGATACACACATGAAAATATTTTGTTGTTTCTCAGGCAGAAAATGGTGGTGTGATTAACGAAAGCTAATGCTTGACACACTTGCTAGACAAAAGTAGACCCTTGTTTTTCACCTTATCAAACTCTTTTTGAGTCCTCACTCCTTCCACACTCTGATCAATCTCTCCGGCATCTCTGAGCAAAACTGAACTAAGAGACTGATCCCAAAGGTAACAGATGATAGAAATGCACCGAACTTGAATAATTGATTTATTTTATCAATAAATTTAACCCCTGTAAAAGAGTGCCCTTGTCTCTTACAACTGAACAATAATGAGAAAGGCTTCCGGCAGGAGTTTATTCAAAATGTAGTGGTGGTTATTTGACCCTACGAAAATACAGATGCAGTCAGAGAGTTATGTACAGGATGTTCATCTCAGTCTTATTTATAATAGTTATATTTTTAAAAACTTAAATGTCCAACAATATGGTATAAGTTAAGTTTCAGCCAGATGATGGAATTCTATGCAGCTATTAAATGTTTTATAGCAATATTAATTGACATGAGAAAATGCTCATGATCTACTTAATGGAAAAAAAATGGTTACCAAACAGAATGTTTATTATGACCCTCAATTTTAAGGGGGGGGGGGAGTGTATAAACATTTCATATACATTGCCAAAGCCCTCCTGCCAAAGACCACCAGAAACACACCAGTAGTTGAACAAGCTGGGTGTATTTTTTGTTGCACTGAGGTTAACATGCACTCTACAGGACTGAGGAGTGACTCAGTAAGAAGATGTTAGAAAGGATTTGGCATAGGATTTGGGGTTTGTGTTAAGCGATTCTAAGGAAGGGTTAAGGCAGTGGGGCTCATTCTGAATTGGCTGCTGTCAGGAAGCGGGGGTAGCTTTATAATTGGGTGCCTTCATAAATTTTTATCTAGAGAGAGAAAAGACTAGACCAAGGCTAAAGCTGTATTTTGTTTTTGTTTTAGTTTTAGTTTTAAAAAACACAAGAGTTACTCATATTGGCCAGGATAGGGATCTGTTTGGTCATTTTTGTGGTCTGGAGAAGGTTCATGGTTTGTCTGTGTTCAGACATGATTATGGAATGGGCTTAATTTTGTCTGGATCCATTAGTTACAGAATGACTTTATCTGACATTAGTGCTGTGGGGAATGGTTTTTGTTCAACAGGAGAACACCAAAGCTCAGTTATGAATACCAGGGCAGCTCCTAGCAACACGAAGTCCCAGCTGACAATATTCAGGAGAACAACTTCTGGATGGCAGGGACTGATTTTCTTTCACTCACACACACACACACACACACACACACACACACACACATTCAGAAAAAACTAGAATTATAACAAATATCATTTACTGGGTCTTTGTGATATTCCAGGCTGGGTTTTAAGTGCCTTACATCTTTCAAGCTATTTAATCCTCATCGCAACTCTATGGAGTCGGTACGATTCTTATTTTTCCAGAAGAGAAAAGTGTGACAATAAAGAGTTTAAGTTACTCACCCAAAGCATCATAGTAAATAGTGGAGCAAGGATTCAACTTAATGGCTATGGAACCAATAGCCCTAACTTCTATACTATGTTGCTTACGTGTGCAATAAATTATCAACACAAGTTACCCTTGGAAGGTGGTGGGAGTACAAAGATACAGGTGTCTTTTTGCTTCCTTCTTTCTCTTGTTATTTTCTAAATTTTCTACAATTAATATGTATTGTTTTTAATCAGAAAAAGTAATAATTTACAAATGTACCAATACAAGCTCTGTTCCCAAGATCACTGTCCCAAATGCAAACCCAAGTCTTTGCTGGTGGCAATGCTTCCCTGAGCATATGAATTAAAAGAGAAGAAAAATCCAGAAGAGGCTATGTCCTTCCTCTTTCTCTCCCCTCCCCTTCCCTCTCCTCCCCTCCCCTCTTCTCTCCTCTCTCTCTCTCTCTCTCTCTCTCTCTCTCTCTCTCTCTCTCTCTCTCGCTGCGACTCAATTCACAATACTAACTGGACTGTCCACAATAAAACGTGGCAGAAAGATTCATTCTCAGGCCATTCTGTATCTCTGATTTAAAACAGAAGGGTGGAAGTTCCCCCAAATACGCATAAGAACAATTAGGAATAGTTGGAAGGACTAGAAGCTAATGCCTTGGTTTCAAGGGAAAGGCCCTTTCCGCGTGGGAGAGCAACACTCCCACCTGGGCCAACTGAGCGACGTTGGGTTTCTCAGGCTCTAAGATTCAGCCCAGGCCGGGAAAGAGGGGATGCCTGTGCTTCAGCCTGCCTGAGGGCTTACATTCAAAGGCCGGAAATTCTAGGGATGAGAGAGAACCAAGGTTAGGAAGGAACTATTTGGAGGGACAAAGACTTCAGAATGAAAAGAGCTTCGCCAGAGATGTTAAAGGCTCCCAAAGAGACTTATCGACTGGTTTCCCTTCTCTTCTGTCGCTGCGCTTGCATCAGGGCACATGAAACATTTCTGTTCACTTCCCGCACAGAGACCGACTTCAAGCCTCCTGAGAAGTGCCCACCCACCAGCTGTCTCCCGCTCAACGGCAAAGAACTGGGCTCGCAGTATTTCCCACTGCCACTCCCCACCCCTTTGGGTCTTTCTGTCTGCCCAACGAGATCCAAGCAGGGCATCCACCCTGCCATTTAGCACCTTGGCTGCGTAGCGGTGGGTGGTTTCCCAAAGCGTGTGCCCTCGCAGCCACTCACACTCGCCTCGCCGCTTGCAGGTCTACAAGTCAATGAGGCTTTTCCCTCCGCGATCATCGTGAATCAGCAAAGCGCTGCAGAGCAGCGGCGTCTCCGCAAGCAGAAATTAAGATGCTGGGGGAAGGGCACAAGTGGAGTGGTGCAGGGGAATTTCTAGCCTCTCTCAATATGTACCTCCTGGGGAAGGCAATACGGAGTGGTGGGGGGAGGCGTCCGGTGGAAGCTGCTGGGGCACCTAGGCGCGCAGGGGGAGCCTTTGGAAGCAGGGAGCGGTGTGGGGAAGAGCGAGGGTGAGCAGAGAAAGTGAACGAGAGTACGATGGATCTAAGGACCTAGGGAGTGCAGGCAGAACAGAGCAGGTGCAACCCCGGGCTGCGCAGCACAGCAGTTGCAGGTGTTGCTGAGGGAATACAGGAAGGAGGGTCTGGTGTGGGGGAAGGGAGGAGAGAAACCAAAAAAGGAGGATTTCCCGGCCCAAGACTTCCTGTCTCCAACGTGCAAGTTCCCAAGTTCAGTTTGAGAAGTGCAGGGCCGCTTGGCATTGGGGAGTCTGGGATGGGAACATTAGGGAAATACCTGAGTCGCGTTCTCCCACCCATTTCCCTCTCCCTCTCCTCTTCCCCTCGCTTCCTCCTCCTCCTCCTCCTCCTCCTCCTCCTCCTCCACTTCCTCCTCGGGATTGCCCTTCCTTCAGTTTTGATTAATATGTATGTCCATGCTCAGTAGTGCGGGCCACACTCCAGGGACCGCGCCTCCATTCGGGGCCGCCTCTCGCTTGACGATTGGCACTAGGAGGCCAAGCAGGAGCTACGGGAGGCGTGGGATGGGAAGGCCGAGCGCTCGGAGCGCGAAGCCTGGGGACCCCCCTCACCACGCCCCGGTTCCCACCCCCACAGCCGGACAGAGCACCTCAGTGGCCCCGACTCTGATATTCGGCTCGTTCTCCTTTGCAATGGATGGACCCCGAGGCTTGGAGCGCGCCACGAAACACGCTAAATTGTACCTGTGCGTGGCCGTTCCCGCCGCCGCCGCAGGTCTATCCCGGGCCCGAAGCCGGCGCCCGCCTTCTCGGGGAATTCTCTGGAGGGGGAGTGCGAGGGGAACCACAGTGGCTGCCTGCTAGCTCACGGCTGGCGCGCACACGTACACGCCCAACTTTGCTGAGCAGTCGGCGCCCCCCGGGCTCCCCCGCGCCCCCTGCGGCTCGGCGCGCTCAGAGACCGGTGTCTCTCCAGGTCCGAGATAAGGTGTCCCCCACTCCCACGCATGTGAGGAGGAGAGGGCGGGGCGGAGGAGAGAAGGGGAGTAACGCTACCGACTCCCTGACCAGCTGTTCACAAACACTCTACGCCCGCAGGGGCGCCCGCTCCAGCCCCGCCGCACCAGGTCCCCCAGACCCGCGTGTGACGACAGAGAGGGAGGGAGGAGGAGGCAGAGGAGGCGGCGGCAGCGGCAGGGCGGAGAGCTGGGAGTCCAGGAGCACCGGAGCCCTGGCGACCGAATGACTATCGTTATCAGCACTTTTAGTACTGGGGGACGGGGTGGGGAGGTTGAGGGGCGCCTAGCACAACTGCCAAATCGCAATCCACTCTGGAGCGACCCTAAATGAGGGCGAAAAGAAAGATTCTCCACAGCCGCCTTCTGGGTGGACGTGCCCCAGACGCACGCCCGGACCCTGTGGTCCCGCGGAAGCCGCAGTGTTGGGGATATTTTAAATGGCTCTTACTTGAAAGGAGGCGTGATTTCCACGTTCGAGCGTCTTCGCTCCCCACCCCCTCTCCGCACCAGCCAGTGCGCGCCACCACCTGAGCCTGGCGAGAGCCGGGGCGCACGCAGCCTTCGGCCTCCTCCTTTCCGCCTCTGGGGGCACTCGGCTCTGAGTGCGTCCGCCCGACGCCCCCTGGGAGAACTCTTTACTTTTTGTTTGGCAAATCGGGGCCATTTCTTTATTCATCTCTGGGTCTCCCCGGAGGAGGACAGGGAGGGGAGGGCGTGAGTGGCGGGCCGGGCCGGGGGAGGGGAGCGCGGG
>NW_006435837.1:656882-664557 GCF_000325575.1 Pteropus alecto | reverse complement strand
TCCCGGCTCGGCCACTTCATTGCCAGTCACCCGGTCTTCTTCGCCTCGGCGCCCGTGCTCATCTCCATCCTGCTCGGCGCCAGCTTCAGCCGCTACCAGGTCGAAGAGAGCGTGGAGCACCTGCTGGCGCCCCAGCACAGCCTCGCCAAGATCGAGCGCAACCTTGTCAACAGCCTCTTCCCGGTCAACCGTTCCAAGCACCGGCTCTACTCGGACCTACAGACCCCCGGGCGCTACGGCCGGGTCATCGTCACCTCCTTCCAGAAAGCCAACATGCTGGACCAGCATCACACCGACCTGATCTTAAAGGTGAGAATGGGGCAGAAGCGGGCAGCCTCCGCCGCTACCGCGGCTGGGCTGGCTGCGCGCGGGGTCCGGGCTGAGAGCGCCGCCTCTCCCATCCCAGGCGGCTGCCGCAGGGGCTTCCCTGAACCACGCGCCCCTCGAAGGCTGCCTGGAGCCACCCAGCCCCCTGGGTGGGGAGCGTCTGGGTCCGGGCCCGGCCCTGCCCTCGCTGCCACCCCGGCAGCTGCTGCAACAGTTGGGGCGGCGGCAGCCACGGTGCTGTGGTCAGTGCGCTTGTTTTGGTTGCAGTGGTCTTGGGGGCGGGGAAGCTTTGGGGTAACTGGGCCAGGAAAGAGCAGAATAAGAAAAGACCTTTTAGAAAGTCCTGCTAATTGAAAACAAAAGACTATGCTTGTGGGGATCTGGAGACCCCTTTCCCCTTCCTCTCCTTTTCTCTCCCTTCCTCTGGCCCCCAGAGTGTTTTGGGAAAGGCTGCTCAGAAGGGCTGTGAGGGAGCAGAGGAACGTGAGGTGGGATGATGAGGAAAATGCCTCCCACCCACCCAGAAAGAAGTATGGTCCCTGGCGAGGACAGGGGCTGCCCTCTTCCCCAGAGCGAGGAAGCCATCTCTGTCTTCTAGAGTGGGAAATGATGCTTATAATTCGCAGTTATTTCATCTTTCACATAGCTCCTCTCCTCTGAAATGCAAAAACTTATTTGGCAAAAGAAGGTTTCAGTTGATCCACTTTTATTAGGGTACATTTGGGCGTGAGGGTGAGGGGCAGAGCCAGAAGGATGAGGAGGACAGAAGCCAGGCTGTGTGGCCTTGAAAAGAGCACAGGAAATCAAGCAGGCTGGTTAGAGGGTGACACTCCCAGAAACAGGTTGTGCTCTCAGCCTGCGGTGGGAATTTGACGTGAGAAGTGAGGTTAATGGTGATAACTTTCAGGAAGTTCGTAAGAAAAGTAGAGAAGTGAAGATTAGAGATGGAAAAGGGAGACCTTGGGAGAGAAAAGCAAAAATAGGTGAAAATGTTCCATCCAAGTCCCTGGTGGGGATTATGGGGCTTGTTTACTTAAGGCGCTCCTCTGGGAGGGCAGAAAGGAACTAGTCCCAGCTGGGGCTCTGGGACAGAGGGGTGGGAGGTGCTGCTTTTGTGTGGGTCTCTGGTCTAGATCTGGGATTAGAGGCTGGTTAGATCTCTATCTTCTTATCCCAAGAGGAGTCTGCTAATGAATCTGGGGAACTCTTTCCTTCTCTTTTTCTGTACAGGTAACCCTTTATCCCTAGAGACAAGCTTATTTTCCTATATTATTTCCTTCTCTCTATTTGTTGACATGTTATCAATCAGTGATTAATCATGAGAACTTGAATAGGGGCTCAATGGAATTAGGACCTTCCCTCATTGGGTAGCTCGTGATATTTTTAATGGCACACACATGTCACACATACTCACTCATCACAGAACCTTAGTATCATTATCCCGAGATGTTCGCTTTTCTCATGATTATACTTGTAACACCAAAGTGTTTTCCCCCCCATACTTCCGTGAACAATGTTGACACACAAATACTGCTCCAAATACTTTCTCAAAAAAACACATAGTAGTCTCATCACGGGCTTAAGGAAACTATAATTCAGTCAGTCCTAACAGTTGGAAAGCTGCCCTATGTTTTGATAGATGATCTACTAAATGATGTTTCTCTTTGTATTCCCTGCCCCCTTACCCACCCCAGGTGATGTTTCCACTGGCTTTTTATTTTTTTTTCGTAACAAACCCTCACACCACTGTGACGGTAGTCACCAGTTACATTCGCTCTCAAGGTTAATGAGACATCAACAGGCACATCGGATCTCTTTTCCACTGGATTGTTTCTCTCCTATTTGATTTTGGTCTGTTCGAGACAGAAAACCATATTATAAGAGAAAGTTGGAGAGAGAGAGAGGCTGGCTTTGCCACCATGTCTAAAGGGCAATTTAAAAGGACAGCGGTCTTGTCGATGAACTGTTTTAAGAAATGGGATGGTTTTTCATTTTCTAGGTATCTAGGGAAAATCAAAACCAAGTTGAACAGTGGTCAGAATTCATTTCTAGCTGATGGCTTTCTGGTCAAATTCATACAGCTTATAAAATCTCAGACTTATAAAACCGAGGGGGTTGCCTTTGATTTTATATATCTATTATTTTCTTTCTACATCCAACCCCTGTATTTGGTAGGTATGGAGCCAGGAGACAGAAAAATGGACCATCAGTGGTCATGGTAATGTAAAGTGTGGGAACAAGCACTTATTATTTTTTCTTTTTTTCCTTTAGAGATTGATGAAGACTTATCCTTTACAAAAGGTGTTAGGAGTGAGAGTCACTGTTTCTGCCCTCACTAGTGTTATTCTGATACTTTGTTGCTGGCATCAGGAATAGCACTGACAGTTAACATTGTACACGACACCAGCCAGCCCCTGCCCACTTTATGGCATCACATTGGAAGTGAAGTGGACAAAGCATAAGCAGGGTTTGAGGGTTTCTCAGGCCCCACTAGGAAACTGGAGGAAGTAACTTGCTGGGCTGTGTGGTTTACTCCTCATAGTGCTCTTGATTGTACCTATTCAATGAAGGCAATCCTTCTTGGGACATTAGTCCAGCTACTTTCTGATCAAAAATAGACTGTGAAAGGATGATGACAAGAAATAAAAAGCTAGGTTGATTTTTTAAATATAATTGAGAGTATTACAGAAAAATATAATCCATGTTTGAAAATCCAGCTGATCTGGTTTGGAGGAGCTTTCTCAAATCTGTACAAGGGACATGATTGCCTTACTCTGCTGCATAGAATCTGACCCCAAACTATGAGAGGGGTGACTCTCCTCTCAAGAGATGCTCTGAAGGCTGCGCGACACAGATGTAATTTTGGGTGAAAGTAGGTGGGGCCTGATGGTGCTGATAGGAGTCAACATTGATTTCTGAACCTCTTTAAATGTTGATCTTCAAAAGTCTTCATTTCACTAGAAGGTTAAATTTAGTTCATTATCATAGTTTAACAGAAAATCCATGATGTATCTATCTTTCAAAGCAAATTTCGGGGCAGTGCCTCACAAGCTTTTATAGATATGTTTCTTCTTAATCACCTAAAATGAAGTGTAAGAAGGTCTTGTTGATAATTGATCTGGGCTGTGACCAAGACAATACTTGATTTATTCCAGAATCATCCATGTAAAGAACCGGTTTCGCCCAGTCCTTATAATAATGCTATCACCTTTATAGCATTTTGTAAAATATAATCATATAGTATGTTTAAATACAGTAAATACCTCAAGTAGGCAGGAAAGTATTGTGTTCCCATTTTACAGATGAGAAAACTGCTCTTTAGAAATTAACTAACTTGTCCATGGAAAGAAGACAAGGACAGAACCAGGACTGGAACCCATGGTTTCTGACTCCCAGCACAGTGCTCTATTCACTATAATTTACTGCCTCCCATATGATAAACTACTTGAATAATTTAAAAGTATATGTTTGTTATCCGAATGAAGTATATTTGACCAAAGTCTCATACCCATCCCATACCGTTGTTCTAACTGTGGTAACTGGATAAAAACATTCTCTTGACTGATTCTTCCTGGTGTCAATAAAAATCCATAAATAGAAACTCTAAATGCCCGAAGTAAAGCATAAAATATTAGTAATTAGCAATATACAAAGACAGGTCAAATATTTTACTGGAAAAAAAAGTCTCTGGATGATTGAACGTGGCTATTTGGCGTTTGAGCGCTGTTCATTAGCCGGGTCCAGGTGGATTCAATTCCAGTGCCTCACACAGTCCCTGGCACGCAGTGGACCCTCAGTAAATACTTGTCAAATAGACCTGTCCTGATTTACTCAGACATTTATGTGACGGGTAAAGAAAATTCCATAGACCACTTTAAAATACATTTTCAAAATGACAATTTTATTTTTACAACTTTACAGGCAGTTTCTAGGATTCTCATTTTCCAAGATGCCATTTCTTCCTTCCTTGTTAACCTCTGTAGTCACATCAAAATATATTGCAGTTCTAAAATTGGGTAGGGGCATCTCCTTTGCACAGTGCCCTCTTCAAGAGAACCTCATATGGTATTTTATCCCAAACCAAGGGAAGGACACACCCTTGCCATTCAGACCTTCTTCCACTTACTGGGGTATTTCATTTTGTTCAAATATTGAGTTTCTATTTTATTTAAACTTTTTTACGTTTAAATACATTAAGTAGAATGAAGTTGCAAAACGGGATTGATAGAATTTAACTTGGAATCATTTAATTCAGGGTTTCCAAGAAGGGCAGCATAATTGCTAGCTCAGGGTCACAAAGACCTGGTAGCTGGATCGAGATCCCAGTTTTTCCAAATACTGTCTCAGCACTTTCAATCATTACGGGAATCGCCATCATTTCTTTCTCTACAATATAAGGATCAACAAATTCCAGCCTCTTTTCAAGCTTAGAAGGAGTTTTAACAGTTTTAAAAAATTGTAACAGAATGAAACAAAAACAAGAAAATGAGGCAGAGACAGCATGTGTCATTCAAAGGAAAAAATATTTACTCTTATTCTTTTACATAAAGAAATTCCTATATTGTATTCCAAAACTTTTTTCTTTTTTCCAAAACTTCTTTACTAGAGCAATTTCAGGAAGTTAATACTGTTAACTTCTAAGGCAGTGGTTCTCAACCGGGGCGATTGTGCCCCCCAGGGTCCATTTAGCAATGGTTAGAGACATTTTTGATTGTCATAACTGGCGGTGGGTTGCTACTGGCATCTAGTGGGTGGAGATCATGTATGCTGTCAAACATCCTGTGTGCACAGGACAGCCCCCCACAGCAAAGAATTACCTTGCCCCAAACACTGCTTGAAGGGGTTCATTTGTATTTTTCTTCTGTTTTATCGGGACTTTTTTTTTTGCAGTCGCATTGATTATGTAAAATGAAAAAATGCCAAGATCTTATTGAACTTCGGGGACAAAAACTATGACCTCTGAGGAAATGCTCTTAGGGGCAATTGGGCAGAGACCAGATCTTCCAGTGTAACCTTCCCCAAGATGCAGTTATCTGGTTCTCTCCTATAGCTCTGTCCTTTATGGTCTAAATCTCGCTGTAGAGGAACTCAAGAAACTGAATGCAGTCTTAACTGCTTGAATGGCAAAGCTGCTGAATTGACCCTGGCCTTGAGACTTCGCAGAGTGCCCATTATTGGCAGGCCTGACCCTCAATCTGTAGCAGTCACCCACTATGCCGAGCTTCTCCTGACAGTGTGTAAGACCCCACTGTGAGTGGTGACCTGCCAAGGAGGCGGGAGGCAGTGCTTTGTTGCCTAGTCCGGCTGCTTCGCCTTCCTGAACATAAAATGACAAAAGAAGAGCTTGTATCCAAGAAACAGGGGATCAAAGACCCTTGGGTTTGGAAGGTACTTTAAAAGTCATCTCCACAGATGCTGATGCTAGAATCTGCTCTTAGCATCTCAGGGTACTTTGTCTGGTGACAGGTGCTATGACACCTTGGGCAGTGCAATCCATTCAGTGAGTTTTCTGAGTGGCAGATACTCTTAGAAAAGATTGAGCCTAGGCCTAAAAGGGCAGCATTCATGCATCTGCTGGGTCAGTCAATTGCATTTGCACTTTATTTCTGCACTAGGGGAAAATTAAAAAGAGATCAAGATTGCTTTTAATTTTCCTTTCATTTCATAGGGCATATATCCAAATAATCCAAGTATAATATTATTCTAGGGTTGTCTGATTCTAAGCACATTTCATTTATATGACTAAAATCCTGAAATGCCCACCCTGCTTCTCTCATTTAGATTTGGGGAAAAAATCTTTTACTTCCCTGTGCAGATCTGGGACAAACTTGAGTAAACTGCTAAGTTAAAATGAAATTTAAATATAAAGCTGTAGTGTGAGAGGAAGTCTACCTTTTTAATGATTCATAGTATCTTGATAGATGCTATATTAGAGCTAGAGAAGGATGATTTTTTTTCAAATTAACACCAAAACAACCTATTAGAATTCACTAGACTTACAAACTTCACAGAACAGCTGAGCATTTCACTGGTGACTCCTTAGGATAACCAAGAGAAGAAGTAAGCTAAATGAAATTATTCGTTTTCTGCCTAAGAGATTGCAGCATCCTTTGGCACAGGAGCTAGAGAGATGCAAGGTGCTGGGGATATGATCAACTTTGACTTTGTGAGATGTGCCATCTGGTACCTGACTTTGGGGCTCAGTGTGAGCCCCAACTGATACTTGAGATAGGCTTGAAGCAGACCTTTGAAGTCACCTGCTTGGTAGCATATCACAGCAAGCAGGCCTGTCTGCAGCACTGCCTGTGCTACCACCACATGCCCGGAAGGCCACAGAACTTCCGAGGAATCCTGCCAGACTGATTTAATGACCAGCAGGGGAGGTGAGTAATCTCTAACCTTTAAAAGACAAAAAAGAAAAAAAAAGAAAGAAAGAAAGAAAAAACAAGAAAATCAACACCAGGTGTTATTTTATACGGGAAGCCCTAAAAAATATGTCGTGCCTTCAACTTCAGAATTCATATTTTGAACAAACGGAGATAATGTGGGGATTGTGAAGCTATTTTTATCTTCTTGCTCTCTAAGAAATCCTCTTGAGAATACTGTTTCTGGTATTTTGAAAGATCCCCATTGTTAGGTCTTCCACTTTAACTTGTGGGCTCCATGGAAAGTCAAGATGAGAATTTAAGTGCAGTTATCTTGGGAGGTAATATCCGAAAACACGGATAAAGAAGGGAGGACACGAAAGAGAGGGTAGCAGGAAGCCAATCAAGTAAGTATTCTCAAGCAAGTGTCCACTGTGGGCACCCAGGACTCAGTCTCACTGGAGAACTCTAGGAGACAATGTAGAACATGTGTCCAAGTTCTCCCAACTGTGGGTGAAGAAGCCAGATATATATTCCCCAACCTTCCAGCCACCATTAGTTCATCCAGCTGCATCCAGGGCATTAAATAAATATCACAATTCCAGGTGCTATATGTGTCCCTATAACCAGAATTGTTGTTGTTTTATAAAAGCCTCAGGCAGAGCTGTAGAGGTTTGCAGGAAGTGGCCTTGGCACGTAGAGGTGTGAGCTGAGAGCATCTACACTAAAGGTATTGCACCCATCTGGAGTTATGCGTGTAGGAGTTGAGGGCCCATATTCCTAGGGGATGTTCATCCCTTCACTCAACAAGATGGCCATGACCTCATCTCCAAGAAGCTTACAGGCAAGAGTGATCCAGCATAGCTGTTTAGTTTATTGTTGAATTTGATAAGCAACTGACATTTTCAGTTTTGTCACTGGATAGTGGTTCCAAATATTATTCCAAACAGGGCCTGGACCCTCAAGTATCCAGCCCCTCTTTC
>NW_006435837.1:640984-656771 GCF_000325575.1 Pteropus alecto | reverse complement strand
CTTTCCCTTATGAAAACAAAGAGAAGTCTGCAGGTCCCCATCTTCACACAACTACTTTTGTTGTTCTCCTCCCTAGAAATGCACTCATTCCTTACTTTGAGGTCATAGTCACATGCCTCCTACTTTATGAGACCTTCCCAGATTCCTGGCTCCTTCCCTCCCTTAAATCTATCTGGCTTTTAGTTCTTTAATGCTTAACTATACACTAGTATATCATTTGCTGTTCTGTCACATGATAGTTTCTCTTGAGCAAGATCATAAGCTCTTCGAAAGTGCAGGAACAATGTCTCATACTCTCAAATCTCCTAGAACCTAGCATAATGTGGAGTGTACAGCAGGTGCTTAATAAAATTGTTGCTGGTCGATGGCTTATAGGATGGAAAATGTGCCCTCCTTTTCCTATTGATTTATTTTGGTCAAATATAATTTTGCCTGGTTGCATGACCATGTGATTGCTTTAGATCTGCTTTCATTTTTCATCCTTGATAAATCTTGCTTCCGAACCTGACGATAAGCATAAGTATCCATTCTGCTTCCAGATCATCTGACATTTACTTTATATGAGAAGAAATTCTTAGGAAACCAAACACCTGACCACCTCCTCTGGTCCACGTACAGTTTGGAAAGGCGTAAACCTGACCTCAGTCTCCAGTGGTCCATTCCCATGTGAGAGGGCACAGCACTCTGCAGTTCCCAGGGAGCACTTCCCAGGGAAGTCAGCTCTCCACTACATATGTCCTTATTTGCATGAAGTAAAATCTCAAAACACTGACCACAACCATACTCAAATATAAACACGAAACACATTTCAAGTGGTTTTCCCAGCTGTAGCATCAATATTCCAGAGATCACCATCCTATGTTATTTAGCATCCCTGTTCTTAAGAGGGAGCCTACGGTAACAGAAATATTTGTTCTAAGAGGTAAACTTAAAAAATGATACTGGCACAAAATCAGTGTTTCTCCAGTAAGTTTAATGGAAACACTAGACCTACTAATTTCTCAGCATTGAAGGTCAGATTCTTTTGCCCATTCTTCCATGGACTCCAGAAATTTATCAAATAACACAGCTTTGTCAATACTAATTGTCTCAAGAAAAAGGGCATCTCTGCTATATGGAACTGCTTTAATTGCTCAAAAAAATTGTCGTGATGTTCAATACCTTAATTTTAATTTTGTGAGGTTTGCATTGTTGCCTTTTGTTTTTGTTCTCGTTTTTGTATAGCATCTGGGCAAGCGATCATACTGAGTAAAGATCAATTGCTCTTAGTCTCTTTAAGGTACCCACACATCACCTGAGCATCTTGTGAAAATATATTCTGATTCAGCCTAGGGTGGGACCTGCAATTCTGAATTTCTAACAAGGTCTCAGGTGATGCTGATGCTGCTGGTCAGTGGAACACACTTTGAGTAGCAAGGCTCATATTTAGCTACTGTGAACAGAACACTGGATTTGGAGTCAGGAAAGCCAAGCTCAAGTCCCAGTTATCCTAAGTATGTGACTGGGTAAGACGCCTAACCTCCCTTAGAATCAGGTTCCTCATCCGCACTGAGTGTAACAGCATCCCCTGCACCCACTATGGTAAAGATGCAATGAAATAAGGTATGTGAAGGCCCTGTGTGACCATATCCTACGGTATTCTGTAAGGTGTGTTATTGCTATTTGCTTTGAAAATGGATGTTACTTCCTCATATGTGCCAGCTCTTTCAGAGCCATTATTGCTTGTTGAGTAAATACACATGTAGGCATTTTTTCCCTTTAATCCAACAGGCAATAATGGGTGCTCAATCTGCATTCTCAATACTCAGATTGGCAATTTGTTGGTCTTTATTGACTCCATCTGCATCATTACAGACGATTGGATTCATCCTACTGCTGAGCATGCAGCTCCTAAGTTCTTAGCCAGGCAGAGCTGTCAGTGGGGATGGGCAGATTGCATTCCAGCTCATCAAGGTGGTTTCTCAGGGCTCAGAACCTCATCTTACTCCTGACAGTGCTTTGCACACAAAAGAAGCCTTCACTTCCTGCCCAGGGAAGTGTCTGGAATTAAAAGCTCTGGGAGGCTGTGGGCACCTGTTTCGCGGTTCTGTTCACCACTCCTCACAGCGGGGCATACCGGTAAGGGATTCTCTGGCAATTTACGTGAGAGAGTTGATAACTCTCCACTCTCACTTAATTTACATGACTGCAGAGATTCCCTGGGGAATCTTGCCTACCCAAAGTAGGTCTGCAAGCACTTCAAAGAAAGAATGTCGTCAGAATTGACAGAGATCAGGAAGACCAGGCAAAGTGATAATTGTAAAGCCCCTTTGAAACTGTGAAATGTAAAATTTTGCTTAATTGGGGTTTTAACCATTTAGGTCAGTGCTTTCCCTTCTCCTTCCTAAAATTTCTTTTTTATACGGTATAAAGGAAATCTATAATTATTTAGGATCAAAACGAAACCCGCCAAAGAAAATTTCTTTACCTACCTGGTTCTCTATGCCTAAACTCTTCAAACGAAACTACCCTCATTGTAAGTGAGGATTAGCAGTTCTCAAATTTCAGTGTGCTTTCGAATTCGCTGGGAATTTTATGAACATGCATATTCTGATTGAGTAGGTCTGGGAGAGCAGGCCTGAGATTCTGCACTTCTAACAAGCTCCCAGGGCTGCTGCTGCTATTGCTGCTGCTGCTGGTCTAGGAGCACACTGACAAGAGCAGTGGATTTGTGGACCTAAGGAGCCTTTGTGTGTCCTAATTACTCAGTAACATATCATTGCCTCCATACTCTAAAGCAGTGCTCTCCAACTTGAACAGATATTCTCTGAAGGGCTTATCCAAACACAGATTTCGGGTCTCATGGAAGAGTTTCTGATTCTCTGATCTGGGGTGGGGGCTGAGAATTTGCATTTCTCATAGGTTCTCAAGGTGATGCAGTTTATGCTGGTCCAGGGACCACACTTTGAGAACCACTGCTATATAGCATCCTAGTAATTGGCTGCCAGGACTAATTCCAAAAATGCAGCCTCTCTCTCTGTAGAACCTGGCCAACAGACACGAGCAGGGTGCAAATGTTATTTGTTCAGCAGTTGATCATGAATGATGCTGCAATAGCTAGTGTGCAAAGGGTACTATGTAGGTCTGAACCTTTTAAGTTTGTAGTTTCAGGCAAGTATATTGGACAGAGGAGCCTGCTCCACTGCCAGTCTCCAGGTGCTGGAGTTTAGGAGAAAGGGGCTGAACAGAAGAAAGTACACTCTGAAATGGAGGGAAAAGGGAGAAGCCCCACTCACACATGCATTCACTGTAGATGTTGCTACGATCACTGTGTGCTTGCCAAAGCTGCCTTTCTTCCAAAGACTGCCCACACAGGGTCACCTGCCATTTGCCTTTGCAGAACCTTTCTTTACATCAAACCAGAAGGCACAGCAGTTACAAATAGGAGCTACATGTTGTGTTTCTGAGACAAGAACCCAGCTCTGTGGATGCCAGAGGTGAGGTGTCCACAGAGAGGGCCCTGACAACTAACGTTCAGTTTCAACTACTGTCTAAAGTCAGTGCTGTTAGAGAGTGATGAAGTGGAACTGGAGTGAAGTGCAGTAAGTATTGGTTTTGACATAGTGGAATAAGCATTGTTTCAGAGCCCCAACATTCTGTGCTTGAGGCTGTGAACCATTAACGTGCCATTGATCAAGTTACTTAACCTCTCTGGGGTCTTCATTTCCTCACCCATAAAATGGGATCAACAATATCATCACCGTGGGGCTGGCCAATAAAAGGAGATAATGTGTGTGAACAAACTTTATAAAGCACAACATGCCAAAAGCCACACAAACCTCATGGTATCAATGCACTGGACAGACACATGTTTGTCTGGGGCAAGGATTCCCAGGGGAGAAAAATAAACACTTAGTCACTCGGTTGACATGTTTCACATCACCATCTCCTTTTATGAAAAAGTGGCTGTAGAGTCAGGAACCACCTTTCACTAACCAGAAGCTTTGCTGACATGGCCTTATGTTCCAAGATGATGTAATATTACATCAGTCTATACTTTTACTTTGAATGACCCAAGGAGAATAAAAAATAGCATATCTGATCATCCACTGTCTACACTTCTAAAGCCTTAGACCTACCCTGTCCAATTCAGAAGCCACTAGCCAAATGTAGCTATATGATTTATATTTAAATTAATTAAAATTAGAAATTCATTTCCTCAGTTGCACAAGCCACTTTTCAAGTGCTTAATAGCCACATGTGCCTTTAATGGACAGAACAGATAAAGAACATTTTCATCATCAGAGTTCTATTTGACAGTGCTTTTTACAGATAACTGATACATCATATAGCTTAACTAATAAGCAGTGGGATCAAGATTCAAACACAGGTCTGGTTTCTAAAGCATCATTTAAAAAGTAAATAGACCAGACTGCCTCCATGAAATACAGAAATAGATGGCTAAGGCATGGCTCCTGCTGTCTGATGGTCTTGAAGTAGTATTTCAATCACTAATAGAATAAGGAGGAACTTTCAGTTTCAGCTTTGACATGTAAAGAGCTTGGAAGTTATCACTCCTACCCTTACAACAAGAGAAGCCTAGATGAACTGAAAACCAATGACTCGTACACATCAAAGAACTGAGGTCACAGGACAAACTGCCATCCTTAAATCTGTAGAGATAGGCAGGGGTCCCCAACCCCTGTAAGGAACTGGGCCACACAGCAGGAGGTGAGCGGCAGGCTGGCAAGCAAGCAAAGCTTCATCTGTATTTGCAGCCACTCCCCAGCGCTGGCATCACCACCTCAGCCCTACCTCAGATCATCAGGCATTAGCTTCTCATAGGAACGCCAGTCCCTGGTGCCAAAAGTGTTAGGGACCACTGAAGGCAGGCACATCTAATGAGACATAGACACAATCTGCTCACCTGGAGCAGAAGCCTCAGGTAGAAACACTTAATTGGTAATTTTGACAAATTGCTGGAGGATAAGTATGCAGTAGCACGAGAGTGCACAACTCCCCAAGGCCGCAGTCACTGTCTTTGCAGGAGAAGAGTCAGAGGGCTCACTCTTTCTTGGGCATCCCCTCCAGAAACCCCATCAGATTCCCAAAGTGAAGATCTGGCACGGAGAAGTGGAAGAGTAATCATTGTAAAATCTATCCAGTCCTCTCTATAACAAAGGCCTATTCTCCAGAGAAGAGGACTTTGCCAGAACACAATTCTGAATCTATCCTAGGTTCCTCCCCCACTGAAGTCCCCTTCAGCCTTTCTGTCTCACCAAAGGGTGTGGGGTGGGGGAGGGAAGAGTCCACAAGTGTCAGGGCTTCAAGAAAATAGATTAGGAGTGCTGTAGCCAGGAGAGGGATTGGGGAGGGGGTACTATATCGCTGGAGAAATACTTGTGGTCATAGCCCGAAGACACAGGCCGACTTAAAGACTGAGATTTCATCATAAGGTTATATAGCATTTCTTCTCCCTACACCTTACCACCACATCAACGGGGCACCAGTATAATGACAGTAGATTACAGCTGAAAAAGCTGCAAAACACAGACTCTCTCTGAGGAGGAGTACTTAGAGAAGTCTAAAGTCAAGAGGACAAAAACAATGACAGGAGAGGAATTTGAAACCTCTGGTACCTATAGCCACAACAAACAGTCAATACATCCCAACTCCTAGATTAACATAAGTCCTCACTGTAAGGCCTATTTACCTCAGTTCCTATTTACCGATACAACATGTCCAATTTAGGGGGGAAATTACAAGGCATGCCAAAAGAAAAAATATATAGTCTGAAGAGACAAAGGAAGTATCAGAACCATACTCAGAAATGACACAGATGTTAGAATTATCAGACAAGAACCTTTAAATAATTATGATTAACATGTTATGGACTTTAATGAAAAAAGTAGACATCAATAACATACAAATAATGTAAGGAGAGAGACGAAAGTCTCAGGATGAATCAAAAGGAAATGTTAGAAAAACTAGCAGAAATGAAGAATGGTTTTGATGGGCTCATCAGTAGACTCAACACAGCCCAGGAAACAAGCGCTGAGTTTAAAATACAGGGAAATAGAAAATTTAAATAGAAACACAAAGAGAGAGAAAACACTCTGAAACATCCAAGAATTGTGGGACAATATCAGAAGGTATACACCTAATGAGAATGCTAGGAGAAGAGAGAATGTCGCAGAAGAAATATTTGAAGTAATAATGGCCAAGAACTTTCCAAAATTAGTCACAGACACCAAACTACAGATCCAGGTAGCTCACAGAACACTAAGGAGGATAAGTACCCCCAAAACCACACTTAGCCATATCATATTCAAACTACAGAAAACCAAAGACAAAGCGAATCTCAAAAGAAGCCAGGGAGTCGGTGGAGGGGATGGGGAGACACCATATATAGAGAGGAACAAGGATAAGAATTGTATCAGACTTCTCATCAGAAACAATATAAAAAGGAAGAGAGTGGAGTGAAATATTTAAAGAGTTGAAAGGAAAAACCCACCAACCTATAAACTTCTATATTCAGAATTATGTTTCAAATTGAAGGAGATATAAAAACTTCCTCAGATAAACAAAAATGGAGAGAATTCATTGTCAGCAGACTTTTCCTGCAAGAAATGTTCTTCAGACAGAAGGAAAATCATATAGGTCAAAAACTCCGATCTATATAAAGAAGAGTCTTAGAGAAGAAATAAATGTAGGTAAAGTACAATCATTTTCGTTTTCTCATTTTTTTCTCAATTACAGTTGACATTCAATATTTTATATTAGTTTCTGGTGTACAGCAAAGTGGTTAGGCATTTATATAATTTACAAAGTTTTCTCATTCTTAACTGATCTCAAATATAACTGTTTAAAGCAAATAACAGTAACAGTATATTGAGTGATTATAACATATGGAGAAGTAGAATGAATGTCTGCCATGTCACCAGAGACAGGATGGAGGAATTGGCAATACTCAATTATAACATAACTGTACTACATATGAAGCATTACAGTATTATTTGAAGGTGAACTTAGTCTAGGTGTAAATTTATATTGTAAGTTCTAAGGAAACCACTAAATTTTTTTAAAAAGAAGTTGAATTGATATATCAAGAGAAGAAATAAAATGGAATAATATAAAATTCTCAGTTAAAACCAGACAAGGCAGAAGAAGAGGGAGAGAAAGAAACAAAGAACAAATACAACAAATAGAGAACCGTTACAATCATGGTAGATATTAATCCAACTATATCAATAAGTTCAAGTGTGAGTGATGTAAATATGACAATTAAAAGACACCGAATGTCAGAAAGCCACTTTAAAGACTCAGATAGATTAAAAATAAAGGGACAGAGAAAGATATACCACACTAACACTAATCAAAAGAAAGCTAGCTATGGCTGACTTCAGAACAAGGAAAATTAGGAATAAAGAGGGGCAAAAGTGTTCGGTTCTCCAAGAGGACATAACAATCATAAACGTGTATGCACCTAATAACAGAGCATTAAAATACATGAGGCAAGAGCTGATATAACTGAAAGGAGAAATAGACAAACCTACTACTATAGTTGGAGACATCAAATTCCTCTGTCAGTAATTGATAGGGCAAGCAGGTAGGAAATCAGTAAAGATATAGATGATTTAGGAGAGGTAAGGGACAAGATATCTAATATTCTGAATAGAATCATGACCCAGCTTTTATAAGGACAGCTCTTATAGAAATCTAGAGGTTAAGTTGGAGAGGCAAGACATTGGAGATAAGGAGATCCCCTCCTCCACCCAGGGAACTGATATAAGTCTGTAAGCAAGAAGCTTTGAATAGGATAGCTGCAGGAGAAGGAGATAGATTAGACAACATTTTCCAAAATGTGTTTTAGGAATGTTTCCTTTAATGCTATAAAAAAAAATTGGGTTCAGTGGCCAAATAACTGGGAAACAATGCATGTAGTATCTCCATATCAGATTTCAATATTGAATGTACATTAGCATATCAAAAGCTTTAAAAAGTTCCTCTGCAAAGAAATCTATTTAACTCCGTCCAGTTCGGCATTTCTTGAATTTGATCGTGGATACTTTTTACTTTTTTGGTAACATCCCAAAGAACCAATGTGCTTCAGAACACACGCTGAAAATACTAACCCCAAAATAGAGATGGAATCAACAGGAATTGAGGTTTATTGGATATGAGTAAACAAAGGAAAAGGGGTGATACTGACTTAGTAATTTCCCACCTGGGTTAGTAGAAAGAGGGTGATGCTGTTAATCATAACAGGAAACAGGTAGAAGAACAAGTTTGGAGGAAAAGATTCAGCTGCTGGATATATATCAGTTGAAATACTGCCATAATATATAATTAAAAATCTTCAGGAGTCAGATAGAAATTCAGATTAGGAGTTTGTAGGAGAGGTGAGGTATTGATGTGAACTGGGGATTGGTCAACATAAAGATAACAAGCTAAACCATGAAAGTGGAATTCATTGCCCAAGAAGAGTTCTTTTTTTAAATGTGATTAGATCAGAAGTGCCAGAGACAGAATCTTGAATAATATCAAATTTACAAGGTAGGCAAAAGTAGAGGGGGTCAGTTAGTCAGACACTGGAAAGCCAGGTTGAGAGGTAGTAGGAGAAGAGAAAGTCATGTCATGGACTTCATCATGGGAGAGAGGGAGGGTTTCAGTCAAACTATACATTTATTGAGCACCTTTGTTTGCCAGGTACATAGTAGAGGATACAGCAGTGAAGAAACCACACCCATGCCTTAATAGAGCCTACTGGATTCCCATGAATATCTCAATGTGCTTAACCATGTAATATATTTTTAAAGTACTACTTTGACTCCACATTATTGACTTAACTGTGTGTATCTGCTGAGAGTTTAAGAAAATGAGGACTGAAAAGTAGCCAGTGGATTTACCTTCTTAGAAGTCATTGTTGAGTATTGGTTGATGATGGGATAGAGTCTAGACTCAAGTGGTTTGGAAAGTAAGTGGGAGGTGAGGAAATGAAGTCAGCAAGCATGAATCTCTCTTTGAAGTACAGTTGGAGACAGCAAATGAAAAGAGCTCCCTAAAGAAGGGGAGATATGGCAGAACTTGGAAGGAGGGCCATGAGGCCTCTTTTTAATATGGGAGAAACATAAGCACATTTCAAAGCTGATAGGAAGGAACTATTAGAAGTTAAAGGACATGGGAGAAGAGGGGATAAACAATTCTAGGAAGAAGGAAAGGAAAGCCAGAACCAAATAGAAAGAATTGATCTTAGAGAGTAGGTCATGGCCTTGATTTTCACAGGAGGGGAGGACTGAACAGATAGATACGGATATTTTTATGGATATGGTAGCAGTAAGTATAAGTAAGTATAAGTATAAGTAATCTGATGGCTTGAATGTTTTCTCTGTAAGATAGCAAACAAGGTCAGTAGCTGAAAGTGAATCTTGTCAAGTGCTAAGAAAGTGAGCATTTGTCTAATATCTAAAGGCTTGTATGCTAATTGACAAGAGAATGAAAAGAGACTAGTAAATCTGAAGCAGTCTTTTGCAGAATTGCATATGAAAGTGAAGAGACAATCTCTCCTTTGCTTTTGGCTCAAGATTAGCAAAAGTATAAAAAAATTAAAGTGAAAGTAAGACAAGCTGAGAGAGTTCACAATGGATATACTTAAATTTCAGAAGAATATGGATTATATAGAAGGAAGGGTTTCTTTACTCTAGGAGTTGTTTGGCATTTGAATTGTTCATCAAAAGAGACAGAAATGAACTAGAATGGCTGAAATAAACATTGGGATGGTGTGACCTCCAAGGGTGACACAGACTTGGAATTCTGTCACCTCTTTCAGTGGTTCTCAACTCTGGCTACATGTAGAATCAGTGGAGGAATTCAAACATGCCATGTCTAGGTCTCACACCCATAGATTATCATTCCATTGGTCTGAAAACAGCCTGGCCTACTCCAAATGTGGCCCACAGACTGACGGTGGTGGTGGCGGTGGCAGCAGCAGCAGCGGCATCCCCTGAGACCCTGTTACAACTACGGAATCCCAGGCTCCACCCAGATCTACCCACTATATCAAAATTTGTATTGTTACAAGATCCCCAATTGACTTGTGTACACATTAATAGTCTGAGAAATGCTGGACTAAAGCATGGTCTAGAGTGGGACCAGACGTGGTTACTTTTTTAAAGCTTCCCTAGGAGATTCTAATGTGCAACCAGAGTTGAGAAACATCCTACATAGAAAAAGAGATACTTTTAAAACTGTATTAAGCTCATGTGATAAAATGTCATAGTATTTACATGGATACACACACATAGAGTGCATGCCCAAACTGGTGAAATCCAAACAAGGCATGTAGTTGAGTTAATAGTAGTGTACCGAAGTCAGTTTCATGGTTTTGATCATGAAATATGTTTAGGTAAGATATTATCATTAGGGGAATTCTGAACTATATTTACAAATCTTAAAATTATTTTAAAATAAAAAGTCAAAAAGAAAACATTTTAAACCAAGAGAGATCCTGCCTAAGATGAGAAGTAGCTAGCTATTCTTCATCACCATCTAAGAAGTAAACAGGCTCCATCATTCATTCGGAGGGAAGCCATTGGAGGACTTAAAACAGAGGAGTGAGAGGTTTGGATTTGTGTTTTAGAAAAATAAATTTGGTGGCAGTTTGGAAGATTGACTTAAAAAAGAAAAAAAGATGTATTAGGAAGCTGCTTCTGTCATCCAGATAGATTATAGGGGCTAGAACCAAATCAGGAGCGATGGAAATGGAGCACAAGAGGATGGATTTACGAGATTTTGGAGGTAAAATCAACAGTATTAGATGAATGTTTCACGGATTGTCAACCTTGGCTGTATGGAAGCTTTTAAAAATACAGATGCCTGAGCCCTCTCCAAGAGATTCTGATTTAGAGGTATAAGGGTGGGCTTAGGCATCTCGGTATGTAGAGTTCTGTGGGTAGTTCACATGGGCAGGGTTCAGAGCAGCTGGCTCAGGCTGAGGAAGCAGGAAGTACAAGGTAAACCTCACTGGTTTTCATCCAGTCATGCCAGGAACCAGCGGACGATGAGGAGGCAGCAAAGAGACAGCAGGATAAATTTGGGAGGTAGCCCTTCCTCTTCCGCTTGTTCTATGTTGAGTAAAATTGTAAAACTGTTTAACTGTAGTCAAAATGTGTAAATCCATAATCCTTGCAACCTTGCTATCTTCCCATGGCTTATCTAAACAAATATATTTTTAAATGAAAATAAAACAGTTCAATTGTTTGTGCCATCTAAACATAACCTCAGCTTATTAAAACAACAACAGCACCTTTCTGTTAACCCTAAATTTTGAAGTATTTACACAAAGAAGTCCTCAGGAGGCTGGGCTGAATGCTTTGGGACAAGGTGACATTCTTTATTTTTACTGCTGTTAGCCCCTATGCATTCTGGAAAGCCCCTCTCAACCTTTCTCCTAAATCTGCCCAGATAAAGTTTCCATCTTCCTCGGCATACAAGTCTCATTTGGGGTTGGTTGCTTTTTGCTCCTGGAAGGCTGTTTTTTGGAATCCATCCAAATGCTGCAACAAGTACAGAGTGGGCTCACTCCTGCCCTTGCTCTCCTGGGTCAGCAGGGCAGGAGGCGCACTGAAGGCTCCACGGTCAGCACTCACTGCTAATAAGCCCCCAGATACCATGCAAGGTGTTCTGGGAGTGTGCACCATGCCCTCAGAGCCTTGAGTGGGAAGCGGCCAATGGCTAATGGGTTGTCTTTTACAGGGTGACCTGCCAAAGCCACCAGTCTCTGCCTCATAAAAACAATCTGGGCTTTCCCCACTGAGAGTTGCTTGCTACCTATTTTAATTTCTCTTTGTAAAGTTGTATGCAAAGCACCATGAAAATGTTTCCATTTTGAAATGGTCCGCTCTTTAGCATTTCAATCTTCTCCTTTAAAGATATTTTTGCCTCCTTTTTAAACTTAAAGAAGTAACAAAGCCGACTAGTATCCATTATAATAATGCACGAGCACCTCATAACATAATAAGCACATTGCAGAGTTTAACAATTATTTAAATGGTTAATGTGAGACAGAAAACATTAAGATGCCACTTACAGAGATATTGCTGTGTTCCAGGTTCTTCTATTACATTATGTCTTAGCTTTCTATGTTATTTACAAGGTTATTTACAAGGTAACAGGGCTAACACCTATGCTCATCCATTTCTTAAATGAACCCAAACTTAGTTTGAGATCTACAGGCTAGTTTATATTGATTCTGATAAAGCTACTTCACCTTGGAAAAGGAGAGAGGAAATGATAGACTGATAATTTAGAAACCTCTTTATTTCTAATTCCAATGTCCTATTCTTTCTGGAACTACATATATTAATATCTGTCTGTGTACTCCCTGGAGAGTTGGGCTGGAAAAGCATTGCTTTGCTGTTTCGTTTTGTGTTTAAATTGCCACAGCATCTTTACTTTTAGACATAAAAGTACATATTCTCATTGTAACATCATCTTATCTCACATATTCTGGTTCCTCTTGTTTGTTCTGCTTTTCTCCCCCTGAGTCTTTGAGAACTAGCTAGTACTTTTGCTTGATCACTTCTCAATATTTAACTAGGCTTCAGGACATGCAGGTGGAAACTGTCTGATGCATGCTGGTGACGCCAAGACAGTTAGACAAGAGTGTGTTGGCTTGTCCAGAACATTTCTGTCTTGAGTATCGTGTGCCTGCGCTGGGCTAGGACTGGAGACATAACAGAGAATAAGACTCGAAGAGCTAAAAGAATATGTCCTAGAATATAGCAAGTGATGAGACGAGACAGATGTGTTCACACACACGGAACCAGAGAGGACCTCATCTGCGTGTCCAGGGCAGGCTCCCTGGAGGAAGTAATGTTGGAGTTGAGCCCATCAATCCTCTCAAGTCCAAACTCCTAGAAGGGAGGGCTGGGGACTGCGACTTGGCTGCTTGCTCTGCAGCCCCTTCAGTTTCTTATTTCTTCAATAAGAAACTGAAGCAGCCCCAGTTTCTTATTAGTGCTGATCTGCAGCAGCTTCTCCCTACAAAACAGAGGACAGGGCTCCAAAAAAGTACCCTGCAGATCCTTCCTGCCTCATATCAAATAAGGCACTGCAGAATAGCATGTTTAGTAAACCTCGCCATCTTGCCTCCCACAAAAGAGAAATGCTGTTCTCACAAAGAATAAAACCCTAACATCATGAGACAAGCGGTTGCTTTATGACAATAACATCGCCAGACAGCCAGGAAGAATATAGAGTTTCTAGGCATTAGATTCAAAGTATCATGTGCCTCATGAATAGAAACTCATAGACAAAGATACCAGCCACACTTTCTGATAGAAATGAGAGAGTTTCTAACATTTACTAAAAGCCTGTGATATGCTCCTTTGCCAGGCACTGTAACTACATTGTCTTCTTTCAGAAATCAACAACAGTTCTAGACAGCAGACCCATTTTGATGAGGAGGAAACTGAGGTTCAAGAAGGGATTTACTTAAGGTGATCAGGTGGTTACTAACTTAGTCTGATATTAACACAAGTTTATGTGACCCAAATGTCAGGCTCTTTCTAGCATGACACGCTGCCTCTGCAGCCCTCCTTTCTTGCAGTCTTTGAAGCAATCTCACTGGCCTGAATTTAGACATTTTCCTACATATCAATAAAAGACAAAACAACTCAATAATCAAAGAAGCAAATGGTTTAAATAGGCACTTCAGAAAAGAGGATAGCAATATGGCTAACGAGCATATGCAAAGGTGCTTAGCTTCAGGCATCATGAAAATATACATTAAAACCAAAATGTAATGCCAGCACACAGCCACCACCAATGGTCAAAATTTTAAGAGTGATATGGGGCGAGTGTTGGTGAGGATATGGGGCAACTGGAACTGTCGTACGTTGCTGGTGGGTATATAAAGTGGTGCAATCACTCTGGAAAACTTAAACTAAATGTGTTCCTCTTCTCTGACTCAAAATTCCATTCGTGGGTCTGTATACCCAGTGCATATACTCGGACTGGCTCCCACTGGCTCACAAGAGCTGACCGGGCACATCTCTACCTAACGTTTATCCCCCGACAGTTTGAAATTGGCCATGGTCGGGGTATTTACAGATGCTAACAACTCAGAGCTACGTTTATTAAAGAATTTGTTAGACATTAACCAACATGCCACTATGTACACCTGAGAGAAATAAGTGCATATGTCCACAAAGAATACAGTTTTATAAAACTATAATAGTTTTATTTATAAAAACACCCCTAACTGGAAACAATCTAGGTCCACCAACAGAATGAAAAAAAAATTGTGATATCTTCATGCAGTGAAACACTACATGGCAAAAATAAATAAAAGTAGCAAATTACTGATAAACACAACATGTATGAATCTCACAGGCCATAGGCTGAGTAAAAGAAGGCAGACATGAAAGAATACATACTGCAGAGTTCCATTTATTGGAAGCCCAAGAATAAGCAAATATAATCAATGTCGATAGAAGTCAGAATAATTTTCTTTTAGAGGTTTTGGGGTATTAACTGGGGAGGAACATGAGGGGCTTTCCGGGTGCTGTAGATTTCTGTGTCTTGATCTGAGCAACATTTATATGCATATATACGTATAAAATTCACTGAGCTATACACTTCAGATTTGTGTAGTTTACCATGTATATGTTATATGTCAATAATGAAGAGTGTACACATACACATTCTATTCAGTGACGCTGTTAATAAGGTGGAAGAGTCAGACAACCATCCCAACAGTGCAGAGCATCCAGCAATGGTTGGTACTGATGAGAAGAAAGGCAGCCTGAATCTTGGCAGACAAATCAGCTCGGTTTTACTGACATCTGACACACTGCCATCATGGAGACTTTCGACACCTGTACTGGCAGCAGTGCCGATGCATGAGGAATTTGCCTCCACCAGCACATACTCCCCAGGCACATCACTGCCTGGGAAGGAATCCAGTGAACACATCAGCTGTCTCTCCCACACACCTACCACCATAACAGCAGAAATCCAGAAATGTAAAGACAAGAGAGTCTCATCCAATTTAGGCAATATTCTAGCATTTGCTGTCCACAGAGAACACTGAAGCCTGATACCTTACTTACCTGCTGAGATGTTCCAGAAGGATACAAAGAGGCTGCTAACTGTCTCTAAGCATTTTTTCAAATAAAGTAAAAGCCAAAGAAATGCCTGCTTCCTTTATCATTAGCAAGAAGAAAGATGAGAGGTCATCTCATCTCACAGTTCTCCATTGCTGGCAGGAGGCAGGCCCAAGCCCTTCTTGAGGAGTTATAGTGCATTCTCGTCATCAGTATATCCTGGACCCAACAAGTGATTAGCTTTAAACCTTAATGAAAAGACAGGACTATGCCCCAAATGAGGGAAGAGTACAGTTGATAGCATCTGGCCATTTACATTCATGAACTCATCGGAACCACTTGAGAAATATTAGTCGTATACCTACTGCATGCAAGTTGGCCTCATCGAAAAAAAAAATGTGTCTACCATCAAACCACTGAGTATGAAGAGAAGCTCAAAGATCCTAACTTTGCTCCCTAAGGGGTTGAGTTTTGTTTTGTTTGGATATACCATAACAGAAGAAACTGGGGAGTTGGTTTTAAAACGGTTTAGTGTTTTGAGAACACTTGGAAACTCTTCACTCAAGAGGCTTTGAGTATTATTAGACATCTTAGTTTGGGTTCCCCCAGAAGTAGACCTTGAAACGAGACATCAAGTAAAGGTAGTTTATTTGGGAAGTGACAGGCAACCAGAAGGGGAGCAGGCCAGTGAGCCAGAAAAG
>NW_006435837.1:636258-640847 GCF_000325575.1 Pteropus alecto | reverse complement strand
GGGAAAGAGCCACGGCTGTGGGCAGCTGGAGCACAATCCATTGGGGAAGCTCTGAGAACCAGTTTAAAACACACTCACTCATGAGTAATCCCACCCAGGGGGAGGGAGCTGGGTGTTTATATGCCAACTCCCATCTGTCATTGGTTGAGGTCTGCTCCCGGGGATGTTAATTCCACAGAACTTCTGGCCTGCCAAGCAGATGGCAAAGTGGGCTTTCTGACAAAGAAGTGTGGGTGCTGGCATTCGATCTCAGGCAGGTGTGCTCTCAAGAGGTAAGAGCTAGAGGACATGAGCAGGGTGCCAACTGCATCTGCTGCAGAGGAACTTGAAGCAATTGCCCAAGAACTACTGTACTTGTATATTCCATGACTTCACTTTAGAAGTGTACATAAAGAAAAGTGAAAGGCCAGACATTGGCTACATCTGCACATCTATAAATCTACAATTGATAGATGACACATTAAAATCCAAACCTGGGAAATGCAGTTCAAATGTTTAATGGGGAACATGTATCTAAAAGTTTTCATCAAATTCTACCTGGCTTACTGGGCTAAGCTGTCAGATCTGTAAAAAGACAGAGATGTCAACTTTCTGCCTCCATCAAGCCAGTATGACCACCATGGTTCAAATCTTCACTTCACCAATGAACTAGTTTCTGCATTAGTGTTTTAATCCATCTCCCTGCCCCTGATCTCCAGCCTTTCCAATCCAACTACCACACTACAGAGTGATTTTCCCTAGACACAGTTCTGATCATCTCATCCCGCTTGAAACCCTTCATTGGCTCCCAGTTCCCCACAGGACAAACCCTGTCTTCTAAGTTCAGCATACAGGCCTCGTGTGATTTGGATCTTGCTTGCCTCTTTAGCTTTCTTCTCGGTTCTCCCACTAGCCTGAATCATTTCCATTTCGCCTAACATCTGTTCTGTGCCTCTGGGACTTTGCTTATGCTGTAGCCGCTACCTGATATACTCTATCCACCAGTTCTCTACCCTCATGCCAAGCCTCTTCCTGTGGTTAATTTCTCCTTCTTCTTCAGGTACTAATTTAGAAGTGACTTTCTCCAAGAAGTCTTCCCTGGTGCCTGCAAGGTTGGCATAGGTACCCTTCCCTTAATATCCAATACGTCTCCCATCTTAAAACTCCACACAGACTTTGTAATTGCCTCGTTGCTTATCTGTATCTCCCAAAGTTTGTGCTGTGAGGGCAAAGCTGTATCTGTCTTGTTCACGGAGCTTGATGTAAGATTTAATAATAGTTACTAATAAATAATTCATCGAATGGCTGAATGGGAAGATCCTCACGCATCTGGCCCCGGTCTCCTCTCCAATTTTGTATTTTGTTGCGCCCCTCCCCCACTGCTACACGCACATGTGCATGTGTGCACACACATACACCCCAACATACTAGACTCCCTGTACACCCACTATACCCTTTAGCTACTCCTATCAGAACTGTAACCCTTCTTGTTTCATCTGTGTTAACCAATTCTGAGAATCTGACTAAAGTCCACTAGACTAAGTTTCTTGAGGGTAAAACTATGTCGTAATATTCTTTACCTCCTCAGGGCTTATATTAATGTCCAATAGGATGTAGACGCTTAATACATGTTGAGTAAATAGTTTGTTGCTCGAATTGCAGAAGACTTTCTTTGCATGACCTCTAACTCCCAACAAAGCAAAAGTGCTCTAGCGTCCCACCTGCCACCTGTCTGAGACCCATCACAGATTTCATATCTGCAAACCTTCAAAATTTTCATCAGCCAAGTCTGTGAGCCACTGTCATCATTAAAGCAAGACAGAATCACCCAGAGTGACATCTTTTGGACATGAAAGCAATCTTTGCTCCTGGCTAGGTGAAGCCACATATCAGTGAGACAAGCAAGTGGAAGCCATCTGTCAGTTCCAGAAGGGCCTGGAACTGGTGTGCTCAGGTAAATGGAAAGTTCTAAGGGTACTATGGAAACACGCCACCTCTGCAATGGTGAACAGAACTGGGCTACACGAGAGCTGAATTCTGAAAAACAACAGAGCCTTGACATGGAAGGAAGCTGCAGTGGCAGGAGGGTAGATGTGGTTGGAAATAGAGATGGAAGGAATTCTCCCAGATTCCTTTCCTGGAGGCCTGTCCAATGACAGGATAGGGTATCATCATCACCTGCAATAGTCAAGGTCCCATCAGCAGTGATGGGTCTGCAAACCAAAGGACTGCCATCTCATGCCCACTGTGAGGCATAAATGGATGAAGTCCATCAGTGTTCCCATCCTCTGAGACACTCATAAATAGGGAGAACATCCTGCTCTGCTTGTGATGGTCCCACTTTATCCTGGTGTTCCTGTGGAATTAATAATGCCCTCTTACACTCTCAAAACTTTTCCAGTTTGGATGATAAATTATACGGCCACCTTACCAACAAACAGCGTTAACAGCAGGGGGAAAATCTTCAAATAGACATGACATTGGATATAGCTACATAGGAGTTTTTATATTAGTTTCTAAACTTTTCTGTATTTTTTTTTTGAAAAAAACTTTTCCCTTCCAAAAAAAAAAAAAGAAAAGAAATCCAACAAATATACAAGAAAAGTCAAACTACTCTATAATTAAGCATAACACATAATTATTTCACTACCCAATATCCTACCTAAATTCTTTTTCTGCTCTTATATCTGGTAGATTATAGTCTAACCATATCAGTTTGTCTAATGAGATCAGCCATTTTGCAGTATGTAAACGACAGGGCTAAATTCAATGTCACCTGTTTATTTAAGATGGAAATGATATGCATGTAGCACAGTAGCATTTGGGTACAAATGAAGTATCATTCAATGTCACCAGAGAAAATATAAATCAGCAAGAAGGAATAAACACTGAAGGTTCAGTCAGCACATCTTTGTTGGGTTTCTTCTATGTGCCAGGGGTACAGGATAGCACGAACAAGTCTCTGCCTTCATGGAGCATATATATTCTAGTTTAAACTGCCTTTGTGGAGGGGTGATACCCAAATCCTGTGGCACCCTCAAATTCAATCCGATATTTTACAATAATTCCCCAAATTGCCAGCCCCTTTCACTAACATGTTCTATACAGTATTTTTTTTTCTTTTCCCATGTGTGTGGGGGGAGTCATACATGAAACATACAAGATGCAAAGGATGCTATTTGGACTGATGGAAGTCTTGTCTCTTCGCACATCTGTTTTCCTTATCTCCAGCTGGTTGCACATGCTTGTCATTGGTAACAGGGTTGTGGCTTTCTCTGAAGTCTCTGTCATAGATATCTGGCATTTGCTGAGCCTCACTATTCGGTACAGGTCAGTCTCGCTGCTTCTCCTGGGCTACTTTGTCATGTTTGACCCCTTGACTTTGTGACATCATCACCACTTTTAATTCATAACTGTTGCTAACTATCTCATGCTGTGGCTTAATCATGCTTAAGCCTAATACCCCAAAAAAACAAGTTTATCAATATCCAGATGGCCAAAGCAGAGAGATTAGGTGGTAAAGTCTTTACTTTGCCAAAGGAACTCCCATTAGGGGACAATCTTCTGAACCCAGGATTTAAATCTGGCCTGATCCACTTATGAAATTTGTGACTGTGGGTAAGTTATTTAAGCTCCTTGAGGCTCAGCTTCCTCACCTGTAAATGTAGTATAATACCCACCTCCCTGAGTTGCTTTGAAGATTAAGTGACATGATAGATGCAGCATTCTTTGCACAAAGCCCAATACTTTGTAGGTACTTAATACCTTTTAGTTTCCTTCTTTTGCCCCCACCATAGTTCCCTACCTAGTCTGATGTGCATGGTAATTTAACTGGGCAGCTAACCTGAAAAAGGTGGGATGGTTTCGGGCTGGGTGCTTATCCTGGAATTAGGGAGTGCCAACTTTTAAACACATGCTAGCCAGCTGTTCTCTTCAAATATCTGTATTAATGCATACTATTAATGCATACCATTTACTCTTTAGTCTCTCAGTAAAGATGTGAACGAAAATCTGTCACCTTTACATTTCACTGACTATACTTTTCAAAAGCAAGTGAGGAAGTTCCATCAGAGAAAAAAAAGTTAAAGGAAACAAGGCAAAACAGGAGAGAAATGGGGGTTTTTGTCCATCCATTTCATTTTTGCTAACAAACTTTTACTCGGTACCGCTTGTGTGTCAGAGACTATATAGACTATATTGAGCAGTTTACATTCAATTTCTCATTTATCTTCCAACAATCCTAATGAGATAAATATTATTATTTCTCCCATTTTACAGATGAGGAAACTTGAGGAACAGAGAGAGCTGTCAAGTAACAACTTAGTGCCCAGGGTCACACTTCTACTAACTGCCGAAGCTGGCAGTTGAGCCCAGGCAGTCTCTCTTTTTCACACGACACTATGCCATCAACAGTAGCACCTTCCAGAAGGTTCAAGTTTCTAGCAAGCTGAATCACAGGAGCTATCGTAGCCTTGACCGTTTGTTCTATAAGACCTCTTTTCAGATCCGGAGGAGGGTAGCAGCTAAGACACTCCTGTGATGTTTAAGGTCAGTAACTTTGTGTGAAAACCTTGAGAACAGGAAAAATTATTTCCTGGGAGAAAATGCAC
>NW_006435837.1:592612-636078 GCF_000325575.1 Pteropus alecto | reverse complement strand
TCTTTCATGAACTATGTCAAGGACTCGTACTTATAAAGCTCATGGTCCATCATTGAGGAGTGCTGTTACCATGTCATTAGGTGGAACTTTTTCTTGTTTCTTCTTTCATCAGCCTTAATTTTTCATTGTTCTCAAGCTCAGTGCCCATTAGAAACTTAGGAAATCCATTGAAGTAAAGATAATTGCCAAAGAGCGCTTCTGATGGAGACATTTGTTCATAATTTGTAGATTTAACACTGTTATTAATTATTTACATTTTCAAATATTTCGGGGATGTGGGCTCTATGGCATTTCTCTTTCTTCCTTAAGCTGAAGCTGCTAAAAGTGTGAATTTGAGTTGGACGAAGGGGCTCATGCCCACAGTATCTGCAGTCTTATTTTTGCTTGTGGAAAAGGGAATGAGTAGATATGTGAGATCTTTCCTAGCCCAAAACTATTGTATTTTTTTCTAAAAGCCTATCATGGTACCACCAAATTGTCCTTTGGAAACCAAATTAAATTGTCTGCTATCCCCCTAGGGAGGCGCTAGTCCTGACAGGACTCGTGGAAAGGAGGAGGGGCTTGGATGGGGAAAGAACAGACCCTTACTGAAGGTCAGTTAGGTGAACCACATCAAATTGTCAGTACTGAAGCACTTCTTTTTACCTATACAAATGTCAATTTCATATGGTTTAACCCAATATTAAATGCCAGGCCAGATACCTTTTATATGTTATCACACTGGATCCTCATAATGACCCCATGATGTCAGGTTTGTCCCCATCTTACAGATAATTAAACTGAATTAAATTCCTAAAATCATTGTATTAGTTTGGGTTTCCCCAAAAGTTGACCCAGAGTCAAGGGCTCAATGCGGGTAGTATGTCTGGAAGACAACCCTAGGAAGCACTGGTAAGAGAATGGCAACGTGAGGGAAGTAAGTTATAGGGACATTGTCCAGCCAGTTACTCTGTGGGCAAATGGAACCTAATCCCTCTGGGGAACTCTGGGAAACAGTGAGGAACATAGGCCTCAGAGTCACCTCACCTTGGGGACAAGGGACATGGGTATTTATGCACAAACTGATTTTAGTCATCAGTCCAGGCCACTTAGGATTGAGATAGTAGGTTAATGCCCCAGTATTTCCACATTTGGCTACAAGATTTAGAGCAGAGAAGTGGCATGGTATATGTTTGCTGGCATGCACTATAGTCGTGAGGAGATTAGCGCAGAGCCCAGCTATGTCTGCTATAGTCCCATGACAAGAACTAACAGAGGCAAGGTTTGAACTTGTGGCATTCTGAACATATAACTCATGTCCTTCCCACTAAAGCACAGGATGTTGTCAAGTCCTGAGAAAGAGCAGGGGCTCCAGGAGAATCGGGCATCGATTCTAAGGTTCTATCTAGACAGCTGTAAGACACTAACCAAACGAGAAACCATCCCATGCTTCCCTACCCTATAACAACAGTTGTGTAGCCCTTTAGTTTACAAAACGCATGCACATCCACCTCCTCATTTGGCCCTCATCATGCCCCTGAAACAGACTAAAATCCATTCACTCACAAGATTATTATATTCATGTTTACTCCATAACTATCGAGTATATGTTCCAGAAACTATTCTATGTCATGCAGATATAGAAGGCCAGACACAGACACCAGCATGGTAAAACTCATATTCTAGTGGGGCAGCAGAATTAAGAAACAAAGAGACATATAATGTATGTATAATTGATGCCATGAAAAACATAAAACAAGCAAAGATGGTGGTGATGGTGAAGGCTGCTATTTTCTTAATTGGGGGGAGGGTCGGGGAAGATGATTACATTTGAACAGGGAAGTGAAGGAAGTGAGGATATCAGGAGGAAGGACATTCCAGACAGAATCAAGAGAAAGAAGGGCAGTGTGATTAGGGCACGGTGAGACAAGGGTCCAGAGAAGTCAGCAAGGGCAATGCACCATCTTGCTGGCTACAGTCAATCTTTAGGTTCTGGCTCTCAGTGCAATGGGGAACCATTAGAAGATTTAGAGCAGGAAGCGGCATGGTTTATGTTTTCAAAGGTTCGTTTCTATTTATCTCTAACTCGTGGTCAGCAAGCCCCAGAACTGATACTCAAATTGAAGTCTTCTGACTCCTGATGCAGTCCGTGTTCTTCCCACTCAGGTCCACAGTTATTCTCCAGACCTGGAAATCCTTGATAGTGTTTTTTATTCTGTTCCTTGCATAATTTTTTGTGGTTTTGTGACCAAATCTTAAAATAGCTATTACCTGTTCCCCAGGCATTTGGCACCTTGGGACACCTTTTTGCCTCTTGGCCAATCACCTCTAATATTCTCCCATTTCAGAGAGCATCCTGCCTTCATCATCCAGCAAAACTCATTGAGCAAGCTTGACCATGACAATCAAGTGTGGACAGCAGGATAAAAAAAAGTAACCACTCTAATCAGAAAGTTTAATTTTACATATTTCCAAGGGTCTTCAAGATATCAAGGAATTTTTTTTGTATTCAAGACCAAGAGAAATTTTCTCAAGACTATGAGGAAAAAGAGAGTATCGGACTTGTGGTTCATTGCACGCTTTCTCATCTAGACCAATGTGGAATCAGGCAAAAGTTCCTATGAGATACTGTAGTTGCCTTTTCCTTCATCATTACTATGTCTTGTTTCTAAAATTTCAGATTTATTTGCTTCAAATCCAAAGCTGTTTTTTCAGCCAAGGCTGTAAAGACACACGGCCTATTTGGGGAATTACAATGTGGCTCTCTGGGCTGTTTTTTAGTGTCAGCAGCCACAGAAAGAGGGTTACCCCCTGGTAAAGCAAGGAGAAAAAGACATATTCCACTCTCCCAGACCTGCACTGGCACTACAGAATTGACAGAGGTAACCATTTGTCTTTTGTCACCGCAACAGGTCAGCATGACACTAGGCACACATGTAGAGAGGAAGCGTGTAGATAGTCACTTGTTTGGCTATATCCACAGCTTAAATTTGGTGTCCTCTGAACATGTAATATTTCAAAGCCAGAATATTTCTGTTCACTTATTAAGGGATGACTAACTTGCTTTTGGCTGCACTACAAATGAATCACGGTAACAATTCCCAACTTGCAACTTCTGGCGTTCTGATGTAATGCATTTCTATTAAAAGAAGAGGAAAGAGAGTGGGTGAGAGTGAGATCATGCAAAGACAGAACATAACACCAAGGGAGCTAGCGTAATTGATGAACTTCAGAGACCAGATCCATTTACTTCAAAGTGTTTTCTTGTATCCTGGGTGAGGCTACCCTGCCAGTCAGTTTCTACGCATTTACAATTGTAGAATATAGACTCGGATCAAGACCCGGAATTTGGAGGGATTCGGTGAAGAAAATATTTCATTCGGGGGGTAAAAACCAAACATTCCTTGAAAGCATTTTTAAGCAATTTCGATTTAGTGTCGCTTTGAAGGTAATAATTGGGGCACATGATAGAAGATAGAAAGGCAAACTAACAACCTCCCTTTTTAAATTGTTTTAATAATGCAGCTTATCTGGGAGTGACAGAAGGAGGGGCAGGAAGGTGAGACGAGGAAGGGAAGGCAGCCTATAAAGGTAGTGTCATCAGACTGACTCCCCCTGGGGAACGGAGGAACCCTCACCTCCACTGAATCTCTCCTCACAGGTGAGGTTGTTGGGGGACAGCTTGAGGTGCTAATTACCCTGCCTGGCAGAGTGGTCTTCCTGCCTTCCTTCTCCCTCTTTTCAGCAACAAACAAAAAGAGCTGAAAGGTATTGGAAAAGATCCTCTGAACCCACAGGTATTTTTCCTATGTTAATCACCACTCAGAAGCAGACACTTCCTTCCTCCCAGATCCCTTCTGTACTCTCCTCTACAAGGTGCCCCTGCTGTCCTCTGAGAAGATCTGAGTGTGCCAAGGAGAGGCAGAGAGGAAATTAGACTCTGGCCCGTCGTGACCAGCAGCCCACACTGGCTTTGTCCCAGGCTCTGGCAGAAGGGGATTATAAGAGCCAGCGCCTCCCCAGAACGGGAAATCACTCAGAAGAGAATCTTTATTTTTTCCCAGTAAACCTATTTTCCCTACCCTGTGGTTTTCTTTCTGGGTTTCATCTACTATCAGATCTGTCACTGACCTAAAAAAAAAAAAGAACTTCAGTATGTTGTAAAAGCATATTTCAAGCAGCTATAATAAATCTCAGATTGATACTTATGAAGTTAACTTTCTAACACCTAGAATCTGACTGTATAGTTGGTGGGTGTCACTCAGCTCACAGTTATGTCATGTTAGAATCAAAAGGGTCTGTCCATAAGATTACTTAGACCAACTCCTGTTTTTCCTGAAAAATCTGAGACCTAAAGAAGTAGAGTAACATTCCAAGTATCTCTGACACTCCTACTTGAGCAGGAGAAGCCAGACTTGAAGCTAAAACTTCTTATTACTGGATTCCATTGTGCCCACGGCCTTTTTTCTTGATAAGCCTGTCTTTGAAAAGTTTTATTTGACAACTACAGAGGCTGGATAGAGAATAAGAAAAGTGAATAAGCTCAAAACCCATCCCCTTCATCACCTATTAACACTACCATGTAATACTGATGTCTAAAGATGAGGTTTGGTGGTTTGGATTATTTCTGGTCTCTCTTAATGGACTCCAGGCCCCAAATGTGGCCATCCCACAGCTCAGTCATATCCACAGTCAATCATTTGAACCAGGTGGGCTGACAATTATTCTTCCCCAAGTCTTCTTCATCCTCACTGAAGTTCTCAAGTTGGGCTAGTCGAGGGCTAAGCATCCCACAGGGGAGTAAAGCGTAATTTAGAATCCTGCATTTGCCCTTTGCTAATTAGGTCATCTTAGGTGAGTTGTTGACATTATCTAGGCCTCAATTGTTCCAGCTATAAAATAGGAATAATGATACAACCATTTCCACAGAGTCTTGTATTGAGTAAATTTTTAAAACTACAGAAAGTACTTAGCAGACTAGTTACTATTACTATCATCATTCTTAACCTAAAGGATGATAACAGCAAAGAAGCTAACAAGTTAAACAGTATGTTCAGAGCCTTAGTATGAATCTCAATGTAACATGTAGTTCTAGCCTCTTTGGCAGCAAACATAATATTAATAAAAATACTGTGATCAGGATTGACATTAGATAAGGTTTTACTAGTATCGAGCACTCAGAGTTGTCTGCTGTTAGGCCTTTCCCATTATTTTGGACATTGTATCTCTTATGTGATGTTCCATATGTGAGTGTGAGCACCCTTAACTCAAGGAAATTATCCTATTATTAACAACACAGTAGATTTGATGATTATTTCTTGAATATGTGTTGAGTGAATAATCCAAAATCTATACACAGTTATAGAAACATGGATTATATGTTGATTGACATGACAGAGTGAGACTATATTATGGGTTAGGACTATTACTTTGGGCCATTTTCTTTTACGAGAAGAGAGTCTCTTACCTAGCCCAAGAATAAGCTTGTGTGGATTGAGGGTGTCCATTTTGTGGACTGAGGTATCTTGGTCACCATTTCACTATCATAGTTCAACGTTTTCCTATCCTTCATTCTCCCTTCTACCTTCAAGAGCAAAGAGTAATTTAAAGGCAAAGATGAAGTCACTGTAAGCTAACTTATCATTTTTACCTTCCTTTTCCTTTCCAGTGCAGAAATTAAAAGTAAGTATAAAGGGAAAAAAATCATAATTGATCTCTGGCTTCCTTTTCCCCTGTGAACATATCTAAGAACACCTACTAATGTCTCTACCATCCTGAGTGGGGCTCCTTTAGGAAAGTAAATCGGGGTATTCTAAATCCCTTGCAGGTATATGTCCAGGTAGCATGTGCAGTGTGTGTCTGCCCATGGCTATGTGGACAGCCAAGAATAAATTGTGTGTGTACTTGATGTGTAGTCATAAGAACCAAAGATCAGAACTGAGTCATTTCAGAACTCACAGAAGGGAATCTCGATTCTCCTTCCCCATGCCTCTTGTTATCCTCTCACCCCTTATCCCACAGTAGAATCCCACAGACTCCCACTGCCGGGTGGGTGGCCTCAGCCAATACTCTCTCTCTGGATGCTTTGTCACTCAGCATCTCCATGCCACTCAGAAGCAAAAGTGACACATGTTCTACCCACCTCTCCATCGGAAATTCAAAGCAGCCTCGTCTCACAGCAACTTTGGTACTAAGAGTTAAGAAACCTTCTGTCTCAAACTTCAGCAAGGTTCTCATTTTCCAAGTCTTCCTCCAATGATCTGGTAGTACAGGGGTTAATATAGTGTCTGCTTTCTTTGGTCAGTAGTCCCAGGAGTCATAGCAGTAGATCTGCAGAGCTGGCAGATCACTAGATAGCAGGGCATGGTCATCTTAGAGAATGGATGGACAATATCCCCTTGTTATAATTGGGTTCGGCCTTGTGGCTTAACACCATCTTATTTGGCAATCTTTTTCTCTTGACATATTTAGTAATCACTCTAAGGGAGATTTATTAGACTATTAATGAGAGCAAACAATGTACTAAATATTACACATATGCATACTTTCAATACCACTCCTTTTCTAAATCTTTCCCCAAAGTCTTTCTTTTAACTCTTTAGCAAAACTCTTTGTCTTTAAATGCCTCTTAGTTCTTCTCCAGAATAACCTTTTATATTTTAGAATGTTTTTGTAGTTAGGAGTTCTTTTAATCAAAATTCACTGGGCCATGCTCAGAGAAGAATAGATGAGAAAACACTCTCACAGTTTAAAACACTGAAGATATTTTGCTCATCATTAATCTCAAAGCATCAAAACAAAAAATTTAGCATATGGTTAGAGTTTAGTGAAAATAGTCTCCTAGGAATCTCTAGGAGATGAGAGAGAGAGAAAGAGAGAGAGAGAGAGAGAGAGGAGAATATGAATGAGAGTGAAAATGAATATCAAGGAAAGAAGTCAAAATATTTCAGCCAAACATAATACAATGGATTGTTTCTTGAACCTGAGGGTTGGTGCCCATGAGGAGATAGGAGGGAGGGCCACTGAGAACTAGGATTAACAACTCATGCTAACTAAAGGACCTTGATAGCTGGTACCCCTCGGACATTTTCGAAAGGTATAATAAGTATCCCACCCACCCTGGCACATGCACGGTAAAATATCTTAGCAAAAAATCCGTCTAGAGCAGATTTAAGAGAAAATATATCTGGGTCATGGAGATGCTCAGAAGGTTATGAGTTATAATAGCATAACCACAGTATGGCAACTCAGGATATTAAGCTTTATTTCCTTTACCTGTGAAATGTTCTTCTTCATTCATCAGATATGCAATATGGCTCTCTCTACTCTTAGGACACCCCACTCAGTGCTAGGCACCGTCCTAGATGCACTCATTTACTTAACACTCAACTACATGTCTACCGTTGGCCTCATTTTAAAGACTGGCCACAATTCACAGAGAGAAGGCCTTATTTTCTCACCTTAGACTGTAAATTACACATATTCCTACATATCTGAACTTGAGCACTTGTGATTTTTTTAGGGGTGGGGCAGTGAAAGCATAAATTCAGGAATTAGTTGCTAGCAAGAACCTTCATTCAGCTGCTAGTATTGCCAACCTAGAGGTATATGGTCAGGAGCCAGGAGCACAGGTCCTGGAGCCATACTGCCTGGTATAGCCCAGCTCTCTCTTACTATGTGTGTGACCTTGGGCAAGTGACTTGGCTTCTCTGTGTCTCAGCCTCCTTGTCTGTAAAATGAGGCTAGTACTTGTACTTCATAGTTTTTCTGTAATGATTAAATGAATTAATCTGTATAAAGGGCCTAGAACTGTGCTTAGCACATTGTAGGGGCTGTTAAATGAGTGCTCGCATTCCCATGTGCACTTCGATCGCAGGCATAGATACAGGCATGGCAAATTTGACTGAGGGTGAGGTATATAGAGTAAGTTCCATTGTGCTCCCTTAGAATGATCCCTATGTATCCCAGCCAGGCTCTTGCAGTTATAGCTCCCTTCCCATAAAAGCAGACAAGGAAAGTCAGAGAGTACAAGGGCCCTCAAGGTGAATATCTTGTCTTTTATGGCACAGAGTGATTGAATTGGATGGGGAAATCATTTAGCTGCCCTACAAATCGGCAGCAAGAGATGGGTCGGCTGAGGACCTCTGCACTTAGAACTGCACCTCAGTTCACTTTTTACATTACATTTTCAAGAGGGAAACTGAACGATGGACCTATATAAGATTTTCAGACATTTATAGACCAATTGAGTCTCAAATAAAGAACACAACTTGTAGAAATAATGCGGGTACTTTAACCCAGCACTTCTCAAACTTTAGCTATATCAGAATCGTCTGGAGGGCTTGTGAAAACATTACCAGGCCCCACCCCAGAGAGTCTGATTTACCAGGTCTGAAGTGGAGCTTAAGAATTCTCATTTCTGACAAGTTCCCAAGTTGAACTGATGCTGCTGGTCCAGGGACCACACCTTGAGGACTACTAGTCAAATGTGTGTTACTATTTGTGATGTAAGGTTATAACATTTCATTTGAACGCTTTAGAATAGAGATGGCATGAGTGATTCTCTCCCCCCGCCCCCCAAATAGATATTTGAATCCACAGAGCTAATGTCACTTATTAATGTCTTATTTTTGGTAATAAACACTGACTTTCATTTTTTCCCCATAGTTGCATGCTGCTGTGACCAGGATCCAGGTTCCAAGGCCTGGTTTCAATTACACATTTGCTCACATATGTATCCTGAATAACGATAAGACTTGCATCGTGGACGACATAGTGCATGTTCTGGAGGAGCTAAAGAATGCTCGGGCCACCAACCGGACCAATTTTGCTATCACGTACCCGATCACTCACTTAAAGGATGGGAGGGCAGTGTACAATGGGCATCAGCTTGGAGGTGTCACCGTGCACAGCAAGGACCGGGTGAAATCTGCAGAGGCCGTCCAGCTCACCTACTACCTACAGTCAATCAACAGTCTCAACGACATGGTGGCCGAGAGGTGGGAATCCAGCTTCTGCGACACTGTCCGACTTTTCCAGAAATCTAACAGTAAAGTCAAAATGTACCCTTATACGTCCTCGTCACTGAGGGAAGATTTCCAGAAGACCAGCCGTGTATCGGAACGCTACCTGGTCACCAGCCTGATCCTGGTGGTCACTATGGCCATCCTCTGCTGCTCTATGCAGGACTGCGTCCGCAGCAAGCCCTGGTTAGGCCTGCTCGGGTTGGTGACCATAAGCCTGGCCACTCTCACTGCGGCTGGGATCATCAATCTTACTGGTGGGAAGTACAATTCCACCTTCCTGGGAGTCCCTTTCGTCATGCTAGGTAATTACTGCCCTTCATTTTTCTGTTTCCTCCTGTTAGTGGTGGTAACTGGGTTCCTAAGAGGTAAGGAGTAGCCATCTAACAATTTTGTTTCATTTATAGTGTCTTCTTTTTGCCCAAAAGTCATGGGCCCAATACTGTAAAGTACTGATGGTCAATAAGTAGCAACCATATCTGGTAAATGTGCCAGAAGTCCAAAGTCCTGGGTTCCAGCCCTGGTTCTCCATTAAGTAGCCATGTGGTATTTAGCAGATAAACTTCTCTGTGTCCCAGTATCTTAGGTTGGGCGTCCCCAGAAGCAAACCTTGACACA
This sequence comes from Pteropus alecto, assembly GCF_000325575.1. NCBI lineage: Eukaryota > Metazoa > Chordata > Mammalia > Chiroptera > Pteropodidae > Pteropus > Pteropus alecto. Next base: position 626,458 of record NW_006435837.1, on the reverse strand, counting down.
AAGATTGAGATACAAGTAACTTATTTGGAGGTAAGCCCAGGAAGCCTAAGTGTGGGGTTCAGGTCATGAGACAGGGAAGAAAGATAGCTCAGAACATGTTAACGGGCAGGTTACTGCTATGGGCACCTGTGGCTCAATCCCACTGGCGACCTTTGAGAGATCGTGGCGAACACTCCTCAGAGAGGTCCTCCTTCAAGAGTGAGGAAGCTTGAAGCCAGACTGTGTACCTGGAAGTCCTGTGTATGATTCGGTGAGGGCTCTCCCCAGGGTCGTTAAATACCCCAGCACTTTCTAGGGAGGACTGAGCACATTCCTGCAGCTGGAGAAATCCCTCAAGTCACCATGTTGGTTGTCAGAAACCTTCCGTGAGCTCCAGAATGGTGAATGGGAGGGCACATGGGTTGGGCACTGACAGTGTCTGCTACCTTCAATTTCCCCACCCTATGGATAGAGTGGATATGAACATCGCACAAAAGGACATAATAAATGTACAAGAACTTTGAAAGCAACAAGTGAGACGTAAATAGGAAGGTAACTTTTTTCCTGTACTTGCTATGAACTCAGGAGAATGTTTCAAAATGGTGGTGTGAGAGTCCCGCCATATTCTCTCAAGGGGGCTGCATGAATTTCCTGATAGAGATCATGCTCAAAACAAAGCCACAGCGGTCACAGTATAACTTCAGTTATTCTGCCCGTCGGTATTGAAGATGGCATGCCCAGCAAACCTGATGGCAGGGTTCTTGCAGGCCAAGGATTCAGATGTTTAGCTTTCCCCCTTTTCTGTGGCAACGTCTCATCAATTCCTTTAGCAAAATTAAAATGTCATTTAGACTCAGATACTGACATAACAAATGAAGGGGCACTTTTCGTTGACTGAGAAATAACTATTGCTGAGTTCATTAGTACGCCTTATGCCCACCCTATTTGGGGGGAGTAGAAAAGAAAAGAATTTACTTGGGACATCTCAGCTGCATTATGGTTAAATGATAACCAGGGCTGGCAGGGCTGCCAGGCCCCAGAATTGCATGCTGCCTTTGGTACTCTGTGGCCTGCAGGAATTTAGACCTAGGCAATAAACATATACTAATAGCTTTTGTGAAAAAGTGGGGCACTCACTGTGCAGAGACTGAGCGAGCTCCGAATTTACCAGGTCAGTTTACTCATCGCTGCAGAATGCAACAGAAAGAGACTGCTGCATTTTCTCCTGACTTCAATCTGTTAAGAAGGCAATATAACTTGCCTCTTTAAAATAACTCCAAGACTAGTGGGTAGATTGTGGAATACAAGGCGGTTCCTTGAAGAGTGAGTAAGGACTGGGTATTAGTAGCTTCTTCAGAGGCTTGAGTCAAGATTTAAATTAACATGTTTTTTTTTTTCATGATTAGTCACAGGCTTGGGTTTTTTTTAGCTTTTCATCTTAAAAATACAGTGTTTTTTGTTGTGATTGTTTTTTGGGGGGGGAGGGTGCAAGATAGACAGGAATAAAAAGGGGTGGGGAACTGAAGGGAAACAGTAAGGTTCTTAAGGTGAGGAAAAAAGAATGTCGCAGCTAGAAAAAGGACTACCGTTCTCGGTTTTATGACGCTGTAGGTAGTAACCAGTGAACTCAAAGTATGATACAATATTTGAAGCTCCCGAAAAACTAACTGCACTAAGTAAAATAAATTATAATATTTAGAGCTTTTTAATATTAATTTTTAAATATAAAATCGTAATATTCAAAACTTCTTAAAATTAATTTCACTAAAAATCAGTTTCACTAAGTAAAATAAAATGAAATATTCATAACATCTCTAAGTTAATTTTATTAAGTAAAATAAGTTACAATATTAAAAATTTCTTAAAACTTATTTTTATACTTTTTAGAGAAGTTTGAAATATTATAAGCAAAAGTGAACACAAAAAGAAATACACCAGATAGTACTGGTGCAGGGGATGATGCAAGAGATGGGAAGATGCTATTAACAGGAGAGCATGTTTAAAAAAAAAATCCAGAAATAGTAGTGCCACAACTCTGTAGAGACTGAGTATCACAGAACTTTACGTCAGAGTTCAATTCAGAAAAATCTGGCATTTGTGATAAAAGAGGCCATGAGCTGCAGGTACCCAATACTCTCTTGTTTGCAATTTGTGAGGAATGTTACAGGCATTGATTTGATGGCAGTTTTCCCTGCTGACAGCCAGTATGCAACCTTTCTGTACATTTTCAGTCCAAAGAGATTTCAAATTACTTAGTCACAACAAGAAAGGAAGCTACGCATTTTAGTAGCTAAGGCCCATTTGCAATAAATACTTTGCACCATGTAATGGCTGCTTAATATGCTCATAAAGCCAACAGTGCCTGGATTTAGGATGGTTGTTACCCTTCTGTATTTCTCAGATAAAGTCTTCGCTCTCAGAGTTTGATTGTAAAATAAAATGTAAGCAAGAGCATAATTGTAAATGTTGCATTCAGGGCCAATGTTTAATTCTGGTTTTTTGATGACCAGTCCTACAATGCTAATAAATATTTCAAATGACCAAGAAGAATTACAGTGCTAAAGGTTTTGCACTATGAGTCAATAAACCGTTTGTCCAGTTTTTAAATATATCTGTAACACAAAATGGCTATGCTTAAACGAAGCAGATTTAATCAAAATTTCTTGGTTTTCTATGTTCTATAAATATAATATCAAATAAAATTTAAAAAATCTATGGCCTCATTTAGAAGGAAAAATACCTTAGAAAAAGTCTCTAATACAGACATTCCTTAGCTGGCAATTGGTCTATAATGTGATAAACATTACAGATTTTAAATTCAACAAACTAAACATTCTCAGTGTGTTGCCGGTCACATAAGGCCAGATCCAACCAAATGCCAAAATGGCAGTAGATTTAGAATGGAAAATTTTAAAACCACGTGTGTCAAACAGTATTACCCTGACAAAATTCCAGGATAGAAAAGAATTTGGATAAACTCTGAAACTTCGCCATAATGGGATGTGACTGTGTGTTTCTAGCCAAGATGATACGTGACATCTCTGGCAATAAGAATATATCCTACACAGATGAATCATTTTGGCAATGATGTAAGCACAGATACATCATGATTTAGAATGTTTTTAATCAGTGTCCTGCATATTAGACCATCTCATTTCTGCCAAAACCCCTGTCCATATGAGTCAGATCAGTTTATTTAGAGCTGAAATCTTTAAAGGTCTACAGTATTATAAATGCTCATTGACATTTTTTAGTTAGTATAACTTGGAAGAGTTTATTTCATCCATACCCCTTATGCATAAAGTAATATCTTTATTTCCAAACTATACTGACATCAGGTATTCAGATATTTGAATTGCCTTTTGTAAACATATGGCAGTCATCATTTTAATCTGCTATGAAATTTCCTTTAAAGGATGAGGATTTACACCATTGTCCTACAGTTGGGTATGATTTAAGAAATTGGCATAGGTTTTGTACGTGCAAACTCTCCTTACAGGCTTATATTTCCACAGCTTTGCTGATCAGACATAAATCAGGAAAGGAATGGAATGTTGGAGAATATAGAAGGGAACAGAAGGAAGGTTTTCCTTCCTCCTTCGTCTGGAAGGTTTGTTGCTTCATGTATATTCTGACCAGCTAAAAAGGGAGAACTGAAGTTGTAGTGACAGTTTGGCTATTACTTTATATGTGGTAATCTAGTTTATAAAGGTTGTTTTACATTTATCAAGATCCAAGCATCATGGAGATTGGAGAGAAAAAAATATTCTTCTAAAGAAATATTCTTCAAACCCTTTCAAATGTTTGGGATTTTGAGAAGGTCAGATGCCAGATCCAGAATGCTCTCTTCCTTCAGAATTATCCAGCCAGGCCCTCATATTCAAGGATAGGAAAGGAAGAAAGGATGTGATTAAGTGCTAGGAGGAAAATAATAGCAGGGATGTTTGGCTTCTTTCAGGTATATATGTTCTGAGATTATCTGTACTTAGCAGAAACCAGAAGATCAGGTTCAGTTCTCCAAGAATTTGTTCTTATTTGATACCACCTGGAATATGATGCAGTATATGGAGCTCTCAGGCTTATAAAGGGGTAAAAGTTCTTGTGCAAGAAATGTAGTTCTAACTGAGAAATTGGAACTCAGTTATTTTTGCTCTAAACTTAAGCAAACCTGAAAGTATCTGGTGTATTTCTAAAGTCATGAGAAATATGGGGAAAAAATCATCCAGATAATAATAAAGTTCAAACCATTAGAAATTGCCAATATTCAACCATTTTTGACCTACAAAACCGGTACCAATATCTGATCATTTTGAACTACAAAAGAGGTAATTTCTTATGGTTCAACCTAATACATCATTGTAGAAGTCCGCTGTTTGCAACAATATGCCAATCTACATGACGGAGTAGAAGTATATTCGAATGCTGTGAAAATATTCTGTTTAGTTATAAATCATTAATAGGTTCAATATATTCTAGAAAAAAACTGGTTTATAGGCATTTTGTTGTTCTCATTTTTGTTTATATCTGATTTAAAATAAGAGAATAATTCCGTTCAATATTTTCAGAGGTTTTTTTTTTTTTTTCCTGAAAATCTTATTTGTAATGGTCTATGATCGTTGTGGGATTAATTTACCAGGAGATTGTGTAATCTAGTTTTGTGGATAGTTCTCAGCCTTTTATTCATATGTTCCACCAATCGTATTACATACAGTAAGGAGTGGGTGAGGAAAAATAGGTTTGGAGAGATGGAACGAAGCATGTTTTATTGTTTTATTCTTAACCATAAAGAAGACAAGAACAGGACTGGAGGCTCAGGTCCAGGAAGGCAGAGGTCAGTTAGGAAGAGGAATGCAAGAGCGCCTCCTCTTTGACCCAGGTCTCCTGGATATACTCTGGGTGGTCTAGCCACCTAGTTTAAGGAATGAGGGAGTGGCAGATTCCACAAAGGCCAGGCAACAAGAGGCAAAATCAGGACACTGAGCTGGTAAAATTAAACCAGGAGAAACACCTAGTTTGGTGTTATATTTGGACTGGTGTCTCAGAAAGTCACTGCTGGGGCTGGGCAGTCTTGACCAGATGGGTCTACTGGAGTTCACAAGTTGATGCATAGCCAGTGTCAAGGAAACCCGGCATTTCACCTAGGCTACTGCACCAGCCAAGAACCAGAATATGGACGGAACCCAAGAGAGGGATTCTAGCACCTTCTCCGCATTGATTTGTGTAGCAGCACTAGCATTTCTTTTCCTCACCAGTAAAATAAATTTCACATCAGCCTGCTATTCATCATGTTGGAGTGTGTGTGTATGTGTAAGTAAGCTGGGTGCATAATATATATATCACATTAGCTATATTATATATCATATGCAATATGATATATTATACAATAAGTTCATGTTGTAATGTTATATGCATTTTATGTTTATTAACATGTATATATTGTTTGAATGTTTGAATATAAATACTATTTATACATTATATAGTATATATTCACACATTTTATATGTAAATATACAAAATATGTTTGAATAGGATATGCCTATATACATATATTTATATATTACATATATCTTCTATATGCAAAAGTATTACACAATGACCATAGCATATATTATGGGCCACATTTGTACACATCAATTTTATATAATACATACACACACACACACAGTATCTAAAATACCTTATCTTTAAACAAGGAAGAACTATTGGCAAATTTATTTCTTGGACTCTTATTTGTAGTTCTCTAGTGAAAAAAAAATCGTTTCTCAGATTAAAACCCAGTGCTATGATTAGAATTACCAGAATGAGACAAATCTCTGGTAGAAAGAATAAAATGTGTATATTCACCCTGATATGAACATCCGTCTTAACTTAAGCAGAGTACACCTTTACTCTCACTCTTAACTGTGAGACAAAACAGGCTATGATAAACCAAACATTTCGGCATAGCAAGTAAATGTTTATAACTGGTAAAGTGTAAATGTAACCCAATTAATGAACTTCCCCCTGAAAATAGATGTTACTCAATACAGACATATATACACTTCAAATTTCTTCTCAAAAAAAAAACCCCATAAATTTATATGGATGTCAAAGAAAAGCATTTTATAAATGTGAGCTACTTAGTAAAGCTCATCTAAGAATAAATCTGTTTTAAGCAGATTTTGCTCATGCATTCATTATACTCTATGGATTTTCTAAAAGGATGTAGCAATTTTATATCCACATATGAAATTTGGCACTGCCCAGGCTTCATCGTCTCCTGATATTAAATGGGTTCACATTAAAACTGAAAGATCATCCGTCAGCAAGCCATCCCATTTCACCTCCTCATCTTCTCAGCTATTCCTTACTTTGAGGAACTCAGGATGAAGAAATCCTGCTGGTGGGGAAGGATTAAAATGTGAGAAGTACCCAAAGCACCTCTGTGCTGTGGCTGTGTATGCTGGAGAAGGCAGGAGAATCTGGGCCTGAAGAAAAATCTGTCTCACAAAATCCAGATGTACAAAGTAGATCAGTTTGCCTATGACTGTTCATTGGCAGAAAAATTAACGCATCACCCAGACAGCCTCTGATAATAAAACTATTACATACATTTAAAATATGATTTACTTTATGAACAACTTTCCGGAGGTATATCTACTGGGTAAACTTAGGTTAACTCTCAACTATTTGTTAGTGGATTCCTATGTTAGTAGATTATAAACAACCCTGAAGGCTTTGGTCATGCCTCAGGAAAGGGTCTGGATGAGAGTGAGATTTAATCTGTGAATGTTCCTGAGGCTCACCCTAAGTGACTGGAGGATTAGGCAGTTGAAATTTTTCCACCATTAGTGTTATTTCTCATCTGTGCAGCTTTTTCTCTTCATTGGCTCCAAAGCCTCAAAGTTAACTGCACATAAAGATATACAATTCTTTGGAAAAGAAGACAAATTATTAGCTTAAATCCTTTAGTATTTGATTTTACTAGATGACGGTCTCAAAGTCTACTGCTAATAAAATTTAAATTGCACTCCTGATACAAATTGTGTCTGAACATTGGTGAAGAGCTCTACTGTCCTTATCCCAGGGCCTGGCTAAAAGCCTGCGTTGCCTCAAAGCATTCACTTGTGAATAATTAGAACTTGGACCTGTGTGTGTGTGTGTTGACACATACTGATAGGCATGTAACTATACAGACATGCAATGAATCAAAATAGAAACAAACATCTTGAATGTGTTTTTAAAAGACAAGTGAATACTTTAAAAGCTTCTTTATCTTCAGAGTTTTATAGAAATCAGTATGTGTTGTTTAACAGTTCCCTTTGGCAACTGTTCAGCCTTAAACACTATGACGGGAAGAGAGAGAACAGCCTGGGATACTGGTCAGTTCCTGGCATGCTCACTGTGATAGAGTCTTTTACTTCCAGGTCTCGAGCTGTGGACCTGCCCCTGCGACGATAAGCCCTGGTTCCCATTACCGCCACAGGGTCTCTGGTCACCGAGGGCTTAATGTTTGGAACTCACTGTTTAGGTAGTTCCCCGCATGAGCACTGCTACCAGGGAGTCCTCGTGAACAGGCTTAGACCGCTGGAGATGGAAATGGTCCCTTGCCAAAGTGATGCTCTGTGCCAATGACATGGGCCCCTTGGTTAGATTTAATAGGGAAGCTTATAGAGGTCTGACTTCATAGAGAAAATTTACTAATGAATGCAAAACAGACAGCAATACTTTTGATTTTAAAGCGCCTTTTAAACATGGGGGCGACAACATCCAAACCTCTGAAAAGTATCTTCGATCCACATGCAGTATCTGTTTGCCTACATCTGCAATGTTTGGCCTCAGAGTCCTGCTTGCTGGACCCCAGTCCCAAAGTCAAGAGAGCAATGGATGATGGTGATGCTAAAGAAGGGAAGCAACTGGCAAGAGAGGAAAGTGGAGAGGAACAGAACCTACTTAAATCTTTCTTCCCTGCCTTTCCTTGATTTCCACTGGCCCACTTTCTGAAGTGGCTATAAAAGACAAGGCTGGCTGGAGGAAAAAGCGTAAAAGAGTTTGTCCCTGTGAGACCCACCTGCTTATGATTTCCAATTCACTACCTCCTCATTTCTACTCTCTGTGCCGTTCCCTAGACCTAAGGGAAGCTGCTCTGAGGACACGTGTCCCAGAGGGGTTTACATTTAAAAGAACATCCTTGAAAGTCAAAATCAAAGGGAATTCAGCTATAAATATGGGCAGAGCAGGCATCCCACGGCGCAGGGCATTCCTCATATCCTAAGGCTCTTGGAATATGTCTCCCCTTGAGTCCAGACAAGGAAACAGGGGCCCTACAGTTCAGCTTTCCTTTAGGATATTAGACCGACCTCTTCGACATAAATACCCAGGTGTGGATCAGCTACAGGGGCAGCTAGGCACTCTGGGCTGTTAATCCCTGGGAGGCACCTGTAGCTATGTTGGCATTCATTCCTCCCTTAACTGAGCCTCCGGAAGGAGAACCAGTTATGGTGTAGGCAGTTGTCCCTGAAGTCCAAAGAGCTCTTTGAAGACACTGAACAACTCCAATTTGGAGTTTAGGATAGAGGCATTTGTTATTGAGGTGTGGCTTGAGAAACAACAACCTAGGCCTATCAGGATTGGTGTGTGGGGGGGGGAGGTGGCCTTTGGAGGCAAGCAATGACGAACAACAAATGCTGAGTGATCAGCAGAACAGATTCTGTCTCAGGGCCTCCTCTTCTACCCTCTGCGAGTGTCTGCACACACACCCCTGTAACAAGAGGAACAAAGGAAAGGCATAGTTTCCAAAATCCCCTAAGAATAAAATCAGAATTTTCTCTGGAACGGCCCCCCAAACCAAGAGCGTATGTGAAAAGTGCCAGGACACAATAAAAATGATCAAACTATAGGACGAGGCATTTAAAATACAGTAACAGAACTCAAGAAACAGGCAAACAGCTTTTCTTGACTTTGATTATTTTCATTCTGGACCCTCAAGCCTCACTCGTTTCACCTAATAGCTCTGTTAAATCAAATTCCTTTTCTCAATTAGCTTCTAAGATTATTCAACAGCAAGGTAAGAAATGGATTCTTATTGTATTTTCCAACAAGAGTCAGGGTCAGATAATGTCATCATAAAACATTACACCGATTGAAAAAAAAAGGACTGCAAAACAGATTGATTTTAAATTCTGTTATATGACTAATTCTAAATACTGCTTTTTTTTTTTACCATATTTAATGATTCAGTACTAAAGCCCTATTTTGAAATTTTTGTTTCTAACAAATACCGTAAGACATTCCATTTGCCATTTTCAGTGAAACTCTAAATTGTGTTTTGCATATCAGAACTTATTCTACATGGCTCCAGATGCAATGGTCCATATTGTTTCCCCAGGGTACAGATGCCTCAGGAATATTAATCCTCCTTTTGCCATCATTGTCAAGGGATCAGTTACTTTTAACCAAAGGTCAATTGGGCCTTCCCGAAAACACAGCGGAAACAGATTTAATAGTTTTCCCTCTTGAGACTATATGTTAACTACCTAAAACTCAATTAACAACAGGATGCCAGTCAACGAGGATGCTTTTTATTGCATGTCTGGGGAGTTCAGGTGCCTCCAATTTAATGGGGCGGGGGGGCACAGTGCTAGTTATCAAATTGACAGCCTTGACCTGACCTCTAAAAATGGCTGGAAAACGATGCCCAGTAAATTAAGATAAGTGCCAAATCCCTCTGAGGAAACAGGCCTATATATTAACTATAAAATGGGCATTCAGGTCTGAGGCCGAAATTTCACAATAAGGATATAAATACCAGCCTGGACACGAGGGCAGACGTGCACTCAGTTATTGTATACACAAGATAACAGTGACTCACTTCACTCAGCAATACGCTTGGCTGGAGATTTTAAATTCCTTTTTAAAAACAAGACTATTGTACCACAGGGTAAAGATTTTATTATTCTCAATAATGGGATTGAATAAGGCCAAGGCATAGAAGCAGAAAATTAGATCTGCTCATCCCAGTGCCAAGACAGGGGCTATTGAAAGCCACAGTGGGTCACTTTGGTGGGCTTTCCAATGTTGCAATGGCACTGGAAACCCAGGGAGGTCTATCGGAAAGTATCTGGCTCCAACCAGGAAAGGTGAGAGAAGTCCAGGTAGATCTGGTCTCAGGCAGTAGAATGGAGTCAAAAAATGTACTGTACCTCTGCCATTCCAGTGCTACTGGAATGCTAACCCAGGAGGCAAAGGCACTAGTTGAAAGAGGTTACTGACCTGGCTCTCTCCCTCAGAGGCCATTGCCAAATAGTGAAGAGAAGCTAGCAGAGTCACCACCTGCTTGATACGTCATCTCCGATCAACCAAACTTGGTCAAACAGATCCCTGAAGACAAAATCCAAGCCATAAACCTTCAACCTGAATTTTAATTTTTATCAACTGCAGGGAGAGTTCATTTGAATCTTGTTCCTTCTTTCATTTTTCCTATTCCCTCAAACTTGTTCCTACTTATTTTGCTTCAGTCTGTTTCTCAGATTTATCGCTTCCTGCACTGATACTTAGGGAAGAAAAAAAGAGGCTGTGATTTAGGTTCCTGTCAAGGCTCAAATTAAATACAGTGTCTCTTTCTCCCTGAAGCCCTCCACTTGGCCTGGCTTAAATGAGGTGATGAGACGTAACTCAGAACCCTCTGCCCACTGCCTTCCTCTGAGCTGACCTCCAGCCAGACTTGTGGGGATGACAGGAAAAAAAATGATGAGTGGCCAGGCATCTTTTCTGGAGTTTTCTACCAACCAAGATACTCTGCAAACTGCACCAATGACTCTAAATTATTGATGTATATAATCCCCAAGAGACATAGGCACAAGTCTACTCAGCTTTCTATAGGCAAAAGTCCACCCAGCTTTCTTCAGCCAGAAGAGAGTATGAAGATCTTAGCTCTTCTAGCTGCCCTTTCACTATCCATTAACATTTCCGAGTCACCGAAAAAACATGGGCCTCTCCCTCCACAGGAGAAATCATTGGCGTTTACCTGTCACCTGTCAGCACTAGGGCTGGTTATATTTCCCTTGACCCAGTAAGTTTCTCCTGACCAAGTTGATTCCTCTCTCTAAAGAGATTAGTCTTTTAAACTTTCCATCTGGTCTTTTTCTGCCCCCTCAGGTCATGGATTATATGGGACTTTTGAAATGTTATCCTCCTGGAGGAAAACTAGAGAAGACCAACATGTTAAAGAGAGAACTGCAGCAGTCTATGCAGACTCCATGCTCTCCTTTTCTCTCACCACTGCCATGTACCTGGTCACCTTTGGCATAGGGGCCAGCCCTTTCACGAACATTGAGGCAGCCAGGATTTTCTGCTGCAATTCCTGTATTGCAATCTTCTTCAACTACCTCTATGTACTCTCGTTTTACGGTTCCAGCCTGGTATTCACTGGCTACATAGAAAACAATTACCAGCATAGTATCTTCTGTAGAAAAGTCCCAAAGCCCGAGGCATTGCAGGAGAAGCCGGCATGGTACAGGTTTCTCCTGACAGCCAGATTCAGCGAGGACACAACTGACGGTGAGGAAGCGAACACTTACGAGAGTCACCTATTGGTATGTTTCCTCAAACGCTATTACTGTGACTGGATAACCAACACCTATGTCAAGCCTTTTGTAGTCCTCTTTTACCTTATTTATATTTCCTTTGCCTTAATGGGCTATCTGCAGGTCAGTGAAGGGTCAGACCTTAGTAACATCGTAGCAACTGCGACACAAACCATTGAGTACACTACTGCCCAGCAAAAGTACTTTAGCAACTACAGTCCGGTGATTGGGTTTTACATATATGAGTCCATAGAATACTGGAACACTAGTGTCCAAGAAGACGTGCTAGAATACACTAAGGGGTTTGTGCGGATATCCTGGTTTGAGAGCTATCTAAATTACCTTCGGAAACTCAATGTGTCCACTGGCTTGCCTAAGAAAAATTTCACAGACATGTTGAGGAATTCCTTTCTGAAAGCCCCTCAATTTTCGCATTTTCAAGAGGACATCATATTCTCTAAAAAGTACAATGATGAGGTCGATGTAGTGGCCTCCAGAATGTTTTTGGTGGCCAAGACCATGGAAACGAACAGAGAAGAACTCTATGATCTCCTGGAGACCCTGAGGAGACTTTCTGTCACCTCCAAGGTGAAGTTTATTGTCTTCAACCCATCCTTCGTGTACATGGATCGATATGCCTCCTCTCTGGGAGCCCCGCTGCACAACTCCTGCATCAGTGCTTTGTTCCTGCTCTTCTTCTCAGCATTCCTGGTGGCAGATTCTCTGATTAATGTCTGGCTCACTCTAACGGTTGTGTCCGTGGAGTTTGGAGTTATAGGTTTCATGACATTGTGGAAAGTAGAACTAGACTGCATTTCTGTGCTATGCTTAATTTATGGAATTAACTACACAATTGACAATTGTGCTCCACTGTTATCCACATTTGTTCTGGGCAAGGACTTCACAAGAACTAAATGGGTAAAAAATGCCCTGGAAGTGCACGGGGTAGCTATTTTACAGAGTTACCTCTGCTATATTGTTGGTCTGATTCCTCTCGCAGCTGTGCCTTCAAATCTGACCTGTACACTGTTCAGGTGCTTGTTTTTAATAGCATTTGTCACCTTCTTTCACTGCTTTGCCATTTTACCTGTGATACTGACTTTCCTGCCACCCTCTAAGAAAAAAAGGAAAGAGAAGAAAAATCCTGAAAACCGGGAGGAAATTGAGTGTGTAGAAATGGTGGATATTGACAGTACCCGAGTGGTTGACCAAATTACAACAGTGTGATAGTGTCTGCTTGTTACATTTTCACCCTAGGTCTTATTAAGAGCAAAGAGATTATGTTAGTGAAACAAATTTCAAGTTTTTCTTTCTTTTTAAAGGATAAGAAACAGGCATTGCCAAAAAAGTAAAGGACAAGGGGGGGAAATGGGCATTGCATATTTTCAGTCTTTAAAACAAAATGTTATCAGAACTTACTTACACACACACACACACACACACACACACACACACACACACCCTAGGAGTTTTCCAGTCTCTTAAACTAAGATCAGATAGAAAAAAGCCTATTAGCAAGCGGAATCCTATTTTATTCACACTGCAGATGTTGCTGGTATTGTGACAAAAACCTACTGATTGAAAGGTCAGCTGCCAAGGCAGAAATAGCTTTAAGAATTGTTCAAACAATAAGGCTTCCATAACTTCTGCAGAGTAGTAGCTCTAGGCAGGGGCTCATCTAGATCCCCAACACTCCAAGGAGATGCTTGTCAATGTTCTGCCTGGTAAAAGCAAGCGAGAACCTCAGAAGCAGACACATGGTGGAGTAGCCATCACCCATGGACTGAAATCAAGTCACCCCTAAATTGACCCAGGTGAAGCGTTTTTATTGTCTAGAATGAATTTATCATATAGCCTCATCAAAACAGTTTTAACATGTATATGGTTTGGTTAATATACCTTTAAACCAATGACAGCTTCAGCAATGCTGTGATTCTATTTTGGAATATCTTGTTGCTTGTCACCAAATGGATCTGCTTTATTAGTTACAGCTCTTGGCAGGAGGCTCTGAGTATTGAAATTCGCAGAGCCAAACCCAAATACCTGGCATGATGGAGGAAAAGCAGGTGTCTACTTGAACCCAGAGACAGTGTTTCCATTTTAACAAAAAAAAAATGGCCAACTGGTACAGCTGTTTGTGGTTTGGCCCTACGTGCATTTTTTGCATGGATGCCCAGAAACAAAATCTGCCCATGCCTAGCTAAAGAAGGAGAAACGAACACTAAAATGGTTATTTGCCGTAGCTTCCAACTTGTAGTGCCAGTCTGCCTTCACTATGAGACATGCCTGCTCAGAGACACAGAGGAGAAAAGAAAGTTCTTTGGTGGGCAAAGTCCTTTCATAAAAATGAGATACAGGGCTGAAAGGGAAATAGATGGAATGGGTGGAAGACGTAATCACCAACACAAATCTGTCAATGATGATGATCAAACTTTCCCGCTAAGCTGGCTGCACTTCTGTCTTCCTGGTCCCCCCCCCTACACACACACACACACACACACACACACACACACACACACACACACCCTTCCTTGGTGACCCTCTACTTCACTGCATGGCCCTTCTGCACGTCAACGAGCCTTGATGTTTATACTGTTGACTTGCAGTACTGCAGGATCTAAACAAATGGTTTGATCTGAAGAGGCTGTGTATGTTGTCCCAGACCCCTGCATTTCTTTAAGTCTATAGAAATGAAGCTAAAGCTGGTCACATTTGAGGCAAATGTCTACAGTAATTTTCTCTTTTAGAGATGTAGCTTATTTAGACATCTATAGTAGTAAGCGTTTCCCAAAAGCACCTTCCCTTTCTGAACCTTAGCGGATGTACTGTGCAACTTCCCCATCCTCCGCAGAGGAGGAAACCGAGACCTAGGAGAATAAAAGCGACTCACCTAGGGTCACACCACTAGAGGGTTTCCATCATTTTAGCATGCCTAAGACAGGGCAGGCCAATTTTAGATTTTTCTCATAAGAGGGCTATTACTCCCTTCAAAGTACATTACCAAGGAAGGAACATAGGACTTTATTGGCCAAAAGGCAGACTTTTTTTTAATGTCTGAGTAATTGTTTGGGATTTAGGTTTGCCATTGTCTTTCCAAACAGCAAACGTGCCCAAATGATTCAGATGTAACCACACCAAGTGCAAACCTGTGCTTTCTATTTCATGTACTGTTGTTCACACAGTTCTAAACACATGTGCAGGGGATCATAGCTAGTGCATTACACACTTGTTCAATCTCTCCTGCAGACACACTACGTGATCATACTAACGTGTTATGCACTCAACTAGAAGATAATGAGCTTTAATCTAAGAACATGTACAGTCCTCGAAAAAGGGCAAGTTCGCATAATAGACCTGCGATCAATTCTCTCTCCAGGGGGCCTACAACTAGGCTATTATTTATAAAACATAGCTGAAGAGGGGATTGGTTTTATTCTTAAATCATATGTTGCTAAATCATTTTCTGAACAGTGTGTTCTAAATCAGCCATTGATTTAGTGTCGGCCACGTGGAGCACCTCGGGTTAAAGGGACTCCACAAAACTGATATGACATGCACACCAATTAAATGGATTTTGTTGAGGATTTAATCATTCAACTTGGTCAACCAGAATGACTTACTGTGGAACTTTGTTTTATGACAGATAGTTTTCCAACTTGATTGAGTCTCTGTATTCCTTGGGATATTGTATTTTTAAATGAAGGGCATTTTCAACCTTGTCAACTTCTCTTTTCAACACTTGAAATCAAGGCTTATGGAATTCTGACTGTGGAATGATTTTTTTTACTGGGGGATTCTGCATGCCAAGAATTATTACTTATTATTTATTGTTAGATCATTATTTATTTGTTAATTAATTATTATTGCTCTGACAGCATTGGTTTAGCCCGTTTAGCCCCACCATAGAGAAGACACTTTAGAAGTAACTCAGAATCACCTCCCTATAAAATTTGTCTTTACTTCATGAAGTTTTACTTTTCAACTGCTATACACAGGGAAGGAATGATCCTAGCAAACACTTGCAAAAGTTTTATTTTTCAATTAATTCCAAGCAAGACATTAATGTTCACTTTACCAAAGAAACTTTTGGGCTGGTTTTGAGTTGGTACTTGTTCTTTGTTTACCAAAGAAAATATTCCATTCATCAAAAACATTTCTCCTGGTCAATTTTAAAACAAAAACTGTGATACCTGGGCTTTCTTGGCCATTCATAAGGGGGCGGAAAAGCCTGGATAAGGGTGGTATTCTCTCACTGAATGAAACTCAGCAAGAAACTTGGGGTTTGCAAGAAAGAAAATGATACTTGAAATGGGGCATTGTTGTTTAGTCCTACAGCAATGGTCCAACAAGCAGCATAAGGGCTCCTCAGGCTAAAAGGAGTACATTTGTTCCACGCACACACATATACACAAATAAGACAAACCCTCATGAAACTCCCTCTCTACTGTTCCAGCTCATAAGTTTTGGTTTGGTTTGGTCTGGTTTGGGGTTTGGGGGTTTTTGGCTTTTATTTTGCTATGGTTTGGTTTGTAGTGTTCGTGTTTGCTTCTTTTGCTCCTGCCTTTCAATTTTCAGTCAAAGGTGAGAGAATTTGAAGCCATCCTCCATGGCTAGTTATTTATGCAATATACTGCTCTAAACAAGGCCTTTGATTATATTAACTAACCACCACCCAAACTGTTCTAAGTGGTTTTCTGGGACCATAACACCCCTTTCCTCCAGCCCCAGCAGTGGAGTTTGGCTGTGTCTATCACAAGAAAAGGTGGGCTGGGCAACCGCCTTGGGGATGTGACATGAGGCGGAGCCTTTTGGACACAAATGGTATCCTCCTCATAATGGCTTTACTCCTTCGGATACTATTAAAGTAGCCCTGCAGCTTGTGCTAGTGTTTGACCTCTGAATCTATGCTTTCTCATCTGTGAAATTGGGATAATAACAGTAACTATCTTTGAATTCAGCAAATACTTACTGAGTGCCTAATATCATGCAGATACTATTCTAGAGACTGGGGGCAACAGTGAACAAATCAGATAAAAAAATATGTGTCCTTGGAGAGCTTACACTTGAGTGACATTGCAGATTTACTGTAAAGATTAAATGTGATGACGTTTGGAAAGCACTTGTAGCAAAGCCTGGCGTAGAAAAGGAACTCAAGACACTATTATTTGTAATTTGTCTGTCTCACCCGAGGGCTCATGATATACAGCTATAGAGTAAATTTTTGCAGATTTGGGCCCAGGATTAGGGCTATATATAAATGACTGGGCAATAAGTTGTTCCAGTCATTTTAGGACATTCAAAATTTGGTGAGATCACCACTTAGAAGAGTGATCGTAAAGGGGGCACAAGCCCTGGATGTTGAAGTTGGATCACAATCCTTGAAAGAATGGGATACAGGCACTTGGAGATAGGAGCTGGGAGGGGAAGGCACTTACTACTTAATTACTATGCCTGGCTTGTCCAAAGACATTTGAACGTTCCTTATGGGTAATTTGCTTTTAAGTTCCTGTTTTTTAAAAGCATAGTAAAGCTGCAACACAACAGAAAGTACCGAATTAGTAATGCTAGAATCTCTGGCAAAGAACTGAGAATGCCTTCAGCTAGCACATTGCAGAGTTGTTCCTCCCCATGGTGGTTAAAATTGTTTATTTCTGTGTCATGCCAGTCCAGAAGGAAGCAGAGGAAAGTGAATGAACTAAAATCCGTTCACCTGAATAGGTAGTGTCACAATGTCCTCCCCAGCCAGCCTCTCACATGCCCCCCTTCTGCCCAGGTGATCTGTGTGAAGTCCTCTTTGACATCTTTGAGGATGCCATACAAAGAAGAGGAAGTGAGGTGATCAGACAGCTATGACCTCTGTGCAGATTTTCAAGTTAGATTAAAATTAGCACCGCAAGAGTTCGGAGTTGCCTACCTCCAAAAGAAGGCTTCTTTTCAAAGTATGAAGAAAAAAAAATGTGTACCAAGGAGGCAACCCACAGAGAAACCTTGGTGGAGGGAATGTTGTTCCTATGGAATATGCCAGCCTCTTTTCCTTCCATAATGTTGACACCAGATGAATCTCTGAATAGAATTAAGCTTACCCCGACTTTTTTCACATAAGAAAACTGCAACCTGGAGAACTGAAATTATATGCACAGAGCTAGTTAGAAGCAGATACGGGACTATAACTGAAGTCTCCTAGTTCTTAGCCTCAGTCCTTTCTCCATTTTGCCACTTTATTGCCAAATTCTATGTATCTAAATTATGGGGTCTTAACCTGGGTGCCATAATGAGTTGGTGGGAGGCTGGGACTCTGAACTCCCTAAAACTAAGTTATATGCAAAAATGTATGTATATGTTCAATATGTGCATTTTCCTGAAGAGAGAGTTCACAGTCGTTATTAGATTCCAAAAGAGGTCTGTCACCCAGAAAGGGTAAAGAACCACTGTCCTAAATTAATAAAGACCCCATTGGGAGTGTGATCCTGGTGTCCTCATTTTGGCTAATGGGCAATCAAGAATTTCTCAACCATCTTTAAGGAGCCAAAGCTGCTTCCAAATATTGGTCTCTTCATGCCCAGCCAAGTGCCTACTTCCATTCATTTATTCCTCATTCATTCATTTGTTTATTTATTCGGCAAAAATATTTTTATTGTTCACTTCTTGTTCCAGCACCAGCTAAACACACTCTACAGGACAGGACTGGGGAAAGGACCCCTCTGCACTATGCTCTTATTGACAGTAAGAATACCAAGTTGCTACCACAAAGTATATACAGTCTCAAAATTACAGTAACTACACTCCACACACATACACATGGTGGGGAAGCAGGGGGCAGAAGTGAGCCTTGTTAAAGAACCAGAGGCAGAGCAGCCTACTTCCAAGTTATATGGCAGGAGCACACCACATCCTTTGAAGGGCTGCTCCCAGGTGAGCCCTATTCTGAGATGTCTATACTAGGCATGCACACACAGCAGCTGACTCTCCAACAAACGGGGACAGGATGTGTCTCATTCATCTTAATAATATTTGTAGTGGGAAAAGAGGAAATCATGGCCATGGACATATGGTTACATTTAAGGACAGGTGTGTCTTGGACACAGATATGCAAATAGAAGCCCAGTTCTCTTGACCCCTAGCCATAAGCTAGAAACAGGGCGCATTGATGGAGGAAGTTGGAGAATAAATGACTGTGTGTACATGTTAGGTGTGCTTTTTCTGGTATAACATTAGGCAGAATGGAATACACCTGGGTTGTCCTAAGAGCAAGGCTTGCGGAATCAATGCTTGGCCTTCCCTGAAGCACAAGGGAGGCATTGGCTGCTGCACAGTGCTATCTATATAACCCTCTGCCCAAGCATGACAAGGCAAACCTTCTACTGAGATGAAGACCATTAGTCCTACTTTGTAGCACTGATGTGAAGTTTGAAGACATTGTTCACTGAGATCTATAAAGTGCTTTGTTTAATTCCTACAAAACGGCAAAGACTTGGCCCATTTCCATTACCCACTCCAGGCTCACCTCTGGGAAAACCCATATGATTCTCTTTGGCAAAACAATGTAACTAATATCCAGAGTGAACCGTCAACATGTGTGGCTCACACAGATCTTTATTCTTTAAATTAATATCTTGCCAAAATTGTCCTTGCCCCCTGTCCAGACTGACCAAGGCAGATCCCATGATGTCTCCTAGGACCATCGGTGACTGACTGAAACTGATAACAACCTATCATCTCTGCGTCACACACATATACACACACGTGTACATAAAGCATGTACACTCAACACAGCTATAACACATGTATACATATAAACACATACATATGCATAACACATACATATACACACTGCCTTTTACAACATACCTGATACACCTGAGGCACATTTAAAATGCTTTAGCAAGCCTAGCTCTGTGGTTCTGTGGGGTTTGGCAGGCCAGGGCTTCAACTCTCTATGGGAAACCATAATAAATATTATCTTCCCTTTCTATATGTTTCCTGTGAGCACATCTGAGACCAGCCAAACAGTACACTTTAAAAAAAAAAAACCTGGGGTAGTAAATGTTTCTTGGAATTTACAAATTACTGTTTTATAGTGGGAAACTGCATTTGATGGAATTTTCTAAAACAAAGGTGAAAATAGCTAAGACCCAAAACCACAGAGATCTCTTCCAAGGTTTGGAATTACAGAGATTTATCTAGAATGTTTGCTTTGTGATCCAGACAAAGGAAAAAGGAGTGGGGAGGAAGGAGGAAAGACGTATTGGATGGTCACTCCATCTTGCCAACCTCCAGTCTTAAAGAGTTGGCATTTTTTGTTTATCTCTAGCATTAGTTTGATGCAAAAGCCAGTGCCTTTCATCTGCCTCAAGGAAAGAAGATGCCATCCATGGAAGCCTGGTAATAAGAAACATCGGTTTGGGAGAAAAGTCATACAAGTAACAGAAAGAACTTTCCAAGACCAGAAACATATAACATAAACACACACTCACTCTTTCTCTCCTAGCACAGTTCCTAAAATTTAGAAAGTGTGGCAAGAAAAAAGTAATTAATGGGAAGGTGAAACAAATTAAATATGTGTAGAATGACTGAAAATATGAGCTGAGAACAATGGAGTTGTTCAGAATCTCTGTAAGATAAAGATGTGGAGCCTGACTCTGTACTGCTTTGAATAAAGTAAAAGGACCCCACATTTTCTTTTGAATTCTCAACCCATAATTCCTCCTCATTAGCTTGGAGAGAACACACTCAAGTTCTACTCTTGTCTATAATCCCGTAATTCAACCATGTGCTCTTGGTTGTATTTACACTGAGAAGCTGTGTGTGAGCAGAATTATTGAATGCTAGGCCCAAACAAGAGAAGTTTCAGCTTGGGTTTACTAGTCCCTTGGTCAAATTTCTCTCATTCCTCTAAACGTACAAATGTCTCAAAGCTGTAAAAAGTGTGTCTAGATAGCCAACGCATTTAGTTTTTTTCAACATCAAAGATAACCCTTGTCAATAATTAACAATGAAATAGTCATAACAGTTAAATGTTCCTTTAGTAGTCCAATTTTAGTGGATGACAAAAGGGAAGAGAGTCCAAATATTTAGTGATGTTAGGAAAGATCCTCACCCTAGTCATAAAATACTTTAAATAGCAAAATGCGGTCCCTCTCTTATTGTCATTGCTAACAAAAGAAGTTTCTGAAACTGCACATTGTTTTATAAAGTTTCGGGCTAAATCAAAGTGAATTTTTAAGTTGTAGCCATGGCAACTGATCATAAGATCACATCTTGTCAATCAGATTAATCACTAATACAACATTCAGAAATCTTATCTATATCTTCAAAAGGGACCCCAATGTTATGTCATTTCCCAGTATTTTAGTTGGGTTTCTTCACACTAGCAAATAGGTGATTCTGGGAGTAATAAATTCTTTCTAAAGTAAGAAAGAATATACAGATCCTAGAACACATAATTAGTTCAGCTTGGTCAGTTTTGAGACAGATAAGCATCAAACTCTACTGGGGAAAGTATTACAGTTACACCCAGAGCTTGAGAAAGTGTGAGTCACACCACTTGAATTCATAATAAGCAAAACCTGCCCAGGTGGAATTAATCACAAACTTGCCCAGAAAATTTTCCTACAAAGAGTTAAAATATTTGTCCATCAAGAAGCATTAATGAACTATATTTTTTACCTAAGGTCAAGGCATTTTAAAGATGTTTAAGGGAAATGGACATAATAAAAAATGACTAACTCAGGAAAAAATGACGTCCTATATTTCGTACCACTTGAGTTTCTCTGACACCTAAAATATGTATTTACATCATCCCACTCCATACAAAAACAGAATCAGCAGGGAAAACCATCCCACTGATGATTGGCAATCCCACAGTTCCTCTCCATCTGACCAGCTTTCACCAGGGGGCAATATTTCAAGCTCGTGCATGGCATTTATAGACTGTGGAAGCCCCCAAGCCACTTAAGCACACTAAACCTGGGAGATTGATTTCAAACTTACTGCTTCCACTTTTTCATACAGGTTTTTAATCTTCTGATAGACACACACCAAAGAGTGCAACAGTTGTAGGCCAGGGGAATAGCTTCAATTTTAGTTTTTTTCCCTTTTCTTTCTTTTTTACATCCAGATATCTCAATACTCTTTAACAGCAATTAGTATATGTTTTTTTATTAGTATATGTTTTTTGTTGTTGTTGTTTTATTTTTTTCCAGATGAGCAATCAAAAAGGTTTATATGACTTCATGTCTTAAAGACAGAAGTTTGGGTGTTTGTTAAGCAGCAAATGTCTTTTTACAAAACCTTGCATATGGTGCATTCTTTAGCTTAATAGTAACAATGTTATACTACCTCTGTCTCTGAAGAAAGAAAAGGAAAATCCATTTCCTGGCCTTAGTTTAATACATAATCACAAACAGGGCAATAAAAATGTAGCAGGAAGCACCTCATGTACTGATATGCCTAGGCTTAAGGAAAGTCAAAGGAGGCCTATGAAAAACATGTTTGGCCTCTCTGTAGAATTCAGGTCTTCCACAGGCATTTAGGGTTGAAGAAAGAGGAAATGCTGGGTGTGTTAGTCATAAGTCAATACTTGTATGGAGAGGAAGTAGAAAAGCCTGAGAGGAGAGTTACAAAGCCATACATATGCAGGTGGTATCAAATCAATTGTTGGGAAGTGGTGGGTGGGTTTTTAGTTTATTTCACAGGGCTAACTGAATGGACGGATGTGTGATTATCACTGTCACAAAGAAAGTCTGAATCCAAAATTATATGTCACAGGTACCAAATTACAATATTGATCTTGTAATGTAAAGGACTGAAATGATTTCAGATTTTGTCTCAGTAGTTCTGAGCTGGGAATAGCAAAGAAGTTGCACTCATACTGCTGTCTGTTAAAGTCCTTATTTAGCCCATTTCCATGGAAACTGAAATCAGATTTCTCTCTCTCTCTCTCTCTCTCTCTCTCTCTCTCTCTCTCTCTCTCTCTCTCTCACACACACACACACACACACACACACAAACACGCCGCACAAAAAAAAAACACACACACACACACACACACACACACGCAGAGGAGAAAAAACTCTAGAGTGTGGGGTGTCTGTGTATGTGTATGTGTGCATCCACAAGTTAATTTCTGTGTAGACATTCTGTAATCAGTGATAACTCTCCAACAAATGGAAGAAAGGCAAGGCTGACTTTACTGTGCAGAAGCCAACCTATAATGCAGATGAAAACCCAGGTCAAGAAAGTAAGCATATCAGACCAGGCCTTCACTACCAATTCCCTGGAGAATTCCATTTCATAACTGCATGTTCAATTAATTTAGTTAACTAACTTGGAAATATTTTATGGTAGGAAGACATCCACAGGAACTAAATTTAATTCCTTGGATTTTTGCCCACTTTGCTTTACTCTCAAGCACTGACATTTCCCTAAATAGCCCAGAAAATAAAAGCCAAGGGAAAAGTGAAAATGAATGAGTTCATTTTAATATTTCATCATATACTTCGTTAAGTTTCTATCCCAATGGCAAAATAACATGAGCACACTCCAGAATTATTGAGCTATTTAGTAAATGATTCTTAGTCTATGCCTCTCTTAAAGACAGACCAACACTCAAGTTGCTGCCTATAAAAGGGCACTGATAAAACCTACATAAGTGTGGAAAAAGAATACTGCCCCTCTCCCTATTCCTCTAAGAATATCATCAGGCAACCTGGATACCTTCTATGCATAGAGAATTTTTGATAGGAGGAAATACTTTACTTTCCAATTCTGTTCCCTTTTTCCATAAAAAAAAAAAAAGATAAAAATGAGATTTCTTTTAAAAGAATTTCACTTTAAAATGGATTATAGATGATGATTTTGGATCTTAAATTAGTTTCTCTTACTATACCCCTCAGCAAAGTTGATGAGTTTTACAACTCATGAAGTATTTAGCTTTTTCTGGAATCCAAGATGGATGAAGAACTGTATGTTTCAGCTGGCAAAGATCAACAGGGCAACAGGACAAACTCATGTTTGATCTTAAACATGAGATTTTTGTTTTAAACCTTATTGCAGCAGATTTTCATTTGTGCTTCATATTTGTATGGGTAGTCTTATATAGGGATGAGGTTGCTGACAGTCTGTATTCAAAACCTGGGGTTGGGAGAGTGATGATTTTACTTTATAAAATGGAAAAGTCATTTCTTAGGATTAAGACGTTAATCAAGAGTGAAGAGTTACACAAATATAGAGAACAATCAGGTGATGGCCAGAGGGGAGGGGGATTAGGGAGCTGGGAGAAAGGGGTGAAGGGTTAAAAAAGTACAAATTAGTAGTTGATAGACGGTCAGGGGGATGGCGAGCACGGCATAGGGAATGCAGTCAGCATTAATGCATTGGCTAGATGTAGAGCCAGAGGAGAGAAAGAGCAATCAGGAGGATCGTTTCATAAACTATATAAATGTCTAACCAATGTACCGTATACTTGAAGCTAACAATAAAATAATTTTTTTTAAAGTGAAGAGTTAGGGGTAGAAAAACTAAAATTTCTCATCACCAAGACATGGCTCAGGATGCCAGGCCTCTCTCTCTTGGAGGCAAGTGTTATCTTCCCCAGGGTATTACATTGTGATAACATTTCATCATCTACATGAAATCTTCCTTTCTACAGTAAGCATCACTGATTCACAAGAATATAAAAAAAAAATCCTTTGAGTCATAGCACTGAAATCACTAAATTCAAAAACATCCATTGAGAGTCCTAAAAGAATATGTAATAAACACCCATTACAACAGTTTGAACTTAGTAATATAGACGTTGAATTTATAAGAATGTTGACTCCTATTAACTGAAAGCCATCAAATAAAAGATCTCAGGCTGTTATATTTGTCTGCATTTATATGAATTAAGAAATGTAAGGTTGTTAGCAAAGGGGTTCACTTAATTTTTCATTTCAGTTGACTTTGTATTGTAGAAAAATAACAACAACAACAAAAAAAAAAAACCCTGGAAGTAATACTGAATGTTGTCAACAGGCCTTGGCAATTGATCTTTCATGGTTAAAGAGTGAATTTTAGAAAGAATCAGTATATACATACTGAGTCCGATGCTTATACTTGAAAATTAACTATAGCTGTGGTATTCTAGATTTATACTCCTGCATGTCTTTTATGAATGTGAAAAGAAAAGCCTCTCCATCTCTTCTTCTTTTACTGTTGTAGATGTTTCCAAAACATCCCTAGATTTCAGCTAGTGTGGCTCAAATGTTCCCTAAACTTTTGCAAGTGTAAGCACTCAGGGGTTCCACTAAAGCAGTGGTCCCCAACCTTTTTGGCACTAGGGACCGGAGCTCCTATGAGAATCTAATACCTGATGATCTGATGAGCTAAGGCAGTGATGCTAGTGTTGGGGAGCAAGCAGGAGGGAAGAAAGAGGAAGCTTAACTTGCTTGCCTGCAGCTCACTTGCCACTCACCTCCTGCTGTGTGGCCTGGTTCTTAATAGGCCATAGACTGGTACCAGTCCATGGCCCCAGGGGTTGGGGACCCCTGCTCTAAAATGCTGTGTGTAGTGCCAGATTATTTCAAGTTTCCAAATTGAAGTAAACAGCCAAAGTCAAGTTTTTAACACGGTACATCATAAGAAAAATCTAGTTCACTAATACTATTGATCTACATGGCTAACATATACTGTTTCTTGAGGTCCCTAAGGAGGCCATGAGCTCATTTCATTTTTTGAACTGAAATTCTCTGGTTCTTAGAAAACATTCTGCTAGCATGTAGAAAGTATAAGTGTTGTGAAGTACAAATAGGAAATAATGCATTTCTTATAGTGACCTTCTGGTAGACTTTATAAACTCATCCCCATACCTGCAAGTTTTGTGTTCAGTATTTCTTCATACTCTTCTCGAACTTTCTCTTCACGTTCTTTCAACAAACGTTCACAGATCATCCCAACCTGCCGTAGAGTGAATAAGGGCTGTTCTTTTTTTAATGGCTAAAGCAGTGGTCCCCAACCTTTTTGGCACTAGGGACCGGAGCTCCTATGAGAATCTAATGCCTGATGATCTGAGGTGGGGCTGAAGTGGTGATGCCAGTGCTAGGGGCGGCTGCAAATACAGATGAAGCTTGGCTCGGTCACCTGCCGCTCACCTCCTGCTGTGCGGCCCGATTCCAGTCCGCAACCCCGGGGTTGGGGACCCCTGCACTAAAGAGTGGTTGATGAACTGGATCCTTAAAGTTATAGAATTATGTACCAACAGCTAAAGGACACGATTACAGGCTGAAATATTGTGACACACTGTGTAATGTCATACAACCAAATGCAATGTTTAGTAAACATACACCTTTTTTGTCATTTTGTACTTATTTATACAGAATTAAGAATAAAGCACAGAACTAAAAACAAATATATGTGTGTCCCTTTCGCATTACTTTGATGATGGCAAAAGGAAAGCACAATAAGTGCCACTGCAAATTTAGCCATCACACAGCTTTTAAAATAAAGCAATGCCACGTTGAACATTCTTGTTTAATTTTCTGAGAGACCATGGGCATTAGGGCTTCAGGGCCATAAATCAGGACTGAAGACAGGTAAACTGAGGTCTGGTTAAGGTCTCCAGCAGAATACCACCACCAAGGGAAAAGTAAAACTGGTTAAGGATATGGAAAAACTAAGGCTATAAGCATAGTTAACGCAAATAAAGATCATGGCCCACAAGGTGCTCTGGAAGCTAGGTCATTCTGAGGTATACACAGAATTAAGAAACAGGATGGCTCCAGAAAAAAACAGATCTTTAGTGTTAGGACCAAGAAAAGCTCCAATTCTAGATTTATCTTTGTATACACAAGAAGCTTCATATCCAGTGGTGTGCTGACAAACTTTGGCAACTGGTTTTCTGGGGGAAGAGGAGGAACGGCCAATTTCGAGCTACTCACAGTTTAATGCCTGGCTCACAAAATTCCTAAAAATTTAACAATTGTCTCTCACAAGCTGGCATGAGCCAGCTCCAGCACACCACTGCCTGTAGCTCTCCACTCAACATCCAGCCACTTTTTGAGGTTCGAAAGGCTAATAGCTAACCACTAAAACATACACAGTTCCTAATATTGGAGGTTATGCCTGTAACTACCTCAGAACCTGTGTGGGTGGACAATAAATACTATTGGTTTGGGTCTTGGGGATACTCAGTGGAGGCTGACCTCTTGGCACCCTTGGATTCCCCTTCCCTGTTATCTTCCTTAGAGCCTCTGAAGTCCTTTGTGCCTAGAGTTAAGATTCTGGCAGAAGTGTCTCTGGGCCAGACTTTAGCAGCTCTTTACTCACGTCTGCACACCGGCATCTATAATGTGTTTATTTCATTCTATGTCTATTCCAACAGCTTATTTACTATCATTTGCACCATGTATTTTTAAGTAAAATCAAATTATACTCATATCCAAAAGTTGAAGACCTTGGAACTGCTCTGAGTATTTAAGTTAATGAATGCTTATGGCACCACAGCCCTATGCTCAACCCTCTTCTGGATATTGCAGTTAATGCAGATTTTGTCTGTCCCAAACCATGAACAAAATGTTGCACATGTAGTCCAATAGAGAGGCATGTTCAGTTTACATAACATTCAGCTTCCTCCTCACCCAGAGTTCAGGGATCCCTATCTCTCCCCCATCACATCCTGACAGAAGTCACTGTCGACCACAGCTATAAGAAGCCACCACTTTTCTGTAAGCAATGGCACAAACAACTCCACACCACTAACTGGAATTCACCATAACCTTCATATTTTAAAATAATTACTGCCTTCCAAGTGATTTATATTACCTAAAACCTGTGTTTTTTTAACTAAGCTCTACAGTTTTATAGACTCCCTGATAGCTACAAGAGTTCTACTCCATTTTCATGCTGAATTGTGTTCGCATTTCCTGCCTGTTTCTTCTGTATTCAAAAATAAAGATAGATCTCTTTTCAAAGTGAAGTATTCCCCTTTGTCTTACATAAATTTAAAGCTACTAAGACACCTCTCATGTATTCTTCAGATTTCTTTGCGCCTCAGTAAATTCTTCCCACACCTCCCCACACCATTGCTAAGGTGGCAATGTGGAGTTGAATTCTTCTGTTCTCATGTTTTATGACAAAGAACTTAAGTATGTCTATTGGAGTATTAGAGGATAAGAGTACAAAGCTCCAATTATTTGTACATAGCTGCTGGAAGTTCTAGTATTCAGAAGGCATCTCAAGGAAAACGTGGAAAAGAAGGAACCATCCAGAACTCGCAATTTTTTTTATTCTTCTAGGGCTTCTCTTTACAGTAGCTATTACCCCTTGGCACTGATCAAGGCTATGATTTTAAACTTCCTTGTATAATTTTCTGGTCTCATCTGAAGCAGAAAATAGCAATGTGAATAACAAGAACTTTTCAATAGGGTTCCAACATTTCCTCAAGAAGTATTCAAATAGAAGCATTTCTTTACTATCCCCTGTCAGATTTTCCTTCGAAGAAATTGTGATCTACAAAACATTTCATTTTCTACTACGTCTCTCCCATTCTTCTGTCCACAGCAGCCAGGTGGTACTTCTTATTAGCAGAAGAGATAATCAGACAAGAACAACTGGCTGTTGAACAATTAGAAAAACTGCCTGATATATTTTTCCCAAGTACTCACTCTTGGTTCCAGGTAGCAAGAATGTGTCAGCTTTAACATTTCCCAAGATCTTAAGTTCCAAAGCAACATTTCTAAACCCTCGGCTTCATCTCAAAACTGAACTGAGCTCCAGAGAAGTGATAAAAATCAAGATGGCGAGCTGTAACTTAAAAATCACCACGGATTAGAGTATCTAGACAGGCAAGAAGGAGATGAGATAAGGGGTGGAGGTGGGAAGAGAAAGAGTGGAGTGCCCAATCTATGGTTTTTTAAAAAACTTCATTTCCTTAACACCGTATTTTTTTACAGTATTTTTTCTCATCAGGTGTTTGGCTGTTTGGAACTGTCATTTCTAGCTATCCTACAACTTGTAAATGGTGGATGCATACCTTTTTAAAAAATACATAATATTAAAAGATTCCTAAATGGATTTTTTCCCTGCTGAAACCCTACTGCTTTACATTATCATTCCAAAATGTTTTTTCTTAATTTCAAATTAATTTTCAATTAAGTTACTCTTGGGTATAAGTTGATCTGCCCACCATCCTTTTGACTAGTTATAGCCAAACAAATTCCTTAATGAACTATGAAAACTGCTGTTTCAAAGAACCTCTTGGTTGAATGGAATCACAGCATCTATCACTATAAAAGAGGTTCTATGGAGCAAAGTTATTTCCCGCAACTGACAAGGAAATTAAAAAAAAAAAAAAAAGCTTTGTTAATCTGATTACAAATGTTATATCTTAATTGGTCCATGTAAAGAAATAGCATCTCTAGCAAAATGGTCCTCTATAAGGAATAAACTTAATTATTAGCTGTTGCAAACAAGTCATCATTCTATGCTACTATTAATTTATAATTCCTCTTAAACTCCTTGTATCCACTCACCTATCAAACATTCTAATCTCCTATACAAAAGTTACCTAAATTTCCCTCAAGTCACCCACCAAAGAAAACAAAGAGAATACTCAGAATCTGACACAAGTAAAAACTACATTGGGAAGTTGAGTGGGATGTAATATTTCTCCTGTCCATACTAGCTTCTAATTCACTAAGACAGTAAGTTGCTTCAGATGATAAAGTGAGAAATAATTCTCTGAAATCAAAGAAATTTTGATATCTCATGGAAAAAGATATTTATAAATTTTTGCCACTGCTGGGAAACTCCAGGTTTAGCTCATTCAATTGCAGTACTATTAGCTTTCATGTCTGCCATTATTTTTCATATATTTGTATGTAGCTATGAATATAACCTAAAAAAATCAAAATAAATTTTAGAACAAAGGAATCATTAACAATTTTATTTAAATCTTGTCTAAATGCTTCCTCTGTTGCATTTTGTAAATAGTCTATCTTATATAGAAGTAAATTCATTAAAAATTCAAACCATACAGGAATTTTTTAGATACTCTATATATTAAAAGTCTTAAAATTGTTGCTTACCCCTAACCTGGTGATTCCATAAAATAGATTACATTCATTACAGGATTAACATGGAGGCCTAGTGAAGTATTTGTTTTGGAAACAGATACTAAATTTTTTTAAAGGCAAGTCTACCCAGATGACCTGTTGGCCCTACATTGTGGTAGGCATGAATTGTGATGGGATCCATGGTGAAGACAAGAGGGTGTGAAGGGTGACATGGGACCCCCTTCCCCAAGAAAAACACATCTCAGTCATCTTACTGGCAACAGTATGTGCTGTCAGCATCCTATAGGAGTGAACAGTGTGTTATTTGTTCTTGACCGTTTTTACAGAAAGTGGAAGTTCCCTGACACACACTCATTCAGGAATAATGAGAATATAGCTCAAGCGACACTAAAAGATGTAGGTGTCGATATTGCTTAGAAAAGAATTAAAGGGGGAAAGGTAATGACAAAACATTTTGGAGGCAACTGCAGCAAGAATGAAGGCTTAATTTGTGCTGCCTGCCCTTCCTCTGCTCTATGACACTGTCTGTTTTCAATGTCCGACAAAGTGGTCATCACCCATAATCCCCAAAATCTACTCTTCACTAAAAAGCCCAAATAACTCAGGATCTGATGGACTGTGGAAATATGACCTCTTTGCAACACTACTAAATTAACCAACAAGTGAATGGAGGAGGTGTATGTGCTTTCTCAGTGGCACAGCATTGGTTTCATTTTATTACATATGGTAGTCATTGAGTACCTGCTCATTGATAGGCAGCTATGAGAGCAATTCAGCCTGCAGGGGAACTTACACCTAGACAGAAAAAGAAGATATGCACATCAATACCAGCATCCAAGAGACTCACTCATATCTGCAATGCCTTCCACCCACCTCTGAATTCCACCACTCCTAAGATGTCTACTCTGCTAATTCGGAAGCATGGTAGAAATTTGTCATAATTTAATCACGCCCCTAAAATCCCATTTCCACTCACTGTATTAGAATGAATTAGATTGGAAGTAACCAAAGAGCCAACTCAAAATAGCTTAAACAATAAAAGGCTGATATAATTTGAAAGTCCGGTATTAGAGCTTGCAGATTTCAGGGCAGGTTCGATTCAGTAGTTCAACAGTAAAATTGAAGTCCTAGCTTCTTTCCTCCACAGGTCAACTTTATCCTGAGCCTTTTTCCACTTTCTGGTCTCAGGATAGCTCTAGTGACTCCCAGAGCTACATCCTCTTCAAGACAGGGAGAGAGTCAATCCAGCTCTAAAGAGACTGTAATCTTCTTCCCCAGGAGTACTTAGTACTGTATCACAAATTCATCCCTGAACCAATAGCTATGACCAAGGAATGGTATTACTCTGAGAAGCTCAGGCCTAAGTGACAGATCTTATCTCTAGTACCAAGGGTAGAGTCAGTTTCTCCAAAAACAATTGCAGAAATAGAACCAAAACTCTCAAGGTTGAGGAAAAGCTACGCAGAAATACACTTGTGGTTACTAGGGTGGAGAAGGAAGACCTCAGAGAAACCATCTTCCCCTATAAGGAGAAACCACCATCCACACTCCATCCTTTCTCATTGCTCTCCTCACACTGTAAGCATCAAGGGAGCCCAGACTATATGTTTTGTGTTTTAAAAGATAAGAAATAGGTGAGGACATGACACTTACAGACCTGAGTTCAGAAATATTTCTTTCCTGTTTAACGAAATGACCCACTTTTTAAAGGTGGATGATTTTAGTCAATAGTGGGGGCTACAGGCTGGACAGTGTCAGCAGGGGCTGTAGCTACAATAGGACTATGATTGACACATCCAGCACACCAGACAATTCTGCACACCAGTGATGTGGGCGTCATGAACACACAGAAAGGAGCTGCCCAGTAGAATGGCTGTCAAAGGACTTGAGAACATAGGACAGTTCTATACTATAGCCAAGGATAGAGAGGACCCTGGTGAAGTAACTCCCAAAATGCACTGCTTGTCTAGGAGCCCACCATTTTCACCTGTGGCCGTCACCTATTCTCTATTTCCCTGCCATCCTCATCTCTTCCTCCTCTTTAGGCTTCACCTCTCAGCAGCAAGGAAGACAAGAGCATCCACATCAATAGAGTGGGCATCATTCTACTGCTCCTCTGCTCTCTCATCAGGTATGGCTCCATTTTAGATATATTAATCTTTGTATTTTTTTCCCAAGCAAAAACTGGAAGACCCACAGGGGTCCCATTTCATCAACAGATGAAGTGACTGAGGATCAAGAAGCTATAAAACCAGTCATAGGAGTATCTTATTGGCAAGAAGGGTAAAGGCAGCCCCTCATGTGGTTTCTGGTCCCTGACTATCATTTTCTCAATGCCCACAATGCATACTAGGCTTTGCTTCTAAAATACTTCTCTCTGAAAGGAGTTAAGCCATAATTTATCCCTGTAACTCTATGTCCCAGCACTGGAAAAACTACTCAAATGGCCTGTCCTAGGGCAGCAAGTGGATCACCAACAGTATCTCTCGATATGAAAGCCAACATGTAACAAGACCATAAAAGATTACTTCCTTTAGGGGATTTTTTTTCTATGTTCTCTTGTCTGTGTCTCTCCAGATCCTTGCTTGCCTTTCAAGCTTGATAAATGGAGGGGCTCATGGTCAGAACAGTTACTTGCTATCAGCAAAATTTAACAGCACTCAGTTAATTTATAGCAAACAACAGCTTCATTAAATGCTGAAGTTTGCCCGAAGCATTCGCCTTTGCAGCAGAGGTGTGCTTGGCAGCTAATGGGTTATTTTTGTTTTGGTTGCATTAGGGCAGGCTACCCTGACATCATATATTCTACCAAAGCAGAGAAAGCTAATTCAAGAAGGATCTGCACCATGGAAGTCTAGCATGCCGTGTATTTATTATGTCCCACTCAGACTTATTTATCATTTCTGGTGTATGAGGAAATACTTTTACATTAAGAACTATAATTCTACACATTACAATTGAGCATGGATTTAAAGAGAAAACTGCAGCACAAGTCATGTTTACATGCACAATTAATAATATAACCATAAAATATATCTGGCGAATACCGAGGACAGTGATTCTCAAACTTACAAAGTTATGGCACTCTTTTGTTTGTTTAGTTTCCAATAGCTCCATATTCTGTCCCAGAGTGGCTTATTTTTTTTAACTACATTAAAATTTATTTTGTTTTGAGAGTTTCAATTTGTTAGAATTCCATGACAATCTTCAAGGTCACTGAAAGACAGCTCCAGGATTGTAATAAAATGTGAAGTAGAGAATCAGTGATCCAGGGTTTCAAAAGCTAAACAATACAAATTTAAACTAAGCCAACATTCTTTAGGTTTCCATGGCTAAGATTAGAGTTTGCCTCTTTTTAAAAGCATTTGGTTACAAGACACTCAAATTTAGCAAATTCTGGATTGTTGGGCTTCTCAAACTTCGGCATAAGAATCACCTGTAGGGTTTATTAAAACACAGATGGGTAGGCCTTACTCCCAGAGATTCCTCAGTAGGTCTGGGATGCAGCATAAGAATTTGCATCTGTAATAGGCTCTCATTTGATGCTGATGCTGCCAGTCCAAAGATCACAGATTCTGAAGCATTCTTCACAAACCTGAGGTCTACATTATGTGGCAAGACAAAGCCCCAAACCCCTTATTCATGGTGTATAATAAGGACAAAAAAAGTAACTGCAATATTTGGTCTCATTGTCACGAGAGCTATAGGGATACATCTCGAGACAATGACCATATCCACTGAGGGTGTGAAAACAATGGCAAGACTAAAATCAGGTTCCAGAATCGGCCATTTAGGTTAATGCCATAGCCTCAGGGAGCAGTTGAGCATTTGATTCTGGTTTATTTTGACTACCTATTTTCCTGCCTCTAATTCACAAACACCTATTTTTTAAATTAGGGCAGGAAATTCTGTGGATACAAAAATATTACCTGGGAATGTGAATAGTCCCAAGAAAGAAGTACAGAAACCTAGACAATAATAAAAGTAATGTGAATCCATCTGGCTGCAGAGTGAAAAATTCAACCAGCTATGTGTTCACACTCCAAGATGCTGAATACACAGGTTGATTAATTTTTTCTTGATCGAAGTTCCACTAAATTAACTGATTAGCATGGGGAGGTGATGAGGAAAGACGATATTAGTTTGATTAAAATAAGCAGTTGTTGAGTTTTTGATAACAAGTTAGGGGGAAGGAAACAAATGTTTGTCAGCACCTCCAAGTACCAGCTCTGCCTTCGTTCCATAAGCGGTTC
>NW_006435837.1:583417-592485 GCF_000325575.1 Pteropus alecto | reverse complement strand
TGGCATATTTATTATTTTCCCCATTAACTATAAGTAAATTAAGGCCCACAAAGCTTAAGTAACATGCGTAAGGTCATTATGCTACTAAATTGCAGATCTGGATTTCACCAAAATCATGCCGTTTTCTTTACACATACACATGCTAATGCAGCTTCTCTTACTAATAATATTTACTGAGTGCTTTTTGAGCGTTTGATATATATTGTCTTCTAATACTCACGACAACCCTATAAGATAGGCACTAATATTATTCTTATTTTACAGATGAGAAAACTGATATGCTGAGAAGTTAAGTAACGTGCCCAAAGTCACACAGATAATGAGCAGTAGAGCTGAGATTTGATCCTTGGTAGTTAGAATTTAGGCCCATGTGCTCAACTATTACTATATTGCCACACTGGACAATAGAAAAGATATAACTTGGGAATTATTAAAAACAACCAATTATCAATAATATACCATCAACTAAAGACTTGAGACTTAGAAAGACTCTTAAGTTTATCAGTGATGGAAAAGAGAGGGGATTAATCTTGGAAGACTTTTTAAGAGGTAAGTTTTTGGCTAGGTTGTGAGAGAATTGAAAGACATGGTAGGATGGGGCAAGTCCCAAAGGCACAAGAGGGAGCACCTCTCATTTAGAGGAATAGTGAGAAGGTAAGGAACCATGGTTATAGAAGAAAGACAATTCTGGGAGACATTTTGTTTCATCAGAAGAGTACAAAGTGGACTAGGATACATTATTTCAGCATCTGAGGAGGAAATATTTTAAGACCACCAACTCTCCTGAGAAACAAAACATTCTGCATCCATTCCACTGAGGTGTGACCGGCTTCTATACTGCAAAGTTACTTTTCAATACAAACAATAAATAGCTCACTGGGAAAGACACCATTTAACTTGTCTTTCTAGAGATTCTCTCTTTTCCCAAGGGGCCATTTATATGAGTCTGCATATGTTAAGGATATGTTATGCTCTGTGTATGATTTGACAAAAGTAGACTCACACTAAATGTTCAAAGCTGCAAAGCAATTTGTCAGAAAGAGCATCAGGTGTCACTGTCTATCTTTGGGACCTATGCTTTTACTGTTGAAGAATAATGATTTCTAATTCCTCTAAGTTATTTTACTCCATTGTTTGCCATCAGTTCCTGATTTAAACCTCAGAAATGAATCGGTCTCCGATTCATTTGAAAACTCATGAGACAATTATCGTTTCCCTTCACCTGTCATATCTGCATCGCCTCATCAAGAACGTCCAGCTTCAGGAATGTGGAGAATTCATAACCATAATCCCAAGTGGTTGGAACACAAAATCAACAATCAATACAACAGAAGAAAACATGAAAACATTATGCAATACATACATGTGAAATAAAGAAAGGATGGATATGGCAGGTCAAACACCTAGGGGAGATAACTTGTTTAATGATAAACTATTAACACCAGAATCTGGCCCTACTTTCAGCCTCACTCACAGTCCTTCTCCTACGCTAATTAACTCATTTTGTTTTCTCCTGCAGAACCTATGTAAGCTTGCCCTGAAATTAGCCTTTGCCCTTAAAAAAGCACAGACAGACTACGGCTGGAGCAAAATTTACCTTTGTTCCAGGATTCTTTACTATAGCCTTACCTGCTGTCTTGAAAACTTGCCTCCATCTCTGGATCCTATCCATTCCCCATTCCGTGTCTGCTATCCTAAGTCATTTTCTAAATTTTCTTTACTTTTTTCTAACAACCCTTTATATTTTAAAGTCTTGTTTCAATTATTTTGCATTCTTAGTCATAAGTTTTGATTCTCTTTTCAAAGACCTCTTACGTGGTTATTGGTCTATTCATATTTTCTTCTCTTTAACCTTTTAATGCTATTTTTCTAACCCAATTTTGATCATATTACATAAGTAATTTTGAATATGACTTTTTTCCCTCAGAATTATAACATAAGCATTTTGCTATCATGATGGTTTTAAATACATTCACAAATTCTTTGATACTCTTCCATTCAAAGGGTAGACCCTAACCACCCCTCTCTCTAGATTATTGGCTGTATTTGTTGACTTGCTTCCAAGGAATAGAATATGACAACAAAGGGTACAGGACTTCTGCAACTAGGTCATAAAAGGCACTGTGACTTTATTTTTACTCATTCTTTCAAATCACTTGCTCTGGAAGAAGTCAGCTGCCATGTTATGAGGACACTCAAGCAGCCCAATGGAGAAGTCTCAGGACAACAACCAGCACTAAATGGTCAGGTATGAAGTGAGCTACCCTGGAAGTGCATCCTCCGGCACCTTTCCAGTCTTCACATGACTGCAGCCCAGGCCAGTATCTTGACTTCAACCTCCAGAGAGGCCCTCAATCAGAACACCCAGCTAAACTGCTGCCAGATTTCTGACTCACAGAAACTGGGTCCAATAAAAAAATGTGCACTGTTTTAAGCCATTAAGTTTTGGAGTCATTCATTATGCAGCAGTAGATAATGAACACAGCTATGTTTAAATTTTCACAAACACTATTTTAATAACTGTGCTTTATATGTTTTATATGTGCATGTAAGTATACATATCTATTTTGACAGGAAGTTATCTATTTTGACATATGAAATGTCAACAACATGAAAAAATTAAAGTCTCAGTTTTTTCCTAATACCTTTTGTTTCTTCTTCAAATCAAAATCCTGAAAGGGCACTTTCCTAGCTATTAAGAAATACTGGCTTAGATCTTCAAAAGTCTCTTTCTTCTCATGCTATGCTTAAAATGCAAAGAAAATTGCAGTCTTCATATCTTCAAGAAGGAAAAATTAAAACAAAATGAAAAATAATTTCTCTTAAAATATTTCTGTCATGTTATGATCAGAGAAATGATCTACTCTTTCTATTCTAAGAGCTGAGGACATATGTGGCTTTTCTGATAATTACACTGTAATTCTAACTCATTCAATTTATCCTAAAGAAGAGAAAGTATGAACCATGCACATAAGCCACTTCTGGAATTGCTATAGAAACATATCTACCACACAAACTATTAGGATAAGACATTATTCATTTATACAATCATCAAATATCTCTGAACACTTATTTATATGATAGACATGGGGTATAGCTGTGAACATGGCAGACATCTTGCTGCCATCACAAAGCTTACAATCTAGCAGGATATGTAAACAGGTTACTAAAATACAGAGTGTTGAATATTATAATGTGGATACAGTAAGATGCTAAGAGAACATACAATGGATGTACCTTATCCAGGCATGACAATAAGGTAAGGCTTTCTAGATGAAATGACCTTTAAACTGAGGTAAATGCAGTGACGTGTTTATAAATGGCTTTCCAAGGAAAAAACAAAAGCCCTCATTTGTAGTGTTTGCCAATTCTTATAGTGTAAGTGCTCCCACCATGGCCAATTTCAAGCGACTAAAGTGAAGTCGCTAATCATAGAGCTGAGAAGAGAGATACAGAATCAGTTCTCACAAACTGGTACAAAGCCAGCTCCAGCAAACTGCTAGAAATGCCTCATTAATTGTTTTATCTTCTCTCCCTTATCGCTCCATCATAGCTTGTCTATAGGCCTGTATCATACCTTATCTAGATTATTGCAATAAACTTTAATTGACCAACCATGGCTGAATCCTGGCTCTTCTCCAAACCTCCTCCCAGCTGTACTGCCATGATGCTTTTTCTGTGCATAAAACTTGGAATGACTTCTCATCTGAGTCTGTTCGGCCTACTATAACAAAATACCATAGATTCGGGGGGCTTATAAACAACAGAAATTTATTTCTCACACTCCTAGAGGCTGGAAGTCTGAGATCAGAGTGCCAGTATTGTTGGGTTCTGGTGAAGGCCTTGTTCCAGTATGCAGACTGCTGACCTTTCACTGCGTCATCAAGTCATGGAAAGGGGCAAGGGATCTCTCTGGGGTCTCTTTTATAAAGGAACTCATCTCATTCATAAGGGTTGTGCCTTCATGACCTAATTGCCTCCCATAGGCTCCACTTCTTAATATTACCACCTTGGGCATTAAGTTCTCGACATATGAATTCTAAGGGCGCACAAACATTCAGACCATAGCACTCACCATTACATGTGAAATCAAAACTTCTTGGCATAGAGTAAGACTCTTCATGGTCTGACCCTGCCTGCCTATTCAACTTCAACTCCCACCACGTCTTCCTACACCTGCTATGGACTAGCTGTGCCGAACAATTATTACTGACCTGTTAGTCCTAGAATATACCATCTGTTCTCCCCACTCCCTTAAGGATTATAACATAAACTAATATTCGCTGAGCACTAACTAAATGCCAGAGAAGGTGCTAAGCATTAGAAACATAAATATAAATAAGACACAATGCCTGAACTCAGTAATAGTGGGATGGGCAGACAGACATGTAAATTCCTTATTATAATGGTTTTTGAGATTAACACAGTACCTACAGGGATGCATACAACATAATCAGGAACAGTAAATACTAACCGAACCCTATAATAGAGCCTAGAATGTAGTAGGTGCTAAATAAGTATTTGTTAAGTACATGGATTAGTGACATAATGCCAGATCAGGGTACCATTTGAATAATACAGGATGTACAAGAATTATTATAAACTTTCGGAGAAGGGAGAGCTCACTGCCTGCCTGTTGGAGAGAAGACCAAAAACATATTTTTATAAAATGATTTATAAAGAAATGAGTCCTGAAAGACATCTCTAGGGGCCTACTGATCCTCCAGGTCATCAAAGGTTTGCAGATTTATGCAATGAGCTATGGCTTCCAATGAGTGCCAGGGCTGGCTGACCATGAGAATCACCCTTAATGTTTAAAATTACATAGATTCCAGCGACCCAGCCAGCTCTTAGAGGTACTTCTTAGGCATCTTTATTTTTAAAAGTCTTCCCAAAGTTCTGATTTGCATCCCTGATTTAAAACCACTGCATAGACCTTACACCTCCAAGCAAGAAGCAGCACTGTAATTATTTATTGAGAGGAAAAGGAAGGGAGACAGAGAGACCTGGCAAAGTCAATCTTTTGGTGACTTCCTTTCTCTAATGGCAGCTACTCACAGATCTTCCCTGAAGCAGAGGCCAACCTGCTAAAGGCCTCTGCCCACCAATATTTCAGGTAAGGCTTGTTTTCATTTTAGCTGCCTTAAATTGATGTTGATGTGGGTTATTATTTTGGTCCTTTGAATATGCAAAACAAGGTACTATCCAGAGGTCCTTGAGAGTAAGGTTTCAAGTATCTGTTCTTGTTATACTGCTACTGTTTAACAGGGTACAAAAAAGAAGTGGAAAAATGGAAGGGAGGGAATAGAGAAGGAAGAACTTAATTACAAACCACCCCCCCAAAAAAAGGCCACCATCGAGGTGTGTGTACAACACTCCAATCTGATATGAACAAAATTATGAGTGTCTTTCAAAAGGGCTAAAATCAGACAGGTTTTTATCCGTCCCATTTTTCTTCTGTGGGAAGACTCTTCAGTTCAAGGATTACTTCTCTACTTTAGTTATTTACAGTAATTAAAATAAAGCCCAAGGGTGACTACAAAATTCTGATGCTTCATGGAAAAGTTAATTTTAATTTTCAATTTTATTCAAAATGCAACCCTTTGGTGTTTTTCATAGTTCAAAGGAATATACATTCACTGTAAAAAAAAAAAAATTAAATAACACAAAAATAAAAGAAGTTAAAGCACAGTCCCGTCTACCTCCAAAGGAAACCTCTGCTATCTATCTGGTGTTAGTCTTGCTAACTTTCATAGGCATGTAAACTAAATGTGCTTATTCCATACATACTATTCTGTAGCCTTTTTAAAAAGTACTTAGTAGAGTGTGGTGTTATTCCCATGTCAATGCCTATAAATATAGCCTTTTATTTTTTAACCTTTTATTTTTAATAAAAAATATATATTTAAGTTGATGATTTGATGTACATATACATGGTGAAGTGATTACTAGTCAAACTAATTACATTTCTCCTTCCACAGTGACTCTGTATGTGTGGTGAGAGCACCTGCAATCTCCTCTCTTAGTAAATTTCCAGGATTCCATATTAACTATAGGCACATTAGACCTCTAGACTGATTCATCCTGTGTAACTGCAACTTTGTGCCCTGTGACCCACATCTCTCCCTCCCCCACCTCCCCACCCCTGGTAACCACCCTTCTACTCTCTGCTTCTATGTACTAGACTTTTTTAGATTCCTCA
Organism: Pteropus alecto; assembly: GCF_000325575.1. Lineage (NCBI taxonomy): Eukaryota > Metazoa > Chordata > Mammalia > Chiroptera > Pteropodidae > Pteropus > Pteropus alecto. The sequence continues at coordinate 586,283 of NW_006435837.1, read as the reverse complement.
TATCAGTGAGATCATGCAGTTTTTTCTTTCTGTATCTGGCTCATTTCACTTAGCATAATATCCTGTGGGTTCATCCATGTTGTCGCAAATGGCAGGATCTCCTTTTTTAAGGCTGCATAATATTCCATTGTATTTATATACCATGATTTCTTTATCTGGTCAGCCATCAGTGGATACTTAGCCTGTCCTGTACAATAAACACCTATTCTGTTGTATAAATGGGCATTCGAGTTCATGCCAGTTTTGATATTATATACAACACTGAAATAAAACACCCTTCAGATACTTACATTATTATTTCCTTAGACTAATTATATAGAAGTAAATTCTTCAGTCAAAAATGGTACATTTTAATGCTCACATTTTAATGCAAGCTTGCCTTCCAGAAAGGTTAGTCAGTTTAGACTGCCTCCACAGGACAGATTGCCTATTTCCTCACATCTTTGTCCACTCTAGCTATTGGCAATCTTTTTCACCTTTGACAGTATGGTGGCTGAGAAAAATACCCCATATTGTCATTTTAATTTGTACTTCTCTAATTATTGTCATATTAAGCATCTTCTCTTGTTTATTGGCTTCTGTGTAATTCCTTATTTTGAAAATTACCTATTTAAATCTTTTCCTATTTTTCTATTTAAGTGTTTATCTGTTTTATTAATTTGTGAAATATCTTTACATAATAAGGATACATTCCTACCCTGTGGCATCTTTGTTATTTGTTTTTTAAATTCGTTTTAGAGTTGTCATGCCAATACTTCTATGTAGTCAACCCAATTCAGTTTTCTTTAATGTGGTAAAACCTTGGGGTAAAACTAAGAAAATCCTTCATCCCCTCCAAAAATTCAAAGTGATTTTTCCATTGTTCCTCTAAAAATTACATGGCGTTATTTTCCACATTTAAATATTTAATCCTTCTGGAACTTACTTTTCTAATGGTATGAAAAAGAAACCACCTTTTCTTTCTAAATGGATAGTCAAATGTCCCACACAATTTTATGAGCTATCCTTCTTTTATTTTCAGATAGGTTCATGTGTTTAGCTACGTTCATCTTGTAGGTAAGTATTCAATATCAGAGGATTTAGTCTCGGTTATTGCTTTTTTTTTTTTTTTTTTTTAGAGTTTTAAGCTTACACCCTTTGGGTTATGGGAGGCCAGGAGTAAATTTAGTAGATCTATCACTCAAATGCTGAATTCCACAGAGGTAAATGGTCTTATTATATAATGCATTTGTACCACATAATGCTCAGTAGAAAAAAACACTTACATAGTCTACTCGATTGCTTTTCGAACTGCTCTGAAAGTATACCAGACACATAATACCGAGTAATGTAAAAGAAATTACACTGATACTGGATGCAACTGTGACACTGAACTAGCTTAACATCAGGCATTCTACCTTTAAAACAATTAATATTTTCCTATACTTACTTTTCTCATTTCTCCAATAAAAAACATTTTAAAGCAAGATTTGATCAAAGCAAATGGCAGGATTCCACTTTTTTTCTATTTGCAACATGGATAGATCTTGAGGGTATTATGCCAAGTGAAATAAGTCAGACAGAAAAAGGCAAATACTGTATGATTTCACTCATGTGAAATATGAAAAAAAAACAAATAAACAAAAAAGATAAACTCATAATAGAGGCAGACAGCAGATCAGCAAGAAAGAGGGGTCAAACGAGGCCAAAATGGGTAAAAGAGGGTCAGTTGTATAGTGAGGAAAGAAAACTAGACTTTTTTTGGTGAGCAGGATGTAGTATATACAGATGTTTAATAACAATGTTGCACACCTGAAACTTATACAATACTATATATCAATGTTACCTCAATAAAATTTTTTAAAATATTTGTTCAAAGCAAGTGTGAAAGGTCAAATGATATTATGAGAATTTATAAGTGCCTATAATATATTTGGTGGTCAACTAGGGTATTCAGAAAATAATTCCCAGAAATATATAAAGATAAAAATAATCACAGTACTAATTTTGAACACCATAAAAAATATATAGAGAGACATACATTTTTTTTTCCCCTTGCCTGGATATCAATTTTTGCCATCAATTTACGAAGTCAGGCCTACAGAGAAAATCATTTTTCAATGACAAACCATAAATGAGCTTCAAAAGGCTAGTTCCACTAGCTCCTGGATCATATTTAATGTTTTTACATCTACTAAGACAAGTAGAATTACTTTGGTCTCTAGAAGCAATGGGTCAGAGATCTTTGGGGTTCTGTAGAACAAGTATGAGGCTTCACAAATCTAAACACTTTCATATGTCTCATAAATATAGATACTATTTTTCAGCTATATGAAATGGTGTTTGGGAAATAAAATATATAGTCTAATTATATTGAAATTATAATAGTTTTGGGATTAAGCACTTTTTATTACCAGATTAAGATGGTTTTTTAATGTTGAAATTGTACTTAAAAATGAGTTTTACCCTTTAAAAGTCTGGGACATACTATTTCAGTTCACCATTTTGGTTATCTATTACTCTATAATAAATTACCCCCAAATTTAGCAATCTAAAACAGAAACCTTTTTTTTTAATGACTCAGAATTTTGTGGGTCGGAAATTTAAGCAGGGCTCAGCTGGGTGAATCTTTTGCTCCATGCGGTGTCAATCTAGGTCACATGGTAATAATTCAATTGGCAAATGGGCTGGTCTGGAGAGTCCAAGATACCTTCACTCCTTCACTTAATCCCAAAGCTTCACTCACATATCTGGTACCGTGGCAGGGATGCCCTGAGTGCTGGGTTCAGCTGGAACTGTCAACCAGAGTGCCCACATGCAGCCTTTCGAGCCTGGTGGTCTCAAGGTAGTTGACCTTCACACATGGTGGCTCACGCTCCCAGAAAGA
>NW_006435837.1:571612-583407 GCF_000325575.1 Pteropus alecto | reverse complement strand
AAGGGGAAGCTTCCAGACTCTTAAAGCCTGGGACTGAAACTGGCACGGCATTATTGCCACCATATTCTATTGGTCAATCAGTCATAGAAACTACCCAGATTCAAGGAGCACAAACCTCAATTCTCGAATGGAAAAAGTTCAAAGAATTTACAGACATCTTTAATCTGCCCTATACACTGACTTCTGAATAGGAGCTGTCATATCTCTAATTCCAAAAAGATGTTAAACTATTAATAAATAATCTTACTTTACTCATCCTATTCCTACCCTATCCACCTCTACCCCAAGTTTAAATGAGCCATACCGAAGCAATGGAAGTCTCAACCAGAAAAGCCACAGATCTACCTAGTACTGATGGTCATTTGCAGAGGAGCATGCTGCCTGATTTAAAAATATATTATAAAGCTATAGTAATAAAAAAAAAGTATAGTACTGACATAAAAACAGGCACATAGACCAGAGATCAGAGAGCCCAGAAGAAAACCCACACATATATGGTCAACTAATCTGGACAGGTGCACCAAGATCACACACGATGGGAAAAAAACAGTCTCTTCAATAAATGGTGTTAGGCAAACTGGATATTTACATGTAAGAGAATGAAACTGGACCTCTATCTTACACCACTCACAAAAATTAATCTGAAATGGATTAAAGACTTAACATAAAATCATAAAACTCTGAGAAGAAAAAATAAAAGAAAAGCTCCTTGACATTAGTCGTGTCAATAATTTCTTGAGTAAGACACCAAAACCATAAACGACAAAAGCTAAAATAAGCAAGTGAGGCTACATCAAACTAAAGAACTTCTGCACAGCAAAGAAAACAATCTATAAATTGAAGAGACAACCTAACGAAGAGGAGAAAATATTTGTGAACCATATGTCCGATAAGAGGTTAATATCCAAAATATATAAAGAACTCATACAACTCAATAGCAAAAAAAGCAAATAATCCAATTTTTAAATGGGCAAAGGATCCGAATAGACATTTTTCCAAAGAAGACATACAAATGGCCAACAGGTACATGAAAAGATGCTCAACATCACTAATCATCAGGGAAATGCAAGTCAAAACCACAATAAGATGTCATCTCATACCTTTTAGAATGGCTATCATCAGAAGACAAAACATATCAAATGTTGGTGAGGATGTGGAGAAAAGGGAACCAATATACACTGTTGGTGGGAATGTAAATATGTATCGTCATTATGGAAAACGGCATGAAGATTCCTCAAAAAATTAAAAACAGAACTAACATGACCCAGCAATCCCACTCCTGGGTATGTATCTGAAGGAAACGAAATCAGTACTTCAGAGTGGTATCTGCACCCCATGTTCATTGCAGCAGTATTCCAAAAGCCCAGATACAAAACAACCTAAATGTCCTTCACCAGATGAATGGATAAAAAAAAATGTGGTATGTAATGACACAACGGAATATTATTCAGCCATACAAAAGAAGGAAATTCTGCGATTTGCAATAACATGGATGCACCTAGAGGGCATTGTGCTAAGTGAAATAGGCCAGACAGAGAAAGGCAAATATTGTATGGTATCACTTATATCTGGAATCATCTTTTTAATTTGATTCCTAGAGATAGAATAGAATGGTGGTTTCCAGGAGCTGAGAGGAGGAAGAAATGGGGAGATGTAGGTCAAAGGGTACAAACTTTCAGCTATAAGAAGAGATCTAATGCACAACATGGTGACTATAGTTAATAATACAGTGTTGTATATCCAGAAGTTGCTGAGTAGATCTTAAGCATTCTCACCACAAAAAAAGGAGAAAAAAAGAGTTAACTATGTGAGGAGATGGATATACTAATTATCTTGATCTTGGTAATCATTTCAAAACGTATATCAAGTCATCACACTGTACACTTTAAATATATGCAATATATGTCAATTTCCCCAAAAAGTTAGAAAAAATTATGATAGCAATATATAGCTATTTATGTGAAAATAAGTAAAAAAAAATATGAGCTAGTAAAGTTGGGATACTCCCATTAAAAAATAAATAAGCAGGTAGATAGATAAGTAGAAAGAAAGCATATACAGATGAGAAAGAGAGAAAAAAAGGTTTGTTCTTCGTAGTGGATAATGTATCTCTACCATCTCTTTATTCACAACCTCTTTTCACTCACATAAGCAATACTCAAGTTTCCTTCTCTTAAAAAAAATTCCTCATTCAAATTCATGATCATCCTAAAGATGTGCTCATTTTCTTTCTCCTTTTCCAAAAAAATACAAAAATACGAAAATAAAAACAAGCTAAAAAGAGTAATATACATTCACTTTCAGCACCTCCTCACCTCTCATTTGCTTTTCGGTGATACAGTTTCCAAGCCTACTACTCCACAGAAACAGCTCTTGTCTCAATGAACCACCCTGAGCCTCTGACGTTGGTGATTTTGCTTATCTGACTCTGGTCTTCCCTGGTTTTCCTTCCTTCCTCTTCAGTCACACAATTTTAGTGGCCTTTCGAAGTGTGCTCTTTACATGCCCCTATCCTGAATGTTGGTTTTTCCCAGGGCTGTATCCTTGACCATTGAGAAGACAGTTGTCATTCATTACGGTTGAACTTTTTCTCCTGTTATTTAAACATAGCCTGTTTCTCAGTATGCATTTTGAAAATGCTAGTGGCTTGCTTCCCCAGGTTCCCTGGACAGCAAACCATGGTCACATACACTAGGCTCTGCCAATCATGATTTAAATTGGAAGCTGTGCTGGACGTTCCCACTTACCCCTTTGGATACATTTTCCACCCTTTCCACTTGGCTCTATGTGCCCAAGAAGCTGACCTCTAGACACCACATCCCCTGGGATTCCTTTGCCAGCTGCCTTCCCATTGTGTTTGGCCAATGACAGACACTGGCAGATCAGAGGGCCAAAGGAAAGTGAAGCTGAGGTATCTCCTTGCTTCTTCCTTGCTAGGATTCAATTTGGCAATGGCTGTATTCCTCTAGGTAAAGCTACAGCCTCTCTCTTATGATACTAGATCTCGCTGGGTTCTTGTAATTGCTCCCTTCCTTGCCCTTTCAGACACAGGGGTGGTAAAATCCTCCCCCTACTGCTAGCTCCTCTGTGCTTCATCATCCCTTCTTGTTCCTTTAAAAATAGTTGCTTCTTTAAATTCTCTTTACTGACCCTTTTAAGCATGCCATGCATTTCCTGTCATAATCCCACAGAATAAAGCAAGAACCTTGCTAAATCTACTCTGGTAAAAAGTGGCTCCAGGTTGGTGAAGTCTGGTACTAGTAGCAATGGGATCTGCAACACATCAGTCATTGCACACGATTTGGAGCATACCTTGGCTGTGCAACTTCCATGCTTGGGCCTCCTGCCTTCCTGGAGATTCTAGTTAAATCAATGAGGGCTCGATCTCAATTTCTATTATTTGAAACTAAATCCTTGCCAGACATAGCTCTCTTGTTTTCTTTTCTCAGATCATAGTTCGTTCTCTCCTCTTCTCTCCTCTCTTCTCCCTCTTTCTCCCTCCCTCCCTCCTTCCCTCTCTCTCTCTCTCTTCCTTTCTCTCAATTTCTTTCCCTCCCTCCCTTGAATTTAATTGAAATCTATGTACCAAATCCTTTTCTCTACTGTAAGTTTTCTGATCTCCAAATCACCATTTAAGTGTTATACAAACTCTTTATATGTAATATTTTAAAACCTGTCTTTTCATCTCCCACTTTAATCTCTATTCCTCTTTAGTCCCTTAATCTGGTACTCTGCTTCATCTGAGTAGATGATTCTACTATCTAGTTATTTACACAAATGACAAACCTGCTAGTTTTCCTAGACTTCTATTTCCTTTCTTCCCTTCAGTTCTACCACCACATGCAAACAGTCAGATCCTACTTTTTCTGCTTCCCTCTATCACACTGACTTTTAACTGCCAGTTTCTAAGGTTACAGTCCTCATCATGTCTCATCACCAAAAATGCCTTCTGCCCATTTATATGCATTGTTTTGAGTCATCCACCTGAAATTAACATTCTAAAACAAATCTAAAATCCAGTGCCTCCATTAATGTTTTAAACAAGGGCCTCTTACAACCTGGTTCTCTCAGAGGTGATACTTATCTGTCCAGTATCATTTTCTAGAATCATTATCCTAGGTTCCAGCCAGCTCACAAAAGGATTATCTTCCTCACCTCCATGCTACATACCACACAGAGATACTTGGTGTTTCCTCAGTATCAAATATCTATTACTGAGTTAAACGACACCCATTTTCCTTCAAGACTTATAGGTCATCATCTTTGGACCATCCCCACCTTATAGATGGTCCATGTCTATGTACCCCAGGCTTGTCTCTATCATAGCCTTTATCACACCACACTTTAATTTTTGGTTTACTTGTCTGTCATCTCCTCTAGATTATGAACTTATTAAGAGAAGTCACAGTGTCTAAAACCCAGTATATACTTAATATATTTTTGTTGTATAAATTCTATTTCTTAACCCAAAGTTAACTATAAAAATGTAAAATGTCTGTGTTGGAAAATGGGGGGCGGGGGGGAGCGGAAAGCCAAGCTACAACTGCTATCTCTAACAAAAGGTGCAGAGAAAGGAGCAGAAGCAAGGAGGAACTATTAAACACTGACTCAAACATGGTAGTAGTTCTTATGGAGAAATCTGGGGCCCTGATCACTTGTGAGCAGGAAAAGCTTCTTGGTGTCACTTGAAGGAACATCATTTACACAATCACTTGTGTGACGCTGTCCTATGAACAAATTTGATTTAGTACTCCAAGGTTCATTTGTACGAGACTGCTCCTCTGCATCCAAACAGGAGAAGGGTCAAGCATCATCTGTGTCATCTCTGAACAGAAAGGACAATGATGTATTCTCACTGCTGGGTGTTTCACTAACTTAGAGCCCTCGCGAGAAATACAGCATGCCTGTGTTTTTGCTGGCGTCAAATGGATGATTTCCAGTAACTAATGATGATGCCAACTGGCTCCCAAAGATTTCATATTTTGTGAAAATTATTCAGAGGCATAAGGTTCAAAAGACACCAGAAGAATATTTCACCAAAACACATTTTCCCAAGACACGGAACAATTTTAAATAGAGTAGGGTTTGTTGTTGTTGTTGTTTGTTTGTTTGTTTGTTTGTTTTGCAAACGTCCCAACTGAATTCAAAATTATTTCTTCATTTAATAAAATGAATTATTTATTCATTTGTTGACTATCCAGCTAGTCAAAAAACAATTATTAAGCAATTCCTATGTGCCTTGATGGCATAGTGTAAATTGTAGAAATAAATAGATGAATAAGAAGCATTCCCTGCTCTTAATGAAGCCATAGTTCGGAAGGACAAGATATATAAACAATAATAGCATGTCACTATTATAACAAATATAATAGTGACATAGTCAAAGTGTTATGGGAAGCTGTTAATATCTCAATATTCAAAGTACCAGGTGCTCCTCTCTGAGAGTGTACTATACTTCTTCATCTCAATGACTAATGACACAGGATTTTTTATGTCCAATGAAATATGAGCAGAATTGACATGCTTCACTTCTGAGCTAAGAGCCATTGTTTGGTTTCACTATATTTTCTTTTCCATATGCCAACTGACCAGCAACATCCCAGATAAAGGCTGCTCTGTCAGCCTGGGCCCCAGAGTTAAGATGATTCAGAGGAGAGGCACAGCTGACTTGAGATGGACATGTAATGTAAATGAGAAATAAACTTAAGTCACTAAGATTTGGAAGCCATTTGTTATTGCAGTATAACCTGGCCTATCTTGACTGAAACAGCTGTTAAGAAGAAATTAATTTGAGGATGGAGTATAAGTCAAATGTATTGAGGAAATGATATATTGAGTTGGACCCTGAAGGCTGTAGGAGCAGATAAGGGAATGGGTTTTCATGGCATAGGTTCTGGTGTGAGCAAAAACCTGGTAGTGTGGAAGTATTATCCTGCATAGTCAAGTTACCCACCACATTGGATTGTAAAATGTATGCTAGAGTCACATGTTAAAGACTCAATGGCCATGCCAAGGAGTATAAATTTTACCCTGCTGCTGTTCAGGAGTCATGGAAAGGTTTTAAGTATTCTAAGTATAAAGCATTGGTTATCTTTGGATGCTTTTATCTATAATGCTTTAAGCAAGGACTAGCACAGACAGAGATAGTGGAGTCCTGGGACTAGAGTTGAGACAAGGGGGAAAGCAAAGAAGTAGGCCAACACTGATGGTGCTTAAATGATTTAGCTTATAGCCAAAATCAGGCTGAAATCAACTGAAATCACAATGGAAACCTCTGAAGAGGTTTTTTTTTGTTGTTTTGGAGGGTTTTTTTGGTCCTTTAAGGTTAGAACTCCTTAAAATGAAAAGAGGCTAAATGATATACCCATAGAGTAATGGAGGTGGAAATGGAGCCCACACAGACTTATAGGACACTTGACTCAGCTCGAAAGAGAACAACAGTGGAGGGAAACAATATTAAGTGGCCAGTGCAGTAACATTTCCAGAGAAAAGAGTTTCAGGGCACAGGGTGAGCTTTCAAAACACTTCCAGACTTGGCTATGAATTCAGAGCAGGGGAAGAAAATAAAAGCAGGGCAAGGAGGGAAGAGAGCAAAGTGGCTGACAGGCACAGTAAAACGAAGCTTCTGCTGCATGCCAGGCCTTCACCTTGGTAACAGTTCTTTCTTTTCTTGTTCTGTTTTATTTCTTAATAAAAGCTCAGTCTGAAAGAGTTCTTAAAACTGTCTGCTTCTCACCAAGTTTTTCCCACTGAACTTCAGAAACAACTTATTGGTTTCTCTTGGCATATTAGATAGTGATTATACATGAAAAGCTGAGATTTTTTTTTTAAATGTCTATCCATTCTATTGAGGACCCAATGTCTCGGTGAGACAAAGATACTACAAGCCATCTTAGAAGACATATTACATTGGTTTCCTACGCAATAGCAAGACAGGAATTCAATATGACTGCCCAGGGTCAATCCAGACTATAATGACATTCAACCACAGGCTAGTTAACATTTTTCCTAGAGAAGTGTTTCCTCTTTTGAGCAATGCTCACCATGCATCAACTCTGTAATCGGTCTCTTCACATTCTTTTAAATGTCACTGGCTGTATCTTGGCCTACCCAAAACAATTATGTATCCTCCCATGAGTTCCCAACTCTTCCAACTGACATTGAAGAGAGGGTTTTACAAAGATCTCAATACAGTTTTAGAAGCTTAACGCTGGAATAAGGAGCTATTCAGCATAGGGTCTTCAGAGTCAGGGCATTCTCTAAAAAACACAGGATCCTACAAGACTGAGAACTCTACCCCATTCTCTTCATAGTATATAATTTCTACTCATTTTTCAAGACCCAGGGCAACTCCAACCCACCGCTGAGGCTTTTCTGGTATAAACAAACTTACAGTAATTGTTCCCTCTCAATAATACTTATTTAAAACTTTTTTCCTGGTACTTACATCATCTCTATGATTCAATGTAGAATCATAACTCTATAATGAGAACTAACTTGGACATGAAAGTCTTGTCTTATAAATGTATTAACAACTATTTTTTACTTCTTTTGCTCTCTTTCTCTCTCTGTAGAAAAAGAGATATATAGTTAAAGATAGATATGATATGTCTTTCTATATATAGAGATACTACATCTCTATTTCTATCTATATCTAAAGAGAGAAAGACACAAGAGAGAAACAAACATGAAGGCTACAGAATATGTTTAAAGCATTCAAGAAACTTAAGTAAAATGATAACCTGATAGATCGACTTTCGAGTTCAACTTGAAACTTGATTACTTTGTTATCCTGCTTAGTAACTTTAAACGATCAGTCCTTAGTTTGAAAATAAAGTAGTTCTTTGTCTGATTACATTGAATTAGTTTAAATCACATTTTAATTTATTTAGAAATTTCACATAATATTAATGGAGGGTATGAGATTTTTATGCTCGTTAAGAAAGGAAATAAGCTGGAAAAAATGATTGAGGAATACTATTCTATGTCGTTTATCTAAAGTTTTATTTCTGGTAATAAGACAAGAAGAAAACATCCCTGGTAAACCTTCAGCTTGATTCAAACATGGGCCTGGAGGTACCTGCCAATGGACTCAAAAGGCATTTATCCCAATGAGAACATGCCACCTGCCACCTGCCACTTTTAAAACAGTAGCATTTCTGCTAGAACCAATTGGGTACTCTAATCAACCCAAGGGATTTTCCTTTTTTTTTTTTTTCTATTCAGCATGTAATCAGGCAGACTGGATCTGATGTCTCGTCCATTTTAGAAGATTCTTATAACAGCAATAGCATTGGTTTTGTAGACAGTATAATTACTTAACCTCAGTATTATACAGCTGCTTTGAGCAAATTTCCCTCTTTTGCTTAAAAGAATAAACACAGAACAATTGTCTGACTTGGTGCCTATTTTGCCTTCTGTCTCTGCTATTCTATTAGAGGGCAGTTGTCTCCCTTCATATGCGCTTCTATATGCCTCCTTTGAGTAAATACAGTTGCAACTCTTCTTGGAGAAAGCTCACCTGAGATGTAGCTACCATCTTTTCATACAGAGCCTTTATACCGTGGTATTCTAATGTAAGGAAAAGAGGAATTTACATAGCCCAAAGATATGTTCAAATTTCTACTCGGCTTTGAATTTGGCCAAACATAAGCCACAGAGGGCAACTGCTTATTTTTTAAGGATGAATGAATTCAGTCATATCTAATGTTTTGAACTATTTTTCACGAGTTGTTTTCATTGCAGACATTTGTGCTGATGTTTTTCCCTTTCATCGTAAATGTTTCTTATATTATTAATGTAAGAGAAATTTAAGCCATGTTAGGGAGGTGACACACACATTTCCTAAAAGTCTGAGTAGTTATGAAGGCCTCAGGGATGGTGTCAGGTTCCAACTGAGCTCCATAGGATGTGAGAAACAGGAAATCATACAAAGAGCCTTGAGAACTGGAGTTTGTTGTAAGGATACACAAGCACTGGAACTGAAAAGATTTTGGGAGCCAAGAGAAATCTGGGGATTGGCTGTTATCTCCTCTGTCACAGACCACATAATCTCTTGTTTATGGCTTCTCTGTAGCTTTCTAAATATCTGCTTCAAAGACGCCCCTGGCTACTGATTCTAAATCATGAGACCTGTCCTTATCCATACTTTCAGCTTCAGTTTCTGATACCGTGTGCCCCATTTTCTCAGTTCAGATTCCGAAGAGAGGTAATCTGATGCACTAACAAAAGATTTTCAAGGCATACTATAGATCAGGTACACATTTCATGGTCCCAAAAACTGTGGTCAAAGAGGTAGAGTCATCTGACCTGTGAAAGAATATCCCTCAGTAGGGGTAATGAGTAGACAGTTTCTCTTTAACGGAGCTTCATGATACAGTTTAGAGAAAAATGGCAGAACGGGCAGCTCCAAGCTCTCATTCCTCCACAGAAACGTCAAGAAATAAGCAGAAACTATGAAAACCAACTGTCTTATAACTTTAGAAAACAAAGGTTTACAGCAATCAAGCAGATACTGAATCAAGAAAAAGGTAACTTCGAAACAGCAGGAAAGCTTTCTAGCATTTTTATTTGTATTTGCCCCAATCCCTCTCTGGCATGGCAGGAGTCTTAGCCCACGTTTAGTGTGAGACTATGGTCCCTAGTCCCAGAATAAATAAAGTATATCTTATTTGCAAATTATTGTGTATGTTCTAACCTATCTGGGGGTTATGTGAAGGACTGATATAAGATATTTATCTCTCTTTCATCTAACTCAGAATCAGGACAGAAAACAGGGGTCATTGCTCAAAAACACTGGCAAGTTGACTCTTCCAGTCAAGATGGTGAAGTAGGTAAACACTGTGCTCGCCTCCTCTCATGACCACATCAAAATTACAACTACAGAATCATCATTGAGAATTGCCTGAAGTCTAGCTGAACAGAAGTCTTATAACTAAGGATATAGAGAAGGCACCTCGAGGTGGGTAGGAGGGTCAGGACACAGAAGGGGCTGGTAGTTAAAAATTGAGAAAGATATCTTGGCTGCAGAGGTTGCCCCTGAGGAGCAAGGTGTCCCAGCCCCACAACAGGCTCCCCAGCCCATGGCTGCAGTGCTAGGAAGAGAAGTCTCCACAACTTCTGGCTGTGAAAACCACCAGCAATTGTGGCTGAGTGAGACAAAGGGCTACTGGTGTCACAGATATTCTTCTTAAAGGGCCCATGCATGGACTTACTTGCTGATGGACTCACTTGCTCTGAGCTCTAGCACTGGGGCAGAAGTACAAAAGGCTCTAGGGATACACAGGGAAGAAATGAATTGTCTGGCTTCAGGGCGAGGGCTGGAGGGGCAGCTTTCTCCCAGACAGAAGGGCTGGCAGAAGTCATTATTCCTTTTGAACCCTGCCCTCTACCCAGCATGCAAACTTAGGCCTGTGCTATATATGAGTCTCTATCGACATGGCTACCATCATTCACTCTGCCCTGGTGATTCCCTGAGACCCAACCCCTCCCAACTTACAAGCCCACCCAAGCCTCTTCCAGTGGCTTTTCCATACAAACAGTCTGTCCTGGTCCTTACTGAGGACATTCCTAAAATCTCTCAAAGATCTGTAAACCCTAAACAAGAAACATCTGGACTCAGCATGCCCCATACCTCTTGCTGAGCAGCCCTAAAACCAACCTCGGTGGAAGCTGGCTTAAGTTCAAGGATTGGCCTTTCCCAGGCACCTCCAATCCTAGAGCGGGCGATGGCCGTCTACAGATTGCTTGCTGGCTCATGCCAGGTGGCCCGGGGCAGGACACAGGCTGCGGCTGAACTTGACCTGCAGCGGTATCCCTCCCAGGAGGCTGTGGGGCTGGAGTACCACCAGGTTGCCCCCATGGATGACACACCCAAAGAGCAGACTGGGCAAGTACTAGAGCCCTGCTAAAATAAACCTTGCTCCCTAGGCTCAGCCCCTGCAAAACAATTCCTCCACTGTAGTCATGGTCAGTCCTCACAACCAATCAACCTGAGGGTCAATCTCTCCCACTGACATGCAAACAGCAACCAAGGTTCAACTACAACAAAAGGGCACACACAACCCACACAAGGGACATACCTGGAGCGCCCAGCTCAGGTAACCAGGGCTCCACAGGACACCTACTACATAAGGCCACTCAAAACTGGGAGACACAGCAGCTCTACCTAATACACAGAAACAAAAACAGAGAGGTAGCCAAAATGAGGAGACAAATATGCCCAAAATGAAAGAACAGAACAAAGCTCCAGAAAAAGAAAAAAAAAAAAAAACGAATGGAGACAAGCAATCTGCTATACGCAGAGTTCAAAACACTGGTTATAAGGATGCTCAATGATCCACTGAGAGGTCAACAAAGACATAGGAAATGTAAAAATGAAAATAGAAAATATAAAAAAGAACCAGTCAGAAATGAATAATACAATAACTAAAAGAATACATTTAAGGGAATCAACAATAGAGTAGATGAAGAGGAAGAATGAATCAGTGATTTTGAAGATAAGGTAGCAGAAAATACCCAATCAGAACAGCAACAAGAAAAAAAGAATTAAAAAACAGAGGATGGTTTAAGGAGCCTCTGGGACAACATTAAGCATAACAACATGTGCATCATAGGTGTACCAGAGAGAGCAAGGAATTAAAAATCTATTTGAAGAAATAATGATGGAAAACTTCCCTAAACTGGTGAAAGAAATAGACATACAATCCTAGGAAGTGCAGAGAGTCCCAAACAAGATGAATCCAAAGAGGCCCACACCAAGACACATCATAATTAAAATGCCAAAGGTTAAAGAC
>NW_006435837.1:566453-571183 GCF_000325575.1 Pteropus alecto | reverse complement strand
TACAAAGAAAGACCCAGTAACCCCACTTTTGGATATTAATTCAAAGGAAGTAAAAACACTACTTTGAAGGGACATGTGCATCCATATATTCATTAAAACATTATTTACAAATAGCCAAGATATGGAGTCAACCTGGGTGTCCATCAATAGATGAATAGATAAAGAAGATGTGTACATACATATGATGGAATATGACTCAGCCACAAAAAAGTGGAATCTTGTCATCTACAACAATATAGATGGACCTAAAGGGTATTGTGCTGAGTAGAATAAGTCAGACAGAGGAAGAACAAATACCATATGGTTTCACTTACATGTGGAATCCAAAAACAAAACAAACAAACAAACAAACAAACAAACAAAACAGATATAAACCCAAATACAGAGAACATATTGATGGTTGCCAGATGGGAGGGTGGCTGGAGGGTGGGTAAAAAAAGGGAAGGGATTAAGAAGTACAAATTGGTAGTTACAAAAAAGTCATGGGGATGTAAAGTACAGCATAAGGAATATAGTCGATAATATTGTAAAACTATGTATGGTGTCAGATGGGTACTAGATTTATTGAGATGATCACTTCATAAGTTATATAAATGTCTAATTGCTATGTTGTACATCTGAAACTAATATAATACTGTATATCAACTGTAATTTAAATTTTTTAAATTATTTTTAAAAATAAATAAAGGCATCGTTTGGCAGAATGGATTTTAAAAATATAATCAAAGTATATGCTGTATCCAAGAGACTGATTTTGGAGCCAAAGATTCAAATAGATCAAAAGTGAAAGGATGGAAATAGATATTCCATGCAAATAGAAACCAAAAGAGAACTGGCTGGGGTGGCTATTCAAATATCAGACAAAACAGTTTTTGAGTAAAAACTATCACAAGAGACAAGGGACATTATATATTGATCAAGAAGATATAAAAATTATAAACATGTATATACCAAACCGTAGAGCCATAAAATATATAAAGCAACATTGACATATTTGATAGAAAAAATAGTTAATTCTACAATAATGGTTGCAGAATTCAATACTTAACTTTCAATAATGGATAGAACAACTAGCTAGAAGATCAATAACTAGCTAGAAGATCAATAACTAGCTAGAAGATCAATAAGGAAAAAGTAGATGACCACAATAAACCAACTAGAATAAACCAACTAGAACATCTGAAGAACACTCTACCCAACATCTACAGAAAACACATTCTTCCCAAGTGGACATGGAACATTCTGCAGCATAGATTATATGTTAGACCATAAAACAAGTCTCAATAAATTTTAAGCAATTAAAACTATACAAAGTATTTTCTCTGACCACAATGGTATGAATATAGAAATCGATAACATAAGGAAAATGAAAAATTCACACATGTAGAATCACAAACAAGCAATAGCTCAAAGAAAAAAATCACAATGAAACATAAAAATACTTGAGATGAATGAAAGAAAAAAAATAATATACCAAAACATATGGGATATAGTGAAGGCAGGGCTCTAAAGGAAATTTATAGCTATAAATGCACACATTAGAAAAGAAAAAAAATCTCAAATCAAAACCTAAATTTACACCTTGAGGAACTAGAAAAAGAAGAGCAAAATAAACCCAAAACTAGAAGAGAGAAGAAAAAAATAAATATTAGAGCAGAGACAAATAAAAAAGAGAATTTTTTAAATGGCAATTCAGTGAAACCAAAAGTTTGTTCTTTTAAGTGATCAGTAGAAATGACAAACCATTAGACTGACAAAGAAAAAGAGAGAAGATACAAATAACAAAAACAAAATATGAAAGTGGGGACATACCACTGACCTTATATAATTGAAAGGATTGTAAGAGAAAATTGTGAACAATTGTATGCCAACAAACTAGACAAGCTAGATGAAACAGACAAATTCCTAGAGGCACAAAATCTATCAAAACTGAGTCACAAAAAGAAAATCTGAATAACCCTATAATTAATAAGGAGATTGAATCAGTAATCAAAAATCTCCTGACAAAGACCTGGACCTGATGGCTTTGCTGGAGAATTATACCAAACTTTTGAAGAACTAACACCAATTCTTCTCAAACTACTCAAGAAAATTGAAGACAAAGGAACACTTCCTAACTCATTCTATAAGGCCAGCATTGCCATGATACTAAAACCAGACAAAGACACCACAAGAAAATAAAACCACAGACCAATATCCCTTATTAATATTAATGTAAAAATCCTCAAGAAAATACAAGGAAACTAAATTTAGCAGCATATTAAAAGGATTATACACCATGACTGAGTAAGATTTATTCCTGGAAGGCAAAGATGATTCAACATACAAAAACCAATCAGTATAATACACCACATTAACAGAATGAAGGAAAATTACATGATCATCTCTGTTGATGAAGAAAAAGCTAAGCCCAGTCAAAATTGCTGACCCACGAAAGAAGCATTAAAAAATAAATCTAAAAACATATGATATCAAGCGAAAAAGATATATTGTCAAAGAATAGGTACAATATTCAAGTAAGGCTCAAAGCATGGAAACAACACCATACCTTGTTTCCACTAAATATTACCTACATGTAATAAAATAATTTAAAACAGTCTCAGAAATTAAACACACTAAATACAGCAGAAGAGGTGGGCAATAATGTTTTAGCTCTTCAAAAGCTACGTCTATCAGATTGCTGAAGCTGGGTGATGGGATATTGGGCACATTATACTATTCTCTCCACTTTGGATTATGTTTGAAATTTTTGATGATAAAAAGTTATTATACAAAACAATTGTTTAAAACAACTTCTGAGACAATTGGGGAAATCCGATAATGGGCTGGGTAGGAGACAATATTAAGAAATCTTCACAAATTTTGTTAGGTACTACAATGGCATGATGGTCATGTAAAAAAATTGCCATGTCAGTGATGCATACCAAAATATTTACTACTGAAGCTGCTTAATATCTAGGATTTTCTTTAAAATATTCTAGCAGTATATTTTTAAAAAAGGAGGTGGAGGGGGATAGATGAAAAATAGATTGACAAAATGTCGATTGCTCCTAGGCTATAAACCTGTACAGCATGTTACTGTACTGAATACTATAGGCAATTGTAACACAATGGTAAGTATTCGTATTTCTAAACAGAAAAGGTACAGTAAAAACATGGCATAAAAGACAGAGCACATACCAGGAATGGAGCTTGCAGGACTGGAGGTTGCTCTGGGTGAGTGAGTGAGTGAGTGGTGAGTGAATGTGGAGGCCTACGGCATTACTGTGCATTGCTGTACACTTTATAAACACTGTACACGTAGGCTACACTAAATTTATTAAAATTTTTCTTTCTTCGATAATAAATTAACTTTAACTTACTGTAACCTTTTTACTTTACTGTATTAACTTTTTAATTTTTAATACATTTTTACTCTTTTTAAATAACATTTAGCTTAAACACATTGTGCAGCTGTACAAAAATATTTTCTTTATATCCTTATTCTATTAAACTTTTTTCTGTTTTCAAAATTTTTAATTTTTTTACTTTTTAAACTTTTTTGTTAAAAACTAAGACACAAACACACACGCTAGCCTAGACCTACACAGGGTCAGGATCATCAATATCACTGTCTCCCACCTGCACATCTCGTCCCACTGGAAGGTCTTCAGGGGTGATAACACGCATGAAACTATTATTGCCTATGATTACAATGTCTTCTTCTGGAATACTTCCTGAAAGAACTGCCTGAGGCTCTTCTTGAGGAGGCGTGACTCTTTTCAGAAGTATGTCCATGGTGGTTTGCTTGTTGTTTTTGTTGTTTTCATCATAGATTTGCTTGCAAGCAGATAATGCATGATGAACATTTCTCTCTATTGATGAAAACCTTTCGATGTTGGGGTCCATGTTTTCAAACTTTCTAAGGAAACTATTGAGGTCTGCAAAAGCTTCTGCTAAACCCTTCACTGTGAATTTTCTTGGGGTTCTTTTCTGCAGTTTTCCTTTCTCTTGCCTCTTCTTCAGCTATGCATTCCTGTTCCAGTTCTAACGACTCCTCATTAGTCAATTCCTCAGGAATCATGTATAGGAGCAACTCAAAGTCATCCTCATCCACACCCAAGTTAAAGTTATCTGCCATCTCAACCACAGCCTTGTTGATTTTTGCAACCCTTGCACTATGACTTTATGATGGCTATCATCACTAGACAACAGAATTTTTCAGCTCCATTATAATCTTATGGGCCTTCTGTCATATATGGAGTCCATTGTTGAGAAAAATATCATCATGCCACACATGACTATATTTTATTTTAGTGTATTTTTGCAGTTTTTCATAGTAAAAAGTTTTAATAGACCAAATTATATTACATTGTTTCATTGTTATATTATATATTATATTGTTAAGATTTGAAAAGGCTAGAGGCAGGTACACCATTATTCTTTATATTTTCCTCTACTCTTTTTTTTACATGTTTGAAGTGTTGTTTAATTTTTAAAAAGAAATTATTAGAAAGAAAATTCTACATCTTCCACATTTTTCACAAATATCTCTGTAATACCACTCTTTAGAAGCTCATCAGAGGCCTACTAGTCTTGCAAAGTAGACTTTTTTGAAAGACTTTTATCTTAGAAATAAGTTGTATGTTCCAGAAAAACCTCAAGAACTGAGAATTCATTTCCAAAACAAAATGTACAAGAGTCAGGAGGCTCCTAAGTTTGTTTGCTCTTTGTATTTCCAGAGCAGTCAT
>NW_006435837.1:563976-566380 GCF_000325575.1 Pteropus alecto | reverse complement strand
TGGTGCTCCGAAGTAGGGTAAGTAAAATATGCTCCCCTGGGAGAAAAAGTGCTTGTCCATTAGAAGTAATTTACCTCTTGGAGCCAAAATACACCATTTCATTGCCAGAAGATGACTGCTTTGTAAGTCAAAATGAGGATGGAGGGGAAGCGGGAGATAGAATTTGCCAAGGGAATGAAGCAGGGAGGATGGTATAATAAAAAAGGACCAGACCTAGAACCAGCCCTACCACATACTAGCTGCACAGCCTTGGGAAATCCGTTTTATCATTTCTACATTTCAGAAATTATACTTGGTTTATATTAGTAGTCTTCAACACAGACTGTACAACAGAATTTCTGGAGAGCTTTTTAAAAATTCCAATGCCCAGGTCCCACCCCAGTCAAATATCTTTGGTAAGGACAATCTTTATTTTTGAAGCTCTTATTGTTTTTATTTTTAGTTTTTTAATTAAAGTATACTTGACATACAATATTATATTAGTTTCAGGTGAACAAGTGATTCTACATTTATATACCTTATGCTGTGATATGGCATAACTTTGTATGGCAACAGATAGATACTAGACTTTTCTAGTATCTATCTGTTGCCATACAAAGTTACTATGATATTATTAACTATATTCCCTGTGCTGTACATTATATCCCAGTGACTTATTTATTTTATGACTGGAAGTTTATACCTCTTATTCCCCTTCACGTTTTTCACCCATCTTCTACCCCCTGCCCTCTAGCGACCATCTGTTTGTTCTCTGTATCTATGAATCTGTTTCTGTTTTATTTTGTTTGTTCATTTATTTTGGTTTTAAGATTCCACATATAAGTGAAATCATATGGCATCTGTCTTTCTCTTTCTGACTTATTTCATTTAGCATAATACCTTTTAGTATTATGGAAAGTAAATATATATATTTAAGTATATAGTATATATAAATACATGTAAATATGTACATAGTTATATTTACACATATAAATAAATATCTATTCATCTATCAATAGACACCTAAGTTGCTTCCATATTTTGGCTATTGTAAATAATTCTGCAAAGGACATAGGGATGCATATATCTTTTGAAATTAGTGATTTGGGTTTCTTTGAATAAATGCCCAGAAGTGAGATTACTGGGTCTTATGGTAGTTCTATTTTTAATTTTTTGAGGAAACGCCATACCATTTTCTATAGTGGCTGCATCAATTTACAATCCCACCAACAGCGCATGAGGGTTTCCATTTCTCCACATTCTCACCAACACTTATTTGTTGACTTTTTGATAATAGTCATTCTAATAGGTGTGAGGTAATGTCTCATTATAATTTTGATTTTCATTTCCCTGATGATTAGTGATGTTGAGCATCTTTTCATGTCTGTTGGCCAATTGTATGTCTTCTTTGGAGAAATGTCTATTTAGATCTTTGGCTCATTTTTTAATAGGATTGTTTGTTTGATGTTGAGCTGTATGAGTTCTTTATATATTTTGGATATTAACCTCTTATTGGGTATGTCATTTGCAAATATCTTGTTCCATTCAGTACGCTGTCTTTTTGTTTTATTAATGGTTTCCTTTGCTGTACAAAGTTTTTTAGTTTGACATAGTTCCATTTGTTTATTTTTGCTTTTGTTGCCCTAGGTAAGAACCATTCTTAACAATCCTCAGCTGGTTCTAATGTGCAGCCAGGGTTGCAGCCTACTGGTTTAGATCTCTAAAGTCTCCTCCAGCTTATCACTCTACCTGGATGCACCTTTACGAAACTATGATAGCTATAGCTTTTGCCTTTCTAGCATGCTTACCCCACACCTTCTTCCAGTAATAACCACCTTCTGCTGGAGAACATGTTCCAAATGGTTCTGTGGGACTAATACCTTGTTCATCTTATACTGAGAATTTTCTAATTATTGTTACATTAAATACAATACATGTCATTAAAGAGAATCAAGCAATGATTACAGCTATGTCCAATACACACCTGAAAGTCTTAAGGGCCCACAGGCTGAAGAACCCAAATAAAACATCCTGAAATCACTGTGTATTCTTAGAATTCAGTAAAAGTTATAGTCAGTGATCAAATCCCTAAGACTCTACAAAGTTCTATTTATTCAATGACCCACTCCACTAAACCCCTATACTTTATTGTTAAAGATAATTTACAGAGTGGGTTTTTGAACCCAGAAAATCTGAATCAAGAGACTATAACTCTTAACTACAAACTCATATCATCCCAGAATAAACAGCAGGGCATGCTATTTATTAATTGTCTCGTGATTAATAGATGGGGAAGATAAACCTTTCACAATTGTCACTGGTGATGCAAAAAAAATTTAGCTAGTCTCCTCAATTTAACAGATTACATTTCAAATAATCATTTTAAAAAATCCATGTTGCCATTTGGATTCCTTTATTTTTTAAT
>NW_006435837.1:550901-563956 GCF_000325575.1 Pteropus alecto | reverse complement strand
AGCTCCATTCTGTCTAAAAGGCTTAATCTATTTGCAACCAATTTATCTTCCCAGTCCAGACAACTTATTGATCACTATTTTGACTTAATTTCTCTCTTTCCTTCTGACCACCTGGGTAAATACTTGAGACAAGGAGCTAGGAACTACACCAGATGCTATAATTATCTACAGAACTACAATGCTCCTAAAATGCTTTAAAAAAAAAAAACAGACCAGAGCTACATTGTTTATTTAAAATTGGAAGTTATCTGAAAGGTACATAAAACTATGCATAACTAGACATTTTTTTATTGACTACTCACACCAAAGGAGACTTGAGGGAACTGTTACTTCAGAATTGGCCTATAATAGATGATTCTCTAGACACCTTCCCATATTTGTTTCTCCTTCAATTTCAATGTCATCTAATTCCTTTCATGTGCATATTAAAACTTGAGAAGAAGAAAACATTACAGAACTACTTGTGAAGGAGATCAGAATATGCCACCCCCAAAGATGCCACTTCGGCATAAGGATTATTTTGAGCTGAAGACAATGAAGGAAGAGTAGACACAGGAGGAACTCTCTGCCCTACCTCTTTCTGTCTAAAAGCAGGGCATAAATTTCCTTTTGTAAAGGTGATATAAATCTCCATTTGCAAAGGTGTTCCCCTCTCCTGGACCAGGAAGAGGAGAATGACTCCTCACATATAACAAACCTTACTGAATAACTCTTATCTACCATACATTTCCTAGTTGCCTTGCCACAATTTACCGCACCCAGAAGCCCAAATCCCCATCTCCTGTCTAGTTACTTCTCCCCAATTTGTTGCCCTTTGTTAAGATAGGAGATAAGCCACAAATTATAACCACTTCTTTGAGTTACTCATCATTGAGTTCTCCCACATAGATGTATGTTGCATGCATAAGTTAACTATGTGTTTTTGTCCTGTTAATCTGAAATTTTTGTCAGTTTAATTTGCAAACCCCATTTACCAATCCTAAGAGGTAGATGAAAAATTATTTTCCTCCCCTACACTGGATAAAGACACTCACACTGAAGTCAGGACAGAAATGTCCTGGGAGTACCAGCAGAAGGGTGGTAGGATAAGGGAAGAAAAAAGAAGCCAATACACTCGGTCCCAAAGTTCAAGAAAGAAGATGGAGCTCTCCTCAATTATTCCCTCAATCCTAGTCCTCGATTAACTCACCCTACCTAAAATTCTTCCATAACATTCTAGCCAAGCTCGATGTGCCTAATAGCTTTCATTTCCTGCATGCTGCTATGAAAAGATGTTCCCTTAGGTAAAAACATCAACAAATCTAATATTTTGTTGCCATAATCAGTAAAAAGAGTATGTACAGTCTTCCCAGGTTGGAAACTATCCTCATAAAACAAACCGTTTTATTTTATTTTTTTTTTAAAAAAACCTCTTTAAAGACTTCAAAATTGGGGACATAAATAAGCAATGATTTCAACCTTAAAACACAATGTATAAATTAAATCAACCTTAAAATTAAATTTAAAAACTAAAAGTACTCTTATTTTTTAAATTTTCCCCAGCTTTTTTTAAACAAAATTGACATATGGCATATATAATTTTAATGTATACAATGTGATGATTGACATGTATATACTGTGACATGTTTACCATGATAAGGTTAGTTATCTTTCACCTCATACAATTACCATTTCGTTATTTGTTATGGTGAGAACATTTAAGATTTACTCTCATAGCAATTTTCAAGTATACAATACAGTATTTTTAACTAAAATCACCATGTTGTACATTAGATTCATGAAGCTTATTCAACTTCTAATTAAAAATTTAAACCCTTTGACCAATATCTCTTCATTTCCTCCACCCTACCCCCTCCACCCTACCCCCTCTACCCTACCCCCTCATAGCCATCAGTCTACTCTTTCTATGAATTTGACATTTTTAGATTCCACATGTAAGTGAGATCATACAGAGCTAGTCAGGACATAGCCTGAGTTACGATCCTTAAATCCTTTTTGGAAATTGTAGGATTATAAACTACAAAATAAATTTAGAATTTTGACTTATGTTCTTATTCTGAAGAATAATAGTTACAGTGTAGTATTGTGTCACAGACCATTCTCCCAAGGGCTGGTACCAAGTCTGACTGATCTTCATATTCCTAGCACCCGAAACAATGACTAGCACATGATAACCCCTCAAAAAATGCTTATAGGTGTTTAATTAATAGTGAATGAAGCAACTAACGAATTATTTAATCAAATAGGTATCTAGAAACTGTCCTGAACTATTTATTTCTCCTGTGCATTGTTTAAATTAAAACCACAGAGTTGGGGGTATCAGCGATTTTCTAAAGCAGACATCTGTCCCCAGCTGTGGCCCAGGAGGCAAGGAACATGTAAAATTTCTCCTTTGACAATCAGTCAGCATAATGTCAGGTGAGTCAGGGACCACTAGAGCAAATGATGACATGTTCAAATCACAGCCCAGCTCCAGGAAAGATGCAGTTGCTAAGAGTTCCTGGCTGACCTGAGCAGGCCCAGGAAGCCAAGGACAGCCCTAATCAAAACCTGCCAGACAGTATTTTCATCTGTCTGCCTCATGCTACTTGGAGCACTCCACACATCTCACCAGGACATGCACTGAGATGCATGCTCCCAGGCCAAGAGCATGGTCCTGCTGAGATGCCCTGTATCTGCTCCTTAGAGCCAGACTCTTCGTGATTGCCAATGAGATCATTAACTGGCCTCTTACATTAATCCATGCTATTGAGATAACAGGAGAAAGTTTTAATGGACACCTAGTATCTTTTTTTCATCTCTCCACTGTCCCCAACATGTAGATTTGAACAGCTCTCTCTGCTCTAGGTATTACAAAGAACAGAAATGTCAGAGACAAGAAGAGCTACAAAAATATTCAGCCTGTTTGGGGCTAGTAATCCTGCTTCTGAGAATTTATAAAAAGGGAATATTTCAATAGGGAAAAAAGCTGTCAGCAGATTTTCATTGAAGTATTATATGTAATAGTAAAAATTTGTAGATAATCTAAATGTTATGTAATATAGAAACTATTTTATAATTTATGATATATCAGCTCAGTACACTACTCTAAGTTACTCACAATAATTATGAAGACAGTCTAAAAACGGAAACGTACAAAAGTTATAATTTAAAAGTAGAATACAAAATTGTATCTCTGCTCTGATTGCCATCTGTTATAGTATTGTGAATATAAAGATTGGAAAAGAATATGAGATCAAATGACATTTGACGCTTTAGCAGTGTAGAATTATGAGTATTTTTTATTCAGAGAATCACCTGATACTGCTAATACTGAATAGTCAACAATGTGTAATCTCTGAATCTCAGTGTTACCATAACATCATTTTCTTTGTTTCAGTAAACACACCAATTAAAAACTAAAAGAAAAAAACTGTAAAGAAATTTTGAGATTGCTATTTTGAAATCTATTTTCACATCACAATCCCTAGAGGTGAAGTACTATGTCATTCAATTTTTAAGTCTCTGTATAATCCAGCACGGTGTTTCATACACATTGAGTGTTCCATAAATATTGTTGAATCAAAAAAAATGGAAGAGTTTCTCACCCCACTCCACAAAAGAATTTGCAAGAAAGTTGTGAAAAACAATCGCATTAAAAGAATTAATCTAATGGGTCTGTCTGAGTTGGATTTTTCCAGAAGCGGATTCAGGTATAATCATCTTCCTTTGGAGATGATTCCAGGAAGCTCTGGTAAGGGTGACAGAAAATGAGCCAGGGAAGAGAAAGAAGCCAATAAATGGTGCATTACTGACCAGGTTACCACTGTGGACAACTGAGGCTTAATCCTGCAGGGTACCTCTGAGACATACCATAGAACATGTCCTCAGAATTATCCTACCAAAAGTGAGGAAGCTGTGGAATTTATCCATCAACTTCTTACCTACCATTTACTGAAGGCTGATTCTAAGACATTCCCTTGCCCTGTATATGCAATGAGCATAATCCTACCAGAAAAACTCCATTGGCAGGAAAGCAAGTGTTCTTAGTGAGAAGCCAATTATTTGTGTTTACAGGAATCAGTAGTGTGTGTTGAGGGGGCTATAGGATAGAAGTGCTGACACAGGGGCTATATGATAAATGCCAAATAGGCAGCTCAGACAGATGAGCCCTGTTAGATGGTAATCATAACCACTAAGTCAGAAGGCTCCTGGGATATGTGAATTTACTAACTCCACACCTAGTCCTTGATGGGTGCTCAGAAAATGTTAATGTCGATCCTCTCCTCAGTCAAGAATATGGAGAGCTTTGAAACTGCTATTCTATGAGTATCCTAACACTCTAAGTGGCAGAATGGAGAAGGCAGGGCATGAGTCAAGTCCTGGGGCAGAGTGTGTCAAGGGGTGCTCAGTGGATGAGAAGAAAATATAGTTAGTTAGAACAAGTCTCTTTGTGGCACCATTATTATCAATTTCAGTGAAATAGAGGAGAGGGAGAAAATAGGGCAAGCAGAAGAAATTGAGATTTCAGAGCAGACTGGGACCTCAAATTAAACGCCATCGGAAATGTTTGGAGAGATTCGTATTAAACTAGCTGTGTGAACTGTGATCCCTTTACATGTGAAGGGAAAAAGACCTACCAAGGACAGAGAACAAAGGGGAGAAAGGAGTAGTGATGGTAGGAAGTGACAACCTCCTTAGTTTTTCCTGTGGGAAGTTCCTCTTGCCCCCAGCCCAGCCACCCACTCACATTTGAACCGACAGTCAGAAAGGGCTTGGCCACCAGCACTAGGGGCTTCTTCTCCAAAGTTCTGACAAGGCAGCAACCAATGTAAGGATTAGCTCTGCAGGGAGACCCAAATCACGGTCACTTCACAATGATCAGATCCTGCTGCCTCCACAGCAATCCTGGGGTTCATGTTGGGCAGGGAGAGAGGAGATGCAGGCTGCAGTGAGTCAGATTCTAAGGGAAAATACTTAGTAAGGAAGCTGTGGCGGCCTTCTTAATAACCAGCTTCCTGAGCTGGAAGTGGCAATCACAGCCTTCTGGTTATGGATATTGTATTTCACCTACCCCCTGAGAACAGCTGTTGCATCCCTTTTTTTCTTTTTTTAAAGTGAATAACATTATATAAATTTCAAGTATACAACACCTGAAATTTGATACCTGTATATTTTGTGCTCACAACCCAAAATCTAGTTTCCTTCTGTTACCATGTATTTGACTCCACTTACCCAATTCGCCCTACCACCAAAATGCTTATATTTTTTATTTTTATTTTCTTCCCCCTCTTTTATTCCCTCTCCAACTTCTACCCCTGATCTATGTATGCTGCTGTTTTCCCCTTAAGAACTGGATCTCTGAAGATGGGGCATCTCCTCCCACATTCTCACAGCATGTGCCCGGGGGCGTACTCAGGGGGCCTGGCGCACCTGGGATATGGTCTGTGGCTCCGCCTGGGGCACAAACCCAGGACCTTCTGCATGTAAAGCAGACATGCTAACCACTACACTATGGAGCCACTCCCATTGCTTGTATTTTTTAATTGTTTTTTTTCCCCTTTCTGTTCTGTTCGTGTGTGTGCGCGCAGACACATGCACGTGTGTTCAGAGACCAATGAAAGCATTTCAGGGACTCAGAAGAGTATGTTGTATCCTCCCTAATTCTAACTCTTGGTGATTCCTGATAATCTTCACTTGAGATGTAGTGGAAAGACCCTAGACATAGAGCATCAGCCTGGGCTCAACCCCTATTTCATCTGTGCTACTGCATTCTAGCAGTACCACTCCAAGCAAGTTAGTCCATTCTTCACCTATAAAACAGTGTTATCATGAGGCTTAGTGATTAACACTAAACTGGTCCCCATCATGTATCAGGCATTGCTCTAGCTGCTCATTCCTGTTGGGTATGAGTACTAATATTACTACCCGTTATACAGATGAAAAAATGAGGCGCAGAGAGGGCATGCAACTTGCTCGATGTCACATAGCTATTAAGTAGCAAATGTGAGGCTTGAACCCAGGCAACTCGGCACCAGGGCCTGCCCTTTTAATCACCATGCTCTACTATCTCCCAGGAGGTGAAAGTGCCTGGCGAATGCACAGGTGAGACTCCATATTTTTCTTTACTTTTGCATTTTGAAAGGTAACATGGTACAATGAAGAGAATGTGGGCTTTGGAGTCAGACTAACATGACTCCCATTTAATTGCTGTGTAATCTTGGGCAAATACATCATCTCTTTGAGCCTTAGTTTCCTAAAAGTCAGAGGGCTGCTAGGGTATGTGAATTTACTGGTACCACATCTGGTACTTGATGAGTTCTCAGATAAATGTATGTAGAGCACTGAAATTCTCCTCTATGAGTATCCTAACACTCTAAGCTTTCTCTCTTGTAATAAATCAAAGGAGGAAACAAATAGGACAAATGAAAGCCATCATGCATAGTCTCAGGTTCTCTCTGAAAATTTCTTAGGATTTTTCTTATTTTTCCTAAACATCTTTTCCTATGTTTAGGGAGATGTTTAGGGAGAGAAAAAATGTTTAGGGAGGAAAGATGTTTAGGGAGGTCCCCATCCCTAAATGTAATAAATGACACCAGATAAGACAGACTGGGCAGCAGCATCTTGTTAATATAATTAGCTGGTATTGTGCCAACTTCCCTTTTCTCTGACTAAAGCTACTGCAGTTGATTTAACCTCTGAAAAACTATGAAATGCTGTGTTATGATAGAGCATTTAAAATTTTTTTATCTCAAATCCCAAATGCTTTAAGACAAATCTACTTCCTTCTTCCATCTTTGGGTAATAAAATTGTTATTCAAACCCTGGAAAAGCATGAATTTCCTCTCCTTGCCCCTTGCCTCTGCCAAGACACCTTACCAATTAATATTCACTGTAAAGAGTGGGCCTATTGCAGTACTGCATCCAGAAAAGCTTTTTACCAAACTACTTTCTTGAAAGTGCAGCATCTTGCCATAAAGAAAATAACTCCCAAGATCTGTTTTCATAACCTCTATTAGAATACCAATTATAAGAGCAAATTTGTACTGACACAAACACCCTATAGGTTAAGTTGTTTACACCTTGCTAGAAATTATTATATAACCCAGATCAAATTTGTCAGATTTGAGATAAGAATCTAAAACTTAGGAGAGCAACAACATAGGTGGACCTAGAGGGTATTGTGCTGAGTGGAGTAAGTCAGAGAGAGGAAGACAAATGCCATATGATTTCATGTCCATCTAGAATCTAAAGAACAAAATAAACAAACAAAACAGAAACAAACTTATAGATACAGAGAACATTTTGATGGCTGCCAGATAAGAGTGGGGTTGGGCGGTGGGTGAAAAAGGTGAAGGGTTTACAAAGTATAAATTGATAGTTACAAAATAGTTATGGGGATGTGAAGTGCAGCATAGGGAATACAGTCAAT
Organism: Pteropus alecto; assembly: GCF_000325575.1. NCBI lineage: Eukaryota > Metazoa > Chordata > Mammalia > Chiroptera > Pteropodidae > Pteropus > Pteropus alecto. Next base: position 556,545 of record NW_006435837.1, on the reverse strand, counting down.
AGTATTGTAATAACTATGCATGGTGTCAGATTGGGTACTAGATTTATCGGAGTGATCACTCCGTAAGTTATATAATAAAATGTCTAATCGCTATGTTGTACACGTGAAACTAACATAATACTGTATGCCAACTGTAACTAAAGAATAAAATTATTTTAAAAAAGAAAAAATAATAAATAAAACAGGAGAAATTAATGGGCGACATTTTCAATGTCTCCCTGAAACTCCCAAAGCTATATCTAAGGCAACTATAAAAATCCACAGAATTAATTTCATCCTCAAAATCAAAGCAGTTGCATTAATAATTAACTTAATAAATCTCAAAACCATCTCAACTGAGCCTACAAATCTAGCACAGATTGAGATCAAACCTGGCACACAATTCAATTTTCCAAAGTATGAACCAAATGCTGATGGAGGGTTAAACTGTTGACCCACATATACCATCAGATTAAATGTCATTTGCATCATCATCATCATCATCATCATCATCATCACATCGTCCTTTGCATGAGAAGTTGACACCTACTGACCCACTTTTAGTATAATTAGCTGGTATTGTGCTCTTCAAGGCTGTGCTCTTGAAATGTTTTGTTAGAGAGATAAGCTTGCTCCAGACATCTTCACTCAATTTCAATTCTGATCAACATTTTCAAGGACACTAGCAGGGTTAAGTGAGCAGTCTATGACCAAGAACTAGAAGAAAGACAACTATGACCCTGACCCCAAGAGCAGCTAAGCAGTTATGGTGAATCATGCAGAAACCAGCAGCACAACTATCTCTTCAAGTATAACCTAAAGATGCTGAAGAAAACTGGATGAAAGATGTACTACTTTATCACTATTATTTCACAGTTGTGATTGGAACCATGTACTCCACCATGGGTTGTTCAGAATCACAGGATACTCACTGGCTGCACCCAGCTCACACTCTTCCTCTCACTGCTCCATTGTCTGTTCCTCCATGGCCTCCATAGCCACCACCTCTGTCAATTGCAATGGAAGAAATAGCTGCACTTGTCATCGACAATGGCTCTGCATGTGCAAAGCTGGCTGCTGGGGATGACGCCCCGGGCCATGTTCTCATCCATCAGTGGGTGCCCCCAACACCAGCGCATCATGGTGGGCACAAGGTAAAAGATTACAGGGGATGAGACCCAGAGAAAGCACAGCATCCTGACCCTCAAGTACCGTGTTAAGGACGACATCATTACGAATTGGGACAATATGGAGATCCAGCACCACACTTTTTACAACAAGCTGCGTGTGGCCCCCAAGGACCATCCCATGCTGCTGACTGAGGCCCCCCCAAACCCCAAGGCCAACCACAAGATGACTCAGATCATGTTCAAGACCTTCTATACTCTAGCCACCTATGTGGCCATCCAGGCCGTGCTGTCCTTTTACACCTCTTGCTACACCACTGGTACTGTTATAGATTCTGGGGACAGGGTCACCCACACTGTGCCCATCTATGAGGGGTATATCCTTCCCACATCATCCTGCGTCTGGACCTGGCTAGTGATCACCATCAGCAACAAGCAGCTCTGGCATCCAGAGGCACTCTTCCAGCCCTCCTTCCTGCGTATGGAATCCTGCAGCATCCACAAGACCATATCCAACTCCATCACAAAGCATGACATTGACATCCAGAAGGACCTATATGCCAACACAGTGCTATCTGCTAGGGCCACCATGTACCCCAGCATTGTGGACAGGACACAGAAGGAGATCATGGCCCTGGCCCCTGGCATGATAAAAATCAAGATCATCGCTCTGCCAGAACACAAGTATTCCGTGTAGATTGGGAGCTCCATCCTGGCCTTGCTGTCCACCTTCTAGCAGATGTGGATCAGCAAGCAGGAGCGATGGGTCAGGCCCCTCCACCACCCAATGCAAATGCTTCTAAATGGACCATGAGCAGATGCACAGTATTTGCTGCATGAGTCCATCAGAAGTATGAATTTTCCCTGGCAAATGTATATATACCTCATGCTAGCCTCATGAAACTAGAATAAGCCTTTAAAAGAAATTTTGTCCCTGAAGCTTGTATCTGACAGCAGCACTGAAATGCAGGCCTGGCAGCTTATTTTGACTTTGTATTCAAGTTAACTGTTCCCTTGCTACATGTTTACTACTCTGTACATATCTTTGATTTAAGCCCCTAGAACACACTGCTTAGTCACTTGGTGACTGAAGCAAGAACATGTTTATGCAAGAGAAGACCAGGACCTGGATAAGAATCTGTGAGACCACGCATTTCTAGATTGGTGCAGGGTATTAATGTGCAAGAGCCACCTACTGCAGGATTTCTCTAGAGGCTGACAAGAGTCCTGAATCATTTCTGTCCTGCCAGTCTGAAGGGGTTGGGCAGGTCCAAGCATTAGGACTCATTTTCCTTTCTTACCTGACGTTTTCCTGCTAGAACACCAGGTTCTTATTTGCCTTGAGTTGGAAAACAGTTTGCATTTGCACCTGTAAATTTATTCATCCTTTTAATTTATGTAAGGCTTTTGTCCATAATTCTCCATTCTTTAAGAGAGGACAACAAATTTTGGTTTTCTACTGTTCTGTGAGAACATTAAGCCCCAGCAACATATCATTGTGACACAAATAAAGGGCTGTGGTAAAAAAAAAAAATCACAAGACAATAGATGATCCCTAAATTAATTGAGAGATTTAAATTTATGGACCAAAAGAATAAAAATCACACATTCCCTTAGGAAATGAAGTGCTTGTCCATCTCAAGAAAAGCATATTTTATCCAACCTGATGAGGCCAGATTTTAGTACTGCTAACTATGTCATGGTGAGTGTATTAGTTTCTTAGGGCTGCTGTAACAGATTACTGCAAACCTAGTGGCTTAAAATAACAGAAGTGTGTTCTCACAGTTCAGAAAGCCAGTAGCTTGAAATCAAACTGTCAGCGGGGCCATGTTTCCTGTAAAGGCTCTAAAGAAGAATTCTTCCTTGACTCTTCCTAGCTTCTGGTGGCTCTCAGCAATCCTTGGAGTCCCTTGGGCTGTAGCTGCATCACTCCAACCTCTGACTCCATTGTCACATGGCCTTCTTCCCTATGTGTGTTCAACTCCCCATCTTGTAAAGACACTAGGCACTGGATTTAGGCCCGCCCTAATCAAATATGACCTCGTCTTAATTAGTTACACCTGCAAAGACCCTATTGCCAAATATGGTCACATTCTGAAGTCCTGAGTAAACATGAATTATTGAAGGACACTATTCAAGCTGCTACAGTGGGCATTCTCAATTTGCCAGAGTCACTGCTCTTACCAGATTGATCTCTTATAAGGCTTCTTGGTTCTATTTAAGGGTAGGAGACTGCAAACTGTTTTCCTTCCAGGTCTCCAAACTCCAGTATAATTGGATAACCCACAAACAATGTCCTATTCAAAACAATGTATTAAACGCATATGTAATTTTACTTTCTTTTATTTGCCAAGACATCTTAGCTCTAGATAAGTTAAAATTGACATAGAAACCAGCAAAAGCAGCAATTTAAAACTATGATTCCTTTTGAAAATTTTGACCAAACATTAAGTAATTAAGCAAGTCTCACTAGCCAAAGAGGAAGGTGATTCTAATGTTCAGCCAAACCGAGAACAAATCTAGACCAGTGGTTTTCCAAGTGTGACTCCCAGAACATCAGTATTAGCATCAGCTGAAAGCACCTTAAAAGTACAGAATCACAGTCCCCACCCCAGACCCACTGAATCTGAATCTTCATTCTGAATCTGAATCTTCATTCTGAATCTGAATCTTCATTCTAACATTATTCTCCAGATGATTCATATGCTATGTTCTAAAACTCTGATGCCAAAAGTAAAAGAGAACTTGAAGCCTCCCATATAATTCCAGACTTTCTGGCAGGAATGGGTATTTGTTTTGCTGAGGGCTGATAGGGAATGTTAAACACATACACACAGGCACATACTGGTCCTTTGCCTTCCCACAGAGTGTCAGCAGCTTTCCAAATGAACAAGCTGTTTCCATGACATCAAACCCTTAATTTGAAGCAGATATACCAACCATCCAGGAGTGTGATAGCACAATGCACCATTTCATATATATTTTGTGTTCTTGGTCTCAAACATCTCCTCCTTGAAAAAGAAACCCTTATTAAAAAACTAGTATTTAGAGCAATACTTTAATTGACAAATGTGTCACCCTTTTTTTCTCCTGTAAGTAGGGCACTCTGAAAGATTCTGTGTTAAATCTCTTGTCATGGTTAATCAATCTGAGATAATAACATGAATGACTAGTAAAATAATTATACTGCTTTGAATATATATTCTTCCCTTCAAGTGAATGGTTTCCTTTCGCCCACCTCAGTTCCAGGCCATTTTATTCTAGTATATTCTTAAAGTCAATTTCTTCTTTACTGTGAACATTCATTTTTCTCTCACTCCTCCGAACAAATAATGAAAAAAATCCTCCCTTTTGCAGCATGTGTACTTAACATCCTGACATGAGAGAGACAAACTCAGGAATGTGACTACAAGAAATTCATTTGCATAACAGCAGCCTGGAAAGATAGCGAAGCAAGTCCTAGCCTCTCCCTAAAAATCCCTCCCTTAAACGTTTATCTCCACAGTTTTTAGAAATTAATTTACTCAATCAACAAATTGAAAGGGAAACCATAGTGTGTTTAATGCCAACCAGGTTAAAAATAGTCAAGTCTATCCTGCAGGGAACAGACCAAATTCAAAAGTGAAGAAAGGAACCACATGTAAAGAGGGCGATTAAATAAGCACATACTCAATACAGCTCGCAGGCGCAGAACTACAAGCTCAGATGCAAATCAACTTCACTGTTGGAAAGTTCAGCCAGGAGCTGTCAGAAATTCTTCACGGCATTTTCTAGCCCATGACACTTACCAGGCTTTCGCCCACCTGCTCACACACCACGTAAAATGTGAGAAAAAGAGAGCGTTGCTTGAATGCATAATTCCCAAACGCTTAAGGCAACGATGTCTGAATTTAAGGGGTTTCAGCCTATTCCTTGTTCCTATGCTCCTGGGAGTCAGCCATTCAATCCCAGGGCTGCAGGGTATGAATCATTGCCGTAAATCACCTTCGATTTCTAAATATATAAGGAGAGTTTACAGGAAAAAAACAAGGTGACATTCTCTCCACAACCTTCAAGAACTGGCTGTGTGACAAGAGCCAGCGCCAGGGGAACCTAGCCATCGGAAGGAAAAGACAGCCCAGAAAATCCCTCTGAGACACACGGAGGGATAACAGGAAACAAGAGAAAGGAGCTGGGAGTGAAGCAGGGACTAACAAAAGAGAGCTGAGCTTAGAGTTCAACCTCTGCCTCGCTATCATTTACATTTTTCAAGCAGGCAAATGGGCTGCACTTTCTACATGGGTGATACAACCAACTCTCCCATCCTACCTTTCCAGAAGGAGCTGGCCTGTCTCTATTTTGCTCACCTCGGCATTGAGCACATTGACAGACACATACATAGTAGGAGTACAGTGTATATTTGTTGATAGAATGAAGAAATCAATCAAAAAACTGATTAATTAATGAAACAAAAAGGTTCCTAGCAAAATTCGTCAAATACTATTTTTGGAAAAGCATCATTATAAAATGATACTTGAGTTCTTCTGGGGGTGTTTCCC
>NW_006435837.1:539338-550884 GCF_000325575.1 Pteropus alecto | reverse complement strand
CATATATGGAAATACAAGAAAAATTTTAAATCTCTTTAAAGGAAATGATTGTTTTCCTAATAAAATACACACAATATAAGTTGAAATGTATGTAAGAAATTCAGTCAAGATTGTTTCTGAGTTTGTGTCAATAATTTGTCACATTGATAACCTAGCTAAACAGAAAAGCTAGGCCCAACTTACTGAGCTTCGATCAAGGTCCCCCCGCCCCCAGCACTTTGCCTCTGTATTCTACAATAACATTCAGCTTTTCCTGGTTCCTCAAACTCAAGCACACTGTGCAAAGTGACGGTGATAATGAGTAAATTTCCCTGGATAGATGAACCAAGCCGGTTTATGAACCAACATGCAGCACCAATTAACAAGCATATGAAAAATATACTGACTAGAATATATGAAAGAGTCTGGGAAAGAGGCATGTTTTTAGCATAACCACACACAGTAGAAATCTGAGAGAGAGTAAATCTTGGCAATGTAAAAGGTCTGATTGTCTTGCAGATGCTCTACTATGTGAGGGATCTTAATAGCTCTTATACCATCCTGACTTTCTGCTTATGCCCCATCTGGCATCTGATAACAGAATAGATGGACCTAAACAACTCACACAGCCCACACAGTGGATGGAGAAGGAGAAGCAGAACCCTGTATGGGAGAGGCGGATGCCAAATGCTCCTTCCAGCACTAAATTTCTATTGGAACCTGGATTGCCCAGGCCACGACAGCCTTTAGGCACAAAAGTGGACCATAATGAAGCATCATGGCTTTCCAACCTTCTTTAACGTCTTCTCAAATTCAGGATGTCCCTGAGGGGCACCCCATGTGGGTTCTGCATTTGTCTTCTCTGCTACTCTCTCTAGGGGAGCTCAGCTATGAGAACCACCAGATAGGCCCTTCTGCCCACTGCAAATCAGATAAAGAGGTCACCTCCTCCCTGTAACAGGGATAACTGTCGTAACTGCTGCTCAGGCTACACCAGGTATAGCAGATAACAGCCTGTGCCCTGACACTATGGCCTCTTGCTTTCACCTGTCCTCCCATTGCCAGGACCTACAGCTCTGTACTTGAGGGCTTTCTCTCAGCCTGCATGAGGGGAAGGCGAAGAGTGCAGAGGAGATACCCCAAGAGCAATTCTCAGCCAGTAATGATTGAATTGGAGGATAAAACCTTCAGCTTCCCTGTTCTTTGGGTGGAGTAACTTTGAGAAATGTTTTATATTGTCTCTCAAAGGCCGCAGTAAGATTGAGCTTCAGTGAGCCACAGTGGTGACTTGCTCAATGGTGTACCCTTTATTGGCATTTGTTACCGAATACAATTTTTGCATTTTGTAACATATGCTTCCTTTCCAAGCAAGGAAACACTCAATTGCTTTTGTTCCCATACAGACGAGTACTGTGACATTACAGTGTCCTATGAAAAGGGAAGCGTGACAGATATGTCAGAACCTGCCTGTATCGCGTCAGGCTTTACCATTGCTGTGAACTCCTGGCCCACTGCTGACTGCCAATATCCGCAGCTCTCCACCTGAGAGCTTTCTTTGGCTACCAGAGCCCACTTTGCTACCTGCGACAGGATGGAAATGGCAAGGAGTCAGTGCTCCCAGGAGCAGCCTTCGACCTGACTGGATGAGATAGCTCCGATGCATGTATTCTATACCAACTCTCAGTGTTTCCAGTGGAATTATGCTCTGGCTACTCATGGTGCCATCTTTCTTGGTAACACGCATACCCTTAACTTCCCTAACTCTCCTGCTAGTGCTTTTTTGGGATCACCCTCTGAATTACAGCCATACCTCCTTTTATTGCACTTTGCTGTACTGCGCCTCACAGATGTTGCTTTCTTCTTCTTCTTCTTTTTTTTTTTAACAAATTGATGGCAAGACCATCCACCAGCAAAAAGATTATGACTCACTTTATTGCCATACTTGCTTTATTGAGGAGATCTGGAACCAAATCCGCATTATCTCTGAGGTATGCTTATAACTATTTGTAGAGGAATCCTTGCCTCAGAGTCTGCCTCTAAGGGAAGAGAGGCTAAGATAGAGAAGAAACCCAATTCCAAATGTCTGGGACTCTAAATGGCAAATAAGCAGCCAGAGAAGGGCATGAACTCTTAAGTCCCCAAATTCCGTTTCCTAAAAAGTTTAGTGTGAAGGTAAAATGAAGCCCTTGCGGTTCAAAGACTTCAGATTTATTGACCAAAAAGTTAAATCTAAAGAAACATTTCTGAGCCCAGTACTAGGCTACCAAAGATCCTCATCTGGTCTGGTCCTTCAGCATTTTCTATTGTGTCTGTTCCAAAGAATTTGATGGGCTTCCTAAAGGAAAATTGCCCAGTCGATCTTATAAAAGCTTCGAATAGTAGTTAACATATACTTAGAAAATATTAATCATTGCACCAATTTCTTCTTCGCTTTTCAAAGTACACTTTAATAAAATTACCATAATATCTTTTATTCTTATAAAAGTAATAGAGGCTCATTCCAGATAATTTTTAAAATATTGAACAAAAAGAGAAAATAAAAGTTCCATCACCAAAGAAATCTACCATTAAATTTTGACGTATTTTCTTCTACTCCTATATATATGTATATATTCACACATATACTTTTTTTGCAAAGTTAAGATCATTCTATATAATAATATTTTAAATAGATATAGTGACAGCTCTCGATTTGCCATTATCATTAGAGCTGGAGACTCATGAATAATATCAAATCAACAAATAATACACCAAAAAAATCATTTTAGTTTTCTTTGTTAATCTCATCCCTCTCCTCTACTTTAATGAAACAATTTTACATAATCTGATTTTTTAACCTAAGTAGACTGATTAAAGTATAACAATCTTTTCCTGCTCTGCCAATCTTTCTAAAAACTGTTAATGAACAGTGAACTGGTCAATCAGCAGGTGAGAGCAGAGAAAAGGGACAAGGTCCAAGTTGATGGAGACGATAACTAACCTCAGATAATCAAGGCTGATTGTGCATTCACTTTCCCATGAAAGTCTAAAGCTGTGAAGGACAATTACCAAGTGCATTAAGTGGAGAGAGTTCTATGTTGCTTCTTTTGTCATCTCTGATCATCTGTAGAGCTGGTACAGACCTCTTTCTGAGACTCATTTGTAATCAGTACAGAGAAGGAAGAAGGGTCCCAATAGGTGTGCCCCTGAATTTGGTGAAAGGTTGGAAAATATCTCCTCTGAAATAACAGTTAATAAGAGCTAGCATATAAAGAGTAGATGCCTCCCCAACAGATAACTAATCTAAAAGATAACTTCTAAAGACAGTGGTTGCTGATTTCAAAAAAGAATGATTTGCTAAATTTCATAAAGAGGTTTCGGTTCTTTCCTAAAATGAAATTTAAAACATAACTTCTGGCAGATAAACCAGTCTCGGAAACTAACTTCTTTGAAACAAGGAAGTTGATAAAGACAGAAAATTGTGATAATTGAAAATGGAGGGAAGAAGAGGGCTGTGATAAAAACTAACACTGAATACTATGTGTGCATTTGGGGTAGGTACTTTAAATCGGTTAAACTTCAAACCCCTCTATGAAATGCACTTTATTCTTTCCATTTTATAGATGCAGAAACATAGGACTCAGAGAGATCAGGTAACAAACAGCTAGTACATAGAAGAGCTGGCATTCGAATCCATAACTGCCTTATTCCAAAGCGTCGGACAGTAAAATGTCAATGTTTATCAGAAATATTTCCGGCAAGAGAATGCCCTGATTCTGGTAACCCGTCATGGTTATATAGACCAAAATACTTTTACAACCAGCTACAAAATTTAACGGAAGTATTCCCTAAGTCCATTCAATTTCTATTTCTTATCCAGAAAACATGTGATGTCGCCTCCTGAATGGGAATCCCTGGTATAAACTACTGTGAGCCATTTTCTTGCCAGAGATAGTTCTTAATGTAAACTGGCAATTTATTACTTTGATTAGTGTAGAAAACACTGGATTTGTTACCCAGCAACTATTTACTCCACTTTATCTTCCCTGGCTTTATTCTTTTTAACGGGATCTCTAAAACCCTCTCTACATGGTCATGTGCTTCACTAAATCAAACATAGGAATCCCACTCCTCTAACCAGGGAGTGTTAAGAATAGGCATATAAGGCAATTCTGACCAATGAAAGGAGAGGGAAAGTATGCTACAGGGCTTATGGGAAAATTCCTTCATTCTTAATGAGAAGCACACTGAGTAGCACTTCTTAAAGAAATCACTAATTTTAAGTCTGAAGCAGAGAATGTACAAAGTAAGCCAGGGACATCTTGTTTTCTCAGAAAGCGAAGTAGCTTTCAAAGGTGAATGGAGTCATATCAAAAGGATACAACAGTCACTAGGAAGGGTCTCCCCCTGACTAGAATAGGGACAACTTGAGTATCAAGAGAATAGGAAGTATAATTGATTGAAACCTTTTGAATATATAAGAATCCATGAGCTCAAGATAATATTTTTAAAAAGAAAGTCAAAACAAACTCAATTGTCAACATTACACCAAAGCCTTACTTTGAAAATTGGTAATTAAAAGTTAAGAGTCAACCATTTACATATCTTGCCTTTCTAGTACTTCAGGATAACCTAATAGTCATAGTTGACTCTCCTTTTACCATAAGAATTTCAGCTGATAAATATTTTGTTAACACTAATGACATAATTGATTCAGGCAACTATGTTCAGTGGAAGCTAAAGTCATTAGATAAAAAGGTTAATGGAGAACTGTATAGTTAGATGAGTGTCAACGTATCAACGTATCAAACCCCAAATTAGTTGCTAGTTGCAAGGAAGCTGTTATTATAAAATGTTATTTTATAATTCACAGATCAGGCTGAAATTCCCTTACTTTGCATCATTATAATGCAATCAGACATTATATGACTTAAAATAATATAATAACTATACAACATCACCTATAAAGTATTTCTTCTATTAATGTTGGATCTGAATCTATACAACTCTTTAGATCTAACATCTAATTTGCAGGAAACATGAAGGTCAGAAAAATGCTTCAAAGAAACAACCGAACAAAATCTGAATTTGAGTCATTCTACAGGACAACGGTGCTGGGCCCTTCAACATTCAATTTTATTAGAAAGAGGAGGAAGGTAATGTTATAGAATCAAAATAACAAGAGATTTAGGAGATATAACAATAATGTGTAATGGCTGATCCTTGATTGGATTTTGGTTTGAACAACCAGCCATAAAAGACATTTGGGGGAAAATTGTGAAATCTGAATATGGGCTAGAACACTAGATGGTATTAAGGAATAATGATTAAATTTAGGTATGATAATAACAAGGTGATTAGTTATGGAAATATCCTTATTTTTCAGAGATGCATTCTAAAGAAATTTCATGTCAGTAATTTAAAATTTTTCATTAAAAAAATAGATGAGGCAAATATGCCAAAATGTTAACAATGACTAGAACTATGTGATGGATATGTATAATTTATATTATTTTCTCCACTTTTATGAGCAATTGAACTTTAAACAGTCCAAAAAAGAGTGATGAAGAGTTCCCTGTCTACTGGATATTAGCCAGTCTGAATATGATCCCAGAAATTGAGGCAGCCATCTTGACACCATCAGGAGAGCTAACCCGAAAGGAAAAACAGGCATGCTGAGGATGGACGAGCAGGAAGATGGAAAATCTGGGTCCCTGATGACATCGCTGAGTCACTGGATTACCCAACTCCGAGAACCTAATGGGCTTCTTAAAATGTGAGGTAATACATTTTTCTTATTATTTATGCCATTTTGAATTATATTCAGTTACTAATAGCCAAAATATCTCAACTAATACAGTTACCGAAAATCAATTTCCAAGTACCCTGTTTCCACTTCTTTGAATGCTTTCCTGCACTTACTCTCATGCTTGCTCCATCACTTCTTTCAGGTCTCTGCTAAGATGCTACTTTTTCAGAGAACCCTAGCTTGACCACTTTGTATAAAACAGTGATCTCCCTTTGTTCAGGGTATATTAAAAAACTGAAGTTCCTCAGCAAGTTGAAGACTGGTCCTGGGATGCCGCTAATGTACAAACACCTTAAACCATCCAGATAAAAAATAGTATTCTCTTTTAAATGTTCATAATTTTTAATTTACTCATTTCTTTTAACACTTATTCTACGTTATCAAGTACTATCTCTCCCATGTAGCAGTATGCTGAAACCAGTTTTTGCCAGCTCTTGAGAACCAAATGTGCATCTCTCCCTAACTCTGCTTTCAATGATGTCATGTTGGTAACCTGAAATGGGCCACAGTGGGTGTATTTACATTATGGAAATCAGCCAATGCTACAAGTGAGGGCTCTCCCCCTCTACCAGAGTGCCAGCTGTTCGACATTTACCACCACACCACGATTTCATGTCTTACTCAATTTTTTTGTTCCTCAGACTACACAGTATTGTGCCTTTTATTTATTAATTCAACAAATATTTATTAAAAGCCAACTATGTGGTCAGGCGAATGGTCCCAGCTCTTGAGACTGCAACAGTGAGTAAAACAAAGTCCTCTCTCTTTAGAGCATATCTTCTATGGTGGGAAATAGACAACAACAAATAAGCAAATAAATATATACAATGTCAGGTGCCAAAAATGAAAAATAAAAGTAGGGTAAGACAGTAAAGAGAGATCAGGGTTAGGTGAAGAGAGACTGCTATTTTATACAGGGTGGCCAAGCTAGGCCTCTCTGAGACATTTGAACAGACCTAAATAAGTGAGGGATAAGGCCATTTGAGTAGCTGCAGGAAGTGCATTTGAAGAAGAGGAAACAGCAACTGCAAAGACCCTGAGCTGGAAGTATTACCAATGTCTTGGAGGAGCTGGAGCTTCAAGAAAACCAAAGTGATAAAGGGAAAAAGTAATAGTCATAGAGGTAATTAGATCAGATCATAGAAACCTTGGTAGGAACTTTAGATGTCATTCTAAGTGTGATGGAAAGCCAATGAAGAGTTTGGACTGGGAAAGTGACATTATATCTTGTGTTTTAAAGGGATCATTCTGGCTGCTAGACTGTAAAGGATTAAGAGAAACAGCAAGGAGACTAGTTAGGAGGTTACTGAAGTGATCTAGGTGAGGTATAACAAATAAGACGACCACATTCAGTTACTAATTTGAACATGGCACAATCAGGTCATTTACAAGGGGGTGCTATTCATGAAATAGACCTAGAGTAACTCTTGAGAGCTGTAGGCAGATGTGGGGATTCCAGGTCTCCTAGCTGAATACTGGAGCAATAGGGGAACAGAGCCTCCTCTTACCTAAACCTGCCCAAGCATGCAGCCTTGCATCCTCTTGGGAAAGGACACATGCACATACTCACAGGCAGACAAGTAGAATCCCGATGCCCCTCTCCCTTTCCCCACCTTCACTCCTGAGCCACATCCTAGGTTACCTAAGCCATCCAGAGGGATTAGCCATCCACAATCCCAGGATTAAACACATCAAATGATCAATAATATGCTGATATAAATTTTTTTCATTTTAAAGTTGCTAAGACAGTAGATCTTAAAAGTTGTTACGAGAAAAATAAAATTTATAACAACGTGTTTTATTTCAGTAGAGCTATTTCTCTTTTAGGTTCTAAAATTATTTTTTAATTCAAAGACAAAAAATGACACTAAGAATTCTAGCCTTGGAACAGGAATTTATCTGGAATTTCTTTGCAAAATACTTTTACAAAAAGTATCTTTAAAAAAGATTAGGTTAAAAGTAATGGAACCAATCCCAAATTCCACACCTAGGAATTTGCTGCAAGGAACTTTTTAGACATGCACACAAATACTTATACACACGAATATTTACTGCAGTGTTAGTTAAAAAAGAAACTCATTAAAATAGCCTAGATGGCTAAAATTAGAAAAATACCATAGCTAACCATATGATGAAAAATATGCAGCCACTAAAAACCATGCTTCAGAAGGACATTTTTTTTCTATTGAATGGCTATATATTATGCTTTTTAAGGGCTATACACACACGCACACACACACACATGCACATACACACACTGGGTTGCACAGTTTCCCCCAAAACCTCGTGTCTACCCAGAACCTGTGAGTCTAACCTTATTTGTAAGTATAGTCTTTGCAGATATAATCAAGTTAAGATAAAGTCATATTGGATTAAGGTGGGCCCTAATCTTTATAAGGTGGGAATTTGGACACAGACACACAAGAAAGATGTCATGTCTGGATGGAGGTAGAGACTGGATTGCCCTGTCTACTAGAACCTAGGAAAGAGGCGTGGTGCAATTTTTCCCTCAAAGAGGCAGGAGGCTGCCAATCAGAAAATTCCCAAGGGACCACCAAAGCCTAAGAGAGGTTCTTAGGATTGAGCCTCCCTCCAGCAGGCCTATTTAAGGATACCATCAGTTCATGCCAAGCCTGCAAATGAGGTAGATATATTGGAGTGACATAAAAAAAAAAGACTACCATTCATCCTACTACCAAAAGTGTTGCTCCTCACATACAAGAAAAGCAGTTGGGACCACAATAAAGAAGACAGTCAAACCTATCATGGGCAATCATATTAAAAAAGCATCTGGTTTTTTTTTCCTGTCCCTCCTCCCAAGTCCAGCACCAGAGGGGCAAACAAAGAAAACGGCAGGAATGTGCATCTCTGTATTCATTATATACTTAGAAAAAAATATGATTTTAAGAAAAGAATGAAGCCACATCCAAATACTCAAAACTCTTAACTGTTTTCATACTATTTACCTCCTCGTTCCCATAAAGGAAACCTTGGAATTGGGAGAGTGTTCATTTGAAAATCCAAGGACGTACCTCCTTACATGGATCTTGAATGACCAAAATCTTTTGGTATCAGGAATTACACTTTTCCAGGGCTCAGCCTCTTAAACACCCTGTCTTCGGTGTCTGTATTTGTGCACGATTCTGTGTAAGATTCCATTCTCTTTGCATGTGGACACACACACACGCGCACACACACACACGCACACACACACACATGCACATACACACACTGGGTTGCACAGTTTCCCCCAAAACCTCGTGTCTACCCAGAACCTGTGAGTCTAACCTTATTTGTAAGTATAGTCTTTGCAGATATAATCAAGTTAAGATAAAGTCATATTGGATTAAGGTGGGCCCTAATCTTTATAAGGTGGGAATTTGGACACAGACACACAAGAAAGATGTCATGTCTGGATGGAGGTAGAGACTGGATTGCCCTGTCTACTAGAACCTAGGAAAGAGGCGTGGTGCAATTTTTCCCTCAAAGAGGCAGGAGGCTGCCAATCAGAAAATTCCCAAGGGACCACCAAAGCCTAAGAGAGGTTCTTAGGATTGAGCCTCCCTCCAGCAGGCCTATTTAAGGATACCATCAGTTCATGCCAAGCCTGCAAATGAGGTAGATATATTGGAGTGACATAAAAAAAAAAGACTACCATTCATCCTACTACCAAAAGTGTTGCTCCTCACATACAAGAAAAGCAGTTGGGACCACAATAAAGAAGACAGTCAAACCTATCATGGGCAATCATATTAAAAAAGCATCTGGTTTTTTTTTCCTGTCCCTCCTCCCAAGTCCAGCACCAGAGGGGCAAACAAAGAAAACGGCAGGAATGTGCATCTCTGTATTCATTATATACTTAGAAAAAAATATGATTTTAAGAAAAGAATGAAGCCACATCCAAATACTCAAAACTCTTAACTGTTTTCATACTATTTACCTCCTCGTTCCCATAAAGGAAACCTTGGAATTGGGAGAGTGTTCATTTGAAAAACCAAGAACGTACCTCCTTACATGGATCTTGAATGACCAAAAACTTTTGGTATCAGGAATTACACTTTATAAAGAATGAATTGGATACAGAGTGCGAAGTGTAAAACAATATTAATGCAGATAATAAATAAATGTGTAAAGGTCATCTCAGTAGATTCAGAGAAATTATTTGACAAAATTCAACATCTATTCATGATTTAGGGGGAAAAACTCAGCAAAGTAGGCTTAGAAGGAAACATCCTCAATCCAATAAAGGGCATCTACAAAAATACCAGCAACTAACATCATACTTAATGGTGAATGGCAGAAGCTCAGCTGAGCTAGAGAGAGCTAAACTGTCAGCTGTCTAGAGTAGATGATTCAAGAAAGAAGCCAAAAATGAAAGCAACAATGAAGCCTTTAACCACTCTTTGCAATAGTAGAAGCAAAAGGCTAAAACCAGAGAAAGTACTGACTCCCTCACCCTCAACCCCTGCTTTTTTAAGTTGCTGGTCAGATAAATCAGCATCAATGTTGGGAGGGTTGTCTCTTTCACTGTTTCATGATCCCAAACAAAAGGCTCTTGCAGTTTTATGGACTCTGGCCAGGGGGAAGAAAAGAGGGAAGGGCTAGGCATGGAAAAGTATTAAGTATTGAGAGTGGGAAAAAGTGTCTTCAAGTTCTCCTTTGATCCCCCTACCTTGAAAAAGGAGTCTCTCCTTCACAGAGACTCCTGAGGAAAGCCTTGCTCAAAAGGTGCCTGGACTAGGAATGAAAATATGTGTAAGAATGTAGCCAGCCACAGGGATCTGAGTCCTTGACTGTAATTCCCTTTAGAGACTGCAATGCAGTCAGTCTGATGTGGGGAAGGCATTTCACCTGTGGGGGTTGCCGGGCAAAGTCTTTGTAATTGCCTATGAGGAGCCAGTCTCCTCAATGAAAGACTAAATATTTTACGCCTAAGATTAGGAATAAGGCAAGGCTGTACATTCTTACTACTTCTACTCAGCATCATACTGGAATTCCTAGCCAGCGCAATCAGGCAAGAAAAAGGAAATAAAAGGCATATAGGTTTACAGAAGACATAATTGTGTATATAGAAAATCCCAAAGAATCTACAAATAAGTTACTGGAACTAACAAGTGACTTTAGCAAGGTTGTGGTATGAGGTCAATATACAAAAACCAATCGTATTTCTATATTCTAGCAATGAACAATTAGAAAATAAAAATTTAAAAATACTATACGATAGCATCAAATAAACCATAAAATACTTCAGTATAATTATAGCAAAATAAGTGAAGATATATATGATAAAATCTACAAAACATTGATAAAACAAATCAAGGCAGATGCAAAAATCATGAAGAGATATATAGTTTTAATAGAAGACTCAATATTGTCAAGATAGCAATGCTCCCCAGAGTCATCTACAGACAAATACGATCTCAAAAAGAACACACGATTTTTATAGAAATCAGCAAGCTGATTCTAAAATGTTTATGGAAAGGTAAAAGAACCAGAGTAGGCAAAAATAGTTCTGAAAAAGAACCAAGTTGGAGGACTCATATTACCTGATTAACTGACTTACTATAAATTATCAACATAGTGTGCTATTGGCAAAAGGACAGGCACATAGATCAATGGAACAGTAGAGTCCAGAAACCGACCCAAATATACATGGTCAATTGATTTTTGACAAAAGTGCAAATGAAATTCAATAGTGAAAGAATACTCTATTCAACAAATGGTGCTGGAACATTTAGACATCCACATGTTAAATGGAAGGAAGGAAGGAAGGAAGGAA
>NW_006435837.1:529439-538855 GCF_000325575.1 Pteropus alecto | reverse complement strand
TAAAATGGGCAAATAATTTGAAAACACTTTACCAAAAAAGATACATGGATAGTGAATAAACACATGAAAAGATGTTCAACATCATTAGTCATTAGAAAAATGCAAATCAAAACTGCAATGAGATAACATTACAAATCTATTAAAATGATTAAAATTAAGAAAACTAACTCTACCAAGTACTGATAAGTATGTATAGTAACTGGAACTCTCTCATGCATTGCTGGGGAGAATGCAAAATAGTACAGCCACTGAGAATCACACAGGAGGTAGACTTTTGAGGCTTCCTTCTTTCACTTAGCATAATGAATCTGAGATTCATTCATGTTGCCTTTATCTGTAGTTAGTTGCTTTTTGTTGCTGAGTAGTATTCCACTTTGTGGATATACCCATTTGTTTATCCATCCCCCTATTGAAAACATTTGAGTTGTTTTCAGTTTGGAGCAATTATGAATAATGCTGCGATAAACATTCACATACAAGTTTTTATGTTAACATAAGTTTGATTTCTTAGGGGTAAATACTTAGGAATAGGATTGCTGAGTCATATGGTAAGTGTCTATTTAACTTTAGAAGAAAACTGCCAAACTGTTTTCCATAATGGCTGTGCCCAAATGGCCTGTTTTCTACAGGGACAGAAAATAGACTAGTGGTTGCCAGAGGTGGGGGTGGAAAAGAAGGTTGGCTACAAATGACCTCAAGGGAATTATGTGGGTGATGTAACTATTCTATAGCTTGACTGGTGGTTGTTACACAACTATGTGTTTGTCAATGCGTATAGAACTATACATTAAAAAGTATGAGTTTTATGTATGCAAATTATATCCCGATAGAACTGAATGAAAACCATTCACGGAGAAAGAATGCATAGAAAGCCTAGGACATGCTATGCCATCTTTACACCAAAGATCTGAGATAACAGATGGCTTCTCATTGCCTTCTGGATAAAAATCTAACTTCCTTAGTGGGATATTTAGGGCTTTTAATCATCTGGCCACTGCCTACTTCTAGGAGGTAGGCATTAGTTTCATGTAGGTCTCAACTTGACAATGACTATCCAGATTTGGGTATTTCCATTGTTTTTTGAGCTTATTTTCAGCACTTCCCATCCAATCCCATGGACTTCTGAACTCATGATCTTCCTGTTTTAATACGTAGATCGGCCCAAGCCTTCTCACCCAGCCTTGGCATACAGTTCAGTGACAGACCCCTTGGCAGGCTCCCCAAACCTCCCCCATGCACAGGCAGCCAAGAAAAGGGGCCTCATGTTTCCGGCCTGGCCTCAGAGGACTGAACCAGACATAAGCATAGGTATATATGTTCAAGCACATGTTTCCTGTAACATTTTTGTGAAGCTCTTTACAGGTAATCTGATTCCTTTTATTCTCTGCTGATTCAAGTACAGCATAGCTTGACATTCCTATTGCTAAAGAGTGTAATGTCTGATTAACAGCAGCAAAACCAGAAGCAGCAGAAGCCTGGATGTAGCACTCTCAGGCTCTCATGCAGCAGTTTTTGCAAATTGGATCCACCAAATGTTAGTCATAGTGTAGATAGAAGGAACTTTACTAGCATATCCATGTTTTGACCCTGAATTCTAATATCATGCTCAGGAATTTTATTATATCATTCCATTCCTAGAAAAGCAAACTTTGCACCACTGATTTTACCAGGGAAAACTTTTTCAGAATAAAAGAAATAATAATTAAGTAGGTTGTAAAGAAAATAATTTTAAATATGTATTCGAAGCTCTTGCTGGTATTAAAAATAGCAAAGATGGCTCAAAATAAAGTGAAGATGAGCTTATCAAAGACATATGGCTTTAGCAAAGCAGTCTGTGACAATCATTTCAAATGCTTGGGGGTCTTTCCAATTATTTCTGATTTCGGAGTCATCCATGTTTACTGCTAAAATTAAACCTCTGTTTAAGTATGATCATCACTGTGCATGTTTTTTAACATTTTTAATGTTCTCTCTGTAAATTTAAAGCAACCTAGCCCATTAAGTAACTGAGTTTTGCTTTCTTAAAACTCTTCCTTTCCTTGCATTCTGGGACTTCATCTTCTCCTCATTCTTTTCCTGCATTTATAAGCAACTTCTCAGTCCATCTTCTAGTGATTTTTAACTGAGTTTAGGGCATGTCCTTCCCACTCCCCATCCTGGTGGAAATCATCTTGTAATTAGCAACATTAAATCAGAATGTTGCATATAAGAAAAGTATGGAGACAGAAAAACAGTTTGCAGAGCTCGGCTTTGCACTCAACCCCTCAAACATCCCACCTACTCCTCCGTTTTTAACTACTTTCTGATTTCCAAAGATGTGTCCCTTCTCCAGACTTATTTTCTGAGCTCCAGAGTTATCTAGTTATCTAGCTGTCTGTTAGGGGTACCACAACCTCAAAGTATCCAAAAGTAAAATCCTTTCTCCCCATCCATTTTCCCAACATACTCTCTTTTGTATACTCCATATCTTAGCAATAATTTCTCAGATGTTAAGTCTTGCCAACTCTACCTCCTAATTATCTCTTGGATCTGCCTCTTTCTCTTCATTCTCACCACTATAGCCTTAGTTCAGGCTGTTTTTAGCTCTTGTGTGGGCTTTCTGTAGCAACTACTTGCCCTACCTCCTGCCTTATACACACACAACTCCACCCCTCCTTTCCAGTATATCCTTTACATTCCTGTAAAAAGGTCTTTCCAAAATACAAACTTGATCATATCTC
The DNA here is from genome assembly GCF_000325575.1 of Pteropus alecto. Taxonomy (NCBI): domain Eukaryota; kingdom Metazoa; phylum Chordata; class Mammalia; order Chiroptera; family Pteropodidae; genus Pteropus; species Pteropus alecto. The sequence goes on along the minus strand of NW_006435837.1, from coordinate 536,135 downwards.
TTTCCTAGGTAAAAGTCCTTCTTTAGAGGCTTTCACTGTCTTTAGGATAAAAACCAACTTCTTTAGTAGGAGGTATAAGACTTTTTTATAAATTGGCTCCTACCTACCTACTTTGGTGCCTCTTTGTCTCCTATTCAACATTCAAAACCCCATTCAGATATCAAGTCCTCTGTGAAGCTTTCTCAACCAACCCCTCTCCCCACAATCAGGTTAGGCTCTTCTTCCTCTATGTCGTGTAACTAATATCTTTATCATTGCTAAAATAAATTATAATTTGTGTATAGGTGCTACTCCTCCAAGATGATGAGCCCCGTCACCATCTAAAAAAAAATAGATTATTTATCTACATACCTTAACACTTGTTCTCAATCACCAGATGGCGAATGGATGAATGACTTAAGTACAGAAGAAATCAATTACTGAGCCATCCATGGTTGTTTGTTTTTCTAAACAGTCCAACTAGATTTCCTAATTGTCTCAAATGAAAAAGTTCCTGCTCGCCATGATCATCTGAGCAATTGAAACTGCTATGTTGGCATCTATTGTGACAATAACTATAAAAGAAAAATAAAACCTTGTTACCTAGCTGATGCTCTGAGTAATAACCTTGAAAACAGGCCATGAAATTTCTCCATTAAAAAAATCCCGATGAGGTCTCTGCCATAGTAATAAAATTCTGGTAAACACCGTGACCATTTATTTAGGAAAAGAATGAATTTGTAGCCTCAAGTGTTAGAGTCTAATGGAGAAGGAGTTGATACAGCCAAGAAGAAAATCCCTGCCACATTTAAGAGGACTAAAAATTTTATCACCCTGGAATATTCCAGGTCAAATTCCAGATAGATCATTCTTTGACGTTTTAATGCGTGCAAATTAAATATGGTGATGGGTACATTTCATACAAAGTGAGATCTCCTGCAATCAAACCATAAGAAAGCTTTAAAAAAAAAACCCTGGATTGAATATCTTTATGTTCACATATATATGCATACATATTGAATGGACATAGATGAGAGAACAGCAAAGCTAATCTATTTAAACAAAAGGGTGAGTCAAAGAGAGACGATCACCACTGTTGTTTTTCAGAGTAAGTTAAATTTATTATTTCTGTTGTCTGTCATCATCAATTGCGATGAGGATAGAGATGAGCAGTCTGGGAAATGTCTACCTAGCCAGAAGCCCCTGCTCAGCTACATCTAACTAAGACTCTGACCCATACTGATCAAAGAAACAGAAGAATTTGTCTGAATATTTAAAATACCACAAAGATAATGGAAAACCTAAGCCAGATTTCAGTCATTGCTCCAACAGAGCGATAATGTCATGCAATACTGGCATGTCCCTTAAATTAGAAAGCAATTAAGTATTTATTAAAATCGAGCCTTTTCTGTTTGTTTGTTTGTTTTTATGTCTCCCGACAGTTCAATCAAATTTTACCTATTTATATTTCCAAAATCAGTAGTAACCAAGTGTTTCAGTCAGGGTCCCAGTGGGTTGGCACACTCAAATTAGGTTTGAAGATTTATTTGAAAAAGAACTCTTTTAAAAGGTGTGGACAAGATGCAGAAGAACCACAAGTAGCCCAGGGCTAACAATACAACCACTAGTCCCAAAGGGAGGAGGAAAGGGAGCAGTTTCCAGAACCCAAAAGGAGAGAGTTGTTGAAGGACACTGACTTTTAGTAGGTCTCAGCCCATCCAAGATGACCTTGTATAAAGGGAGCCAGGAGTTAAATACCTGATCTCTCTCTCTCTCTCTCTCTCTCTTTCTGATCTTCTTCTGGAGCCACTGTGGGCTGAACCTACCTAGGAGCCAGAGGACAAGGAGCACCTTGATGAGATCTATATAGGCCACCGTCCCAAGGCAGAGAACAGGGTAAAGACAAAAGGAGAATGGCACTGGAGGGACTAATGAAAACTATTCAATACTCCATGTTTTAGAAGGACAGTTTTTTTGCCCCAATCATCCTCTAGTTCTATTGAGTGACTACTGTATGCAATGTACAGTTCATTATAAGAACATGGTGGGGATGGGGTAAAGGATGTTGAAAATGGAGAGAAAGTCACAAAGGAAGAAAGAACTTTTCCTACAGGAAATTAAAATTAAAACATGTTTCTAACTGTGCCAAAACTCATTCAATTACCATGTGGTCTGTGGAGCAGCAGCAGCAGCAGCAGCAGCTGGGAGATTATTAGGAATACAAAATCTTTAGCTGTACCCCAGACCACTGACTCAGAATAGGCTTTTTAACCAGATCTCCAGGTACCTATTATGTACATGAAAGTTTAAGGAGCACTGCTATAAGGACTCCCTAGAGTTACTCAGGGTAATAAGAGAAATTTGGAGTAATTAAGGCTAGTGGGCTTTAATAGGGAAAGGTTCATGGAGGAGGTATATTTGAGAAGAATATTAAAATAGTATTTTATAGAAAATATGGTTTTTAATTTCATCATAAAATTAACCAGTAACTAAGTATATAATATTCAAGAAATAATATAGCAAAAATATTATACTAAATATTTATCCATTAATACAAAGTTTTCTCGATTAAATAAAATTCTTACAATAAATTCTTACATAAATTCTCTAAAGGTTCTCTAAAGAAAGGAAAAATCCAGGTTGATTTAAATTGGAAAGCTCCTGCTTCTGTTTTGTGCTTTGCTGTCTTTCTCTTCTTAATACTATTTTCCTTTCTATTTCAGGACCAACTCTGGCACTTAATGGGTGTTCAGTAAATACTTTTTGATTGATTGAAGCCCAACTGTTTTAAAATTGTGTGCTAAACTGCAATAACAGATCAGCATCCAAAAAAAAAAAAAAAAAAATCTAGTTGTAGATTTCTACTTAGAGAACAGCACCATCTAGTGTTTCCACAGGAAGGTATCATCTCCTTTCAAGTGTGTGTTTACGTAGTAGTTTGAGAAAATTCTATTGATAAAGCTAACCCATTATGTCACGTCTTTCTATCTTACTATACTTCCAACAAAGTCTTCGAATTATTCCAGTTTGCTTTTCCCATGCATCAGTTCCATCTTTGAAATAGCAAGAGCACTTTCATTTACTATAGAAAGAGCTTTCCCTCAACATCTGTGCAGCCCAGAGCACACCCTATCTCAATCCTTACCGACTCATTGCATGCCATCCTGTTTTCCAAATTCCAGAACCTGCATGCCTGAGGGTTTTATCAGGCCACCAAAGTCCACCTTGCTGTTCATACAGCAGGCCAGACCTAACATCTATGCTGCTCCCAGAAGGCCCCAACCAATGACTAATGGGAGTTGGTGTATAAACATCCTAGCTCTCTCGCCCCTCAGGAGGGAGGCTCTGTTTCCTAGAGTTTTCTCGTGAGATTAAACGCTAATCGCTCACAGTGGTGATTTTTTGGAGGGCTGCTTCCTCTTCCCTGTCTCACTTTCCCACTCCCCTACCAGTGTTTCCCTCACCTCCAGATTAACTACCTATTCTTGAGTTTCTGCCTTGAGGTCTGCTTCTGAGGAAAACCAAACTAAGACATTCTTTTAAAAAACACTTTATTGAGGTATGATTTAAATGTAAAAAGCTGTACATATTTCATGTATACAACTTCATGAGTGTGCAGGTAAGTATACACCTATGAAACCACCACCACCTTCAAGATCATAGACATACCCATCAGCTCCCAAAGTTTTCTCCCACCCCTTCTATTATTCTTTTATGGTAAGAACATTTAACATAAGATCTATCCTCTTATAAATTTTAAAATATAAAATACAGTTTAGCTGTAGGTACTATGCTGTATAAATACATCTCCATAACTTATTTATCTTGCATAACTAAAACTTTGTACCTTGACAAAATTAACAACTTCTTTAAGTTTTCTCATATTTAAAAACTTAATACTTTTCTGAAAGGGCAATTATGAGGACTTAATGTCCTCTTATGTGAGTACTTCCCAAATTTCTGAAGAATATTAATTACTTAAAATGATCAAATAAAATATTTCCTTGGGAAATTCAGAATATGTATTTGGATATTAAGGATTCTACCAAACTTCTCTTTTAATAAACCAGCTTAACTTCACTTAATTCAGCCTTCCCTGAATTGACCCGACCATAGAACCATGTTTTTACAGAATATCTATGAACAGACTTAATTCTGCCCAATACATCCTGGGAAATGCTGACAGTATATGGTCCAATACCTGACATACAACGGATAATTAGGTAACTTTTCCTTTTTTCACCTATAAAGGACTAAGACTGGGTTCTCACGATGCCAGAAATAGTGAATTAGAATGGGTAGAAGACAGCTCCTAATTAAGAACCTAGAAGAATAATGAACTTAAAAAGAAGAGAAGTCAGAATGAAAATAACAGTGACAAATGCTACAATGCATTATTTCCCAACATAGGAATGAGGCATTTGGTAGCTGAAAGAAAAAAAGGAAGATGTTATCACTCCCTATTAACATAAAATCGTGATTTCTGTTACTGATAGTAAATGTAATGTGTAATCAAAGAAATGAAGTTTACATGGGAGTAATATGTTGATTAATCCTAATACATGCCAAAACCTTGACAGATAAAAGCAAACCAATTTCAATTTATGATTTCATAATGCACTAGCATTATTAGTCAAGTGCCCTTCCAACAGAAGGTAGCAAGGTCCACCTTCGATACAATTAATCTTTTTACTTACAAGTTGAATCATCAGATCCTACAGATATTCTTTAGGGGTCAGCATGAAAACTTCCCAGAAAAAATACTACATGATGAAACCAACACCATGAAAATTCAAAAACCATTTTAAGTTTTTACCATCGTTACCTTTTTCTTCATACAAATAATTAATGGATGAATAATTAGATAAGGTAAAAGATGTTTTGCATATGATTCATAAGTGACAGAGGTAGATGAATTACTCTCTCAAAACCCCTTACAACCCTGTATTCTTCATTTTCATTATTTTGTTTACATTAGAAATAGTTACGATATGCCAACTGAACCAAGAGAGAACAGCAGGATTTTTTTTTACCCATCAAATTACATTCAGGAATTAGAAAAGATTGTGTTAACTATTGTGGGTATGGTAGGCATATTACACAGAAAAAATAACAAAGCCCCAAAGAAACAATATGTCATAACTAAGAATAAGAAGAAATAAGAGACTATAGAAAGACCCCCAAAGACTTCAAATACAGGAATGAATTATAAGACACAGACCTAGAACAACTAGTACTACTATGCCTAAATAAATAAAAGACAAGCCTGAAACTGTCTTTACTGTAAACCATAAAGTGCCCAAGAAGATTTGAAAATATAGCCAAAGAACTTATAGAAATAACAACTACAATCCAAAATTTAAAACTCACTGGATAAGTTTAACATTAGATTACATATAGCAAGAATGAGAATTGGTAAAATGAAATATAGGTCAGAAGAAAGTATCCAGAATGTAGCACAAAAATATAAAAACTACATGAAATTAATTAAAGCATTCAAAGAGACCCTATATGGAGTATAGAGTGAAAAGATTTAACATATCTTTAATCAGAGTTCCAGTAGAGAAAAAAGGATAGGAATTTGAAAAGTTAATAACTGAGAATTCATTTAAAAAACACACACACACGCAAAGATCTACAGACTCGAGAACCCAGTAAGTACCAAGCAAGATATATAAAAGCACCTTGACCACATACACATCATAGTAAAACTACAGAACACCTAAGACAAAGTGAAGATCTTAAAAGCAACCAGTGGGAGGAAAAAGAACAGATTACATTCAAATGAATGATCAGACTAAAAACTCACTTCTTAACAAGAGCAATGGAAACCAGAGGGAGGTAGAATGATATCTTTGGTGTACTGAAATAACCAAAAATTCTTTTGTAAATTGATGACTACAAATTGAAGACATTTTAAGACAAACAAAAATGGAATTTGCCTCCAAAAGAATCTCACTAAAGGAAATTCTAGAGAATGTATTTCAAGCAAGACTGAAAAAGGTGGCATAGATGACAGAGGCTCTGTTCATCCCTCTGGTGACCAAATCAAAGTTGCGACAGAAACAAGGAGCAGCAGCAAGAAAAAATTGCCTGGATCTAGAGGAACAAGCCATACAACTAGAGAGAAATCCAAGAAATCACCCTACAACAGCACAAGGTAGGATGGGGCGAAGACGCAGAGCTGCCTGCTCCAGAGCGGCTAAGAGGGACAGAGGCTATAGAAGTGGCAGCGGCAGACGCCTCTTAAAGGGGCCACGTCTGCGAGCGGATTTTCTTGGTGACGGACCTGCTCGCTTGGAGCCCCAGTGCTGATTCCACTGTGTGCAGGGGGCACCAGGGACTTACAGGGAGACATTGTCTGAGTGAGGGCTTAGACGACACTCGCTCTGTACAGAAGTGCCAGCAGTGTCCATTATTCCCTGTTGAGCCCTCCCCGCTCCCAGTGCGCCAGACACAGCGCCGCCATAGCCGTGACTTCATCAAACTGGATAACAGAGGTTGCTCCACTCAGAGGATTCCCTGAAACTCCACCTCCCCCAACTTGCCCCCCCCATCCAAGCCATATCCAGGTATATCCTCAGCGAATCAAGTGCTCCTTGCTGAGCAGCACCTAGACTCATACTGGAGGCAGCCTGGCCTTGGTTTCTGGTGTGGCCTTTTGAGGCATCTACAAGCATGGCATCTGTGGATTGCTTGGTGAATTTCAACAGGTGG
>NW_006435837.1:526059-528240 GCF_000325575.1 Pteropus alecto | reverse complement strand
TGTAAGGGAGGGAGCAATTGAGGGTATCGTTTTATGCACTATATAGATGTCTAACCAATGTACTGTATACTTGAAACTAATTAAAATAAATAAATTTGAAAAAAATATATCACTCTCAAAAAAAATATATTCCAGAAGGAACAATTAAAATGGAACCAAGAACATAGAGCCAAAAAGAAGTAGAAATGTAGATAAATCTAAAAAATATTACTTTTAAAAAACAATAATAATAATGTTCCTTGAGAAAAATATATTTTGAAACTAATTAAAATAAATAAATTTGAAAAAAATATATTTCAATCAAAAAAAATATATTCCAGAAGGAACAATTAAAATGGAACCAAGAACATAGAGCCAAAAAGAAGTAGAAATGTAGATAAATCTAAAAAATATTACTTTTAAAAAACAATAATAATAATGTTCCTTGAGATTAAAATATATTAAGATATAATTAAGATAAAAAACTGAAGAGGCGAATAATGAAATTAAAAGTGTTCTAAGACCCTTATACTATCAAGGAGAAAAGTAAAAGTATGCATTAATTTTAGACTTGATAAAATAAGTGAGTATATTGTAATTCTAGGGATATCACTAAAAGAAAAAAAAAGTATATGACTTTTGAAAGTAGTAGAAAGAAAAGAATTAGAATTATTTTAAAAAGTACTAGATCTGGAATAATGTAATAAAAGAGAAATATAAAGTGTAAAATAGGATGATTAATTAAAACCAAAACCTATTATTAATTCCTTTAAATGTAAATTAACCCAATGCCCCAGTTAAAAGATTCTTAGAAAAACCACATATTAATCAAAAGAAATATATTTTAATGAAAAAAATTACATTTTAATCAAAAGTGACAATATCTAAAAACTAAGGATAGAGAAATGTTAAAGCATAAGTATAGAAAAAATATACCGTACAAATACTAACCAAAAAAAAGCTGGAGTAGCTATAATACTATCAAAAAATGTGTAAGTCAAAATATATTAAAATACATTACCAGAAATAAAGATAATTACTTTATATAGATCAAAGGTATAGTTCACCAGAAAGATAGAGCCATTTTAAATCTGTACCTAATAATATAGCATCAAAATAATTAAAGCAAAAATTGACAGAACAAGGAGAAATACACAAAACCATATGTAGAGTGGAAGATTTTAACACAGGTCTCAGTAATTAAAAGAATAAGTAAATTAAAAAAATCAGAATAGAGGATTCTAGGAAACATGGTGGAGTGAGAGATGTCCTTAGATCTCTCCCCTTGAAACAACAATAAGCTGAATATCTAAAACTGAACGAAAAACACCCAAACTGCACACCAGCATGACTGAGCGTGGGATCTGCGCAGAAGAGTTACCACAGGTCAGAACCCCGGGTGTCGGGCGGTGGACTGGAAAAATAAAGAAGCTGCTTCTCTCAGCCGCCAGAGTTCCCTGCAGGAGGTGGGGGACGGGAGAAGGTGCGACGACTTCCCTGCCTGGAAGAGTTGTGAGCTCTCTGTAGCAGGCTGGCGGCAGGGCTCATCATCGGGGCAGAAGGCAGAGAAGCAGGACGGCAGAAAAACAGCAGTTGATTTTTACCAGCCCCAGCTGCAAAACCAAGGCTGAGACGCAGCCCCAACCGCCACCCCAGGTGGCCTCTCCCCCAATACCCTCCAAGACCAATCACCGCGGAGCCCCAGGGGAATCTAAGCAAACACTGCTGAGACTGTCCTGACACAGAGAGGGACTGAAACTGAGGGTAACGAGCATAACTAAATATCTACAAGAAAACAAAAAAAAGGCATTATTTAGGCTTTATATAAAGCAGGGATCCAAGAGGCTTAGACGTCACCTACTGGAAACCAAAAGAAAAGCGCCTTCTTTGCAGCAGGCTAAAGAGAGACCTTTATATAATAAAACTTCTGGAAAAACAGCAGAATACAGTTCCATTAATGCCCAGGCAGAGAAATAGTCCATTAAACACCATGAACAACCAAGGTAACAAAGTAGCTCAGAAAGAAAGAGAAAATTTTCCAGAAAATAAACTTACAGACATACAATTATGCAATTTAAATGACAGAGAATTCAGCATGGTACTTCTGAAAAAACGCACTGACTTCCGAAACGAGTCATATCAAAAATTTCAGGAATTGAAAAAACAACTAGATGAGCAGAGCAAGGAGGAGATTGAAACCCT
>NW_006435837.1:506331-521428 GCF_000325575.1 Pteropus alecto | reverse complement strand
GACGTGGTAAAGGGAATTAAATATATAGGGGTAGGGAGAAGGTGAAGTGGGTAAAGGGGATCAAATATATGGTAGCTGAAGGAAGCTGGACTTTGGGTGGTAATCAAATAGAATATATAGATGTCAAATTATAATGTACACCTAAAAATTATATAATTGTATTAACCAATCTTACCCCAATAAACTTAATAAAAAAAAATAAAAATAAATGAGAAAAAAAATCAGAATGGATATGGGATACTTGAACAACATGATTAACACAAGTTGTCAGAGACATATATAAAACACAATAAAAAACTATAGAATGTGGACTTATTTAACCCTAACATTAACATTTTATGAGATTTCATCTTTGGTTTGTTCTTGCCAATCTCTGCAATTCTGCAGGATTTTTACACATATATCTTTTGACCTTGATTTTGTAAGCTGCTAATTTTAATGCTCATATATCAGTTTCAATGTATAAAGCAGTGACAAGCTTTAATTCTATTTCATAGCTGAGTGGTCTCCATTCTTTCTTTACAAATAGATAAAATATTTTAAGTGTGAATTTTACAAGTAAATCTAAATTTTGCAAAGTTTCAAATAATGGCAGTGTAATTGTGAGTAAATACACTCTCAGCTCTTTATCATTTTATAATGAAGGATTTTCTCTAAATCATTTGGGGCTTTTGAGCTCCATATTAGTGAATTGTATAATTGATTTAGCATGTCAAAAGCATCATTTTTAAAGAAATAAACCAGAATAGAAAAATAGAAAATATTAGCATATGCATAAGAATAAGAATTTTCTCGAAACTAGTTTCTATGTATATGGCTATTTACATATATATATTACATATATGTTTCCATATATACTTTGTCTATATACACATATATGAACATATATGTTTGAGTGTACTGAGTTATAATGTAAAGTTCATTTTTTAGTGTGGGTTGTAGTCAAAACATTTAAAAGCCAATTATGTAAATAATCTCTCAGGTTTCTTGGAGTTCTGAAGCCACATAGGAAAACATGCAAATAAGATTTCTATTTCATATCCTAGAATATTTAAAGGCCCTTCATCACACTTTGAGAAAGCAAGTCTATTAGTCAGTTTTGCTGTAAAACAAGTAATCTCAAAAATCTCAAGATTGCAACAACCAACATTTATTTCTTGTTCATATTATGTGTTGGCACCTGCAAGTACGCTGTTGCAATTCTGTATGTGCTTTCATTCTGGAGTCCAGACTGAAGGATAAGGCCCTATTTGGGACATTTAATGGCAGAAAAGACAAGCAAGAGAGATAATGAAAGTTTGTGATGCTCAGATGTGGCATACATCATGTCCATTCACATTCCATTGGACATCAGATATCCAAGCCTAAAGTCAATGTAGTGGACTATAAATACCTTCAAGGTGGCAGGCACAGCAACTCAAATGTCAACAAGCAAGGACAATATAAATTTCTCATCAGTAAAAGAGCTAGTATTTGAGAGCAATGATACAATCTATCACAGCAACTCCTCTCCTTTCCCTTTCTAATTCCTTTGTATGATAAAGGAAAAGGGAATATTTCTTGTCCTCTAGGTAGAAAAGAGGCCAAGGTCATGGCTTATATGAGTTGTGACCTAGTTAGTTTCCTCTGGGTTGTGGTTAAATACTTCCCACTTAATTTGAGCCATTATCCTGCAAATGGACTAGGACTTTAAAGTATAACTAAACAGAGTAAATCCATCCATGTATTGAAAAATTTACCTAGAGAACATATAAGAAAGACAATAATCACCTAGAAATCAAGAAAATTTCATAAACTAAAAAATAGTTACCCAAAAAGAGGTTAACACCGGTCTTCTTCCTAAAGGCACCAATGAATTTTTATAAACCACGGGCAAACAGCACTAATAAAACTTAATGACAAACTGGATTATTTGTGGTATATGTTGAAAGTACTCATTTTCTGTTCTGTTCTCCTGTGGAAGTTTCCATAAGTAAATGTTATTATTTTCCCAATATCAAACTATTGGAGTTATGCATACTAATGTTTCTTCTGTAATTCAAAAATGGTTCGAAATTCTATTCATGAAGAAGAGAAACAACTAATGCAAATCTCATGAATGCCTATGATTTTCTTGGAACCCTTAAAAAAGTGACAAATTAGGTATTCATAAGTGAACATTATTTAAAATTTTTCAACTAGTATGAATCATTCCAAACCAAATTATAGTAGAAATGCCCTATCCATATTAAATTCTAAACTATGCACTTAAATGGCCAATAATTTATTCTTCGAGAGAATATGAACAAGACTCCAATCAATTTACATGAGTCAGTCCAAGCAAATATGAAGCTGCTGCCAAGTTCCAATTGTTCCATTCTAGTGATTTTATTTTAAAAAAAAAATATTGAGTGGAAAATGAGACAGTTGTTTTTGTAACTTAGCTATAAATAAAATGAAGTATGGGGGTGTAAAATCTAATCCAAGAATTATGAATGTGCTTGGGAAATAGACTTTCAACAAACCAGTGTCACCTCTACACCACCTGGTACTTCCTCTTGCTCTGAACACATGAACACATTTGTGCAACATACAAGCACAAATCTCTATTGAATAACAGCACCGCAAAAAAAAAAACACAAACTATTCTTATAGTCTTCGGTAACTTCTGTCCTATTTGTCAAAAGGAAACACAATCATTCAATACCTACCTCTTTCCCAAGTGAACCCTCACCTTAGTGGTCACAACCTCAAAGAGAAGCCTGAGGAAGGACAAAGTGGCATTTCATGTTGCTGTGGCCCAAGGAATACATTCATTGATTATGACACATTGCTCTCATTTCATTGAGGTATCAAAGGAGGTGAGGTAAGAAGGATATCCCCCAAACAGCTCAAGAGAGGCCACATCAAGAGTCATCTAAACTCTGGGTAGAACACAAAACAACGCTTCCACCAAAGGTAACTGAATTGGCTCTCGATGGTGACCTCAGAGCAAAGAGGTTGCTTTAAGAAGGACCCACCTACTAGATTCATGAGGTAAAGAAGAAAAAGGGCTTCCCAAAGGACAGTTGAGGCTTGGAACATTAAAATTGAAGGAAGAGTAAGAGTTATTTAATTTTACCCTTTTGTCTGACATGTAATGAAGCAGATCCAGTGCATTTTGATAACTTTCCCAAGGTCACCTAGCTAATTTTTATGACAATTAGACTTGAACTTACGTCTCACTATTCATAATTCATTGTTCTTTCCACAACTCTGAAACCCCAGTTTCAGCACTGAATTTCCAACAAGGGAGCACTAGATAATTACAGCCAAGGTGTTAGTGAATAATATATAATGATTAGCAAAAAGAACTTTCTTGAATGACAGAAATATTCTATATTTGATTGGAATGTTGGTCACACATGTGTATACATTTGACTGTCCACTCATTGAACTTAAGATCTGTACATTTTACCATAAATCATGATTTTGTTATTAAAATAATAATACTTAATAAAGATAATTTATAAAATGCCAAAAATAATAAGAAAATCTGCACAATATATAGTTAAGCTTATTCAACCTTATCCTATGTCATGCAGAAATCAGAACCTGAGGCAAAGATTAAGATATTAAACTGCATTTGAAAGACACAAACTTAGGCAGTGAGGGCAAAGAAAAAAAGGGAAACAAGGTAAGGAAAGATGCAAAGCATGCAATGTGATGCATTACTTAGCATGATTACTGCTTCACAAGGAGCCGTGAAGAGACACAGCAGGCCACTTCGCAGATGTGTTCACTCAGCACACAGTACTTCTCTAGAAGCTTTGCTACAAGGACTTGCACTTGAAAGGACTCCAGAGGACAGAAAAAAGACGGAACATTTATCTGACTAGCTCCTTCCTATTTCCCACTTCCCACATTCCCCAGTAATAGCAAATGATCCCTAGGTGGTTGCTCAAGAAGCCAGATTCCATATCCCAGTGTGGTGTTCTTCTCAGTTTGAATGTGGAGGGGTGACTCAGTGCAGATGGGACACTAACCGAATGGGTAAAAAGAAGGAAGCAGTCAAAAAAATCTGAGATGGCGCCAAGGTTTGTAACCCAATGCAGATTAACAAGTAGGCTGTAGAATAATATGCACATTATTATACTATTTTATTAAATAAATAAGACTAGGAGACTATATGCCAAAATATTAATAGCAATCATCTCTGGGGTGGTATAGTTAATGCTGATTGTTTTTCTACCTTGTTCCTCTCTGTATTTGTTAAATTTCCTACCCTAAAAAATCAAATACCCAAGTCTCAGAATTCCTTTTCCCCCTACCTTACTAGCTTCAACCCTTTATGTCATAATGATGTTTTTAGGCCTACAGAAGAGTGTATTTGGGACTTAGTCACTAAACTCAGCATGTAAAGCAAATGTTGCATATAATAAAAAATCATTTTGAAAATCTCTTAAATTACTCATAACAAGTAGTTTACTACCCTTAACAAATGGTATATTGTGTACTACCCATAAACTAATTATTCTTAGGTCCTCTAAAATTTGAGAGCTTCTGAGCTATACTGAAGAAAGTAACACAATCAAAAGTCTATGTGCAGTTGTCCGGGCAGTCAAGCTACACTGTCATCAAGATAATACTCTTACGTGGGGTGCCCATATGGTTCCCCTTCATCCTTCAATCAGGGTTCTACTCAGGTATAATCTCTTCATATACAGGATGGCTTACAGGAGGAAGATAAGAAACAGAGAGCACTCAGCAGTCTGCTGGAAGATTCCAGAGAGGATATGATGAAAAGATCAAGACACAGATGTGAAGAGAAATAGATTTCCAACGTATTAGCATTCTTGTTCTGTTCAAAATTTTCAAATAAATCCACTGAAAATCATGACTTAATGTTTGAAAATGCAATTTGCTTAATGTTTACATACGTACTGAAATAAAAAAACACAGGAACGATGAAAATGGAACCTCCACAGATGCCTCTTTGCTAACTGCCATATCTGAAATAGCAGCGCCTGTTGACCTCTACCCTTCTAACCTGTTTTATTTAGCTTAGAGCACTTGTAACAGCCTGACAGCAAATTAAAGACCTACTTGCTAATTTGTTCGTTGAATGTTTCCTACTCTAAAATGTAAGCTCCATGAGGGCAGACTTCGTGTTATATCCTCAGTGAGCTTGGAAGAATGGGTGGCACATAATACATGCTTAATAAATAGTTGTTAAAGAAAGGTAACTATAAATTCCTAATCTGTTTTAATATTAAGCCTCTATAATCTCAATATATGTCTTCAGCTGTGTTTACTGTTTGTTGTTTTAAGGAAGCTACTCCACTGTTCTTTCCTCTTTTTCTCCAGACACAGGTGTTAGCAAAATCGGGGCATTACTGACCAGTTTAGGACTGAATAGCACTAGAGCCACACTTCAAAGACTGTACCCTACTTAATAAACCGCTTCACAAATTTTGCATTTTTCCTGTTTCCTTTTTAAATCATTGAGTTTTTATGGAATTCTATTGTCCCTTAAAGAATTGTTTCTTATTCTGTCATTTTAGGCTACTGAATTATGGTGTTTGTTTGACATACTTTCAATATTCCATGTGACATACTTTCAATATTCCATGCGATTTATGCCAATAGCTCTCTAGGACTGGAAATTCGAGTTTACTTACATATGACTTGTAGAACACAATCTATCCAGTAAATTTATTCATATTTTTCAAATATTATGCTGTACTCTTCTGTAACCTGCTATAATCCGGTCTTAAAAACAAATTTTACAAATATATAAAGTCATTTAATGAGTTTGACCCAGCCAGTATTTATATTTTACTTTTTAAAAAATGTTAACGTGCTTTTTTAAAACTATGAATAAAGGATGCGTCTGAGGAAATGGAAGGGGAAATTAACATTTTAATTTTGTTTATACCTTATCTCATTCCAAAAATGATTTCAGACAACTTATAATAATATATAGACTCTACAAGGTGAAAAAAATATATATAAGAATTCAAGGACAAGGAAAAATAAAGGAACAATGTTAAGACATAGCCAAAGAAGTACCCTTTATACCTAGAAAGCAAGGAGAGGGAACAGACTATGCATATACTTTATTGCTTTTCCCCTATCATTGTGACTATGTAAAATTTCTATAGCATGAGAAAAGGGGAGCAAAATATTCAATTCTCCCTTGAAGATTCAATTTAAAAAAGAAAAATAATTAGAAAATATCTGCTTCGTGTTTGAAATATAACAAATTTTTCCTGGTTAAGCTTGGGCCTCAGATTCACTGATCAGAGTATGGTTCAGTCTTCAAAGTAGGGTTTCTGTACCTTAGAAGGTGTGTAAGACAACCAATCATTCCATTTACAGTAAATAGAAATTATTAGAACATTTTATATTTATTTTTTATACCATCCATTTAAATTTATATATTTTGGTTCTGTAATGTTTATCTTACATATTTGGAATACTTCTTTTAAGTCTAATTTAAAAGCACAAATATATTTTTTAACAAAATTGGGATCAGAATATATATACACACACACACACACATATATATGTTATATACATACATATATGTGCATATATATATAAAACACGTGTGGTTTAGTATTATCCTCTTTACTGAGCATTCTATCAAGCATTTCTCATTCATTAAATATTACTTTAAAAATAAACTTACTGAATACATTGTATGGATGAACTATAAGTTCCACTTAACTGTAATCCCCTGTTTTTGGAAAATCAATTCCCAATATTAACTATTTTAAATAAGGTTGAGATAAAAAAAAACCTTATACACAAATACTTTGTTTCTTTAGAGGCAGAATTATTGGGTCAAAGGGTATGAACAATTTTAACACTTATGATATGGAGACTGTGCTGTTTTACAAATACAAAATTTTTTCATGGGAAAAATACTGATCGTGCACTTTGCCCTCTTCCCATTACATTTTAACAACTAGGGCAATCATTTTCAATGTACTAAGAAAATCTATTCCTCTAACACTATGTTTGTCTCTTCAAATTAATGTCACGATAAAAGACATTCTCTTAGAAAAGTAAAGCAATTTATGTTAGGCCTTTGTTGTGTTGGGTAGAAGTAAAGGAGGAATACATAAGCTTTCAATTATACATCCCTTTATTACTGGGAGCTGCAGCTAATCTCCTTCTCCAAAAACAGTTGAAAGCAATTACAGGGCTAAGAAGTCCTGAGGAAACATCAAGATTCAATCACAACCATGTCGTATGTAGCCATATCGTATTGCCGTTTTTAACCTTGAATAAGATAAATTGGAAATAAGAGCACTAAATTTGGAAAAATGTTATTACTATTCTTTAACTTCTCTTCTCAAATTACGCTGAGGTGTAGTCCAGATTATTATACAGCTAACAGATACTACGGGCAGCAAATGAGGAGACATTAATAAGTTTTAATAATAATTATGAAACAAGACATATCTTGAAGACTCAGGCTGCTCTGAGTACAATTTAGTTTGAAAGGATCAAGTACTGATCTGAAAGGTCTGTTTGTTAGTTTGTAGTATGTGAAATGGAGTCTAACCTTAATTATCTTTTCAACAGAAACACAGAGAAACTTTAAAAATTTAAGGAGGATGGGTCTAATTGTGTTGATTTTTTAACTTAAAAAAACAACCAAACTCTTTTTTAAAAAATAGTTACCTCTATGGAAAGGGAGGAGATAAAGTAGAGGGGACAGAGTTAGAAGTTAGGTTTCTCTGTTGATACCTAGTTTTATAGGTTTGATTTTGAGACCATGTAACAATTTAACATAATTAGAATAGAAAAAAATAATTAAATCAAGACAATATCAATAAGAAAATAATCCCTGAAAATCAGGAGCAAAATGAGATAAAATAACTGGTGTATTAATTTTGCAGCATAACCACAAATATCAGAAGAATTATGTCAAGTGAATTTAAATCATGTTAATTTAGTTACACATCCCTAGTGGTATATATCCTCTGTTAAAAAAGAGACAGGATAATATTTTCAGTAATCATATTTCTGCTGGTGGTAGTAGTGTTATTATTATTTGGAGGCCATCTTGTGAAAAAAAAAAAAGTAAATGATTACTTATGTAGGAATCATTAGGAACCAGGACCTTTTGCGTGAGGGAGAGGGAAGAATAAGTAAAACCCATGTATTCCTAAACTTGAATTTGAAGTATATATATCTCTCCACTGAAAAAAAGCCTAGACACAAGAACCATCCTAGTAGCTATATCTATCTATAGCTATCTATTTGAAAAGGGAATAATAAAATTAGACTATAACCATTCTGCAGTCCCTACTGAATTAATGAATCTAGGCAATAACCATTAATAGCAGCTAAAGATTACAAAAAGAGAAAATTTGATTTTATGTGTCTCCTGATGGAAGTTCAAACCATCACCTGTGAAATATTCTTGAGGAAAAAAAGAACCTGAATCTGATCAAGCTATTAGATCTAATAACAATTTACAGTAAATTCAAGAAAACATGTTAAAAGAAAAAAGACCATGAGAATACAATCAGCAAAATCCAGATAATAGGAAACTCTACAAGATAAATGTTGCTATATCTTCAACAGATCAATTGCAAGGAAAAGAGGGGGAGAAACCTCTAGATTAAAAAATACTAAAGAAAAATACTAATCAATTGCAATGTATAGATCTTATTTGGACCCTGATTCAAACAAATTAAATATTTATATATGACAATCAAGAAAATTTGATCCGACTAAATATCGGATCATAAGAAATTATTAACTTTTTAGATGTGATAAATGGCACTGTCTTAAAAGAGAAGCATATTCATCTCTAAAGTTACATTCTGAAATATTAAAAGAGAAAATATGATGGCTGGGATTTGCTTCAAAATACTCTAGTGAGTGAGTAGGGATAGAGATAAAACAAAATTGGGCATGAGCTGATAATCGTTGAAGCTGGGTGACAGGTACATGGGAGTTCATCATACTATTTCTCTACTTTTGTATATATTTGAAATTTTCCATTATAAAAGTAAAACAAAAATAAAAGAATTATAGGGTATACCAATTCCTTTTTAATTTTACGCTAAAGAAAATCTATCCTATAGGAAAAGATAATAGCATTGCCATTCATTCATCCATTCAACAAATATTTGAGAGCCTAATGTATAAGAGGGAGGAATCAAATGTATATCATAAGTTCCCTCTACTCACAACAAAAAGCTTATAGACCATTAAAACTCACTATATTATATTTTTCTTTAAATGAAATGGACCAACTATTTATAAAGAGTTCTCCTTTCCTTTCCCTTTCCTCCCTCAGAGCTGGCATAACCCATATATAGAGGGATAGTAAAGGCTTAAAAGACCTGCTTGAAATTGCAGTTTCAGGGATCACTGCTCAGTTATAACCGTCATAGGTTTGGTGTAGTCCATGATTTCAACTTCACAGCTGTAGCTAGTAGAAAACTTAAAATATAGAGTTGTCTGGGGGTAGGAGTTGGAGAGGAGGAAGAGAGTTCTTCCAGTTACCATTATCAAGAAGCCTATCTTTTCACTCCAAATACATGAATTTCCTTAAAGAAAATTATTTTCCTATCTCACTAAGAATATAAGAAGAAATACAAGAGATACTGCACTGAATGCAGGGCTCAGCCAAAGGTATGGACATGAGCAGAACAAAAGAAATCTGGTAGCTCATGAGTAGAGAGAAAAGAGTAGAGGACCAGGAAAGAATGCAGAAAGTGACACTGAAAGATCAGAGCCAGTTTCACCGTATAGCAAGCAAGCAAAGTGAGCAACAGAGAATGGACAAAGCAGAAGAGAGCAATTAAAAGAAAATCAAGAAATAAATGGAGTCACAGCCACTCAGACCTTGGGAAAGATTGAAGTATAAAGAAAACTCTCCTTTGAACACATCGCACATTGCGGATTACACAAATATTTTTAACTAGGTTAATATGTTTAATTAAAATGCTTAGTACATTTTTTATTATCTGAGTTGTAGGCTGTATTAAGATTTACTTTTTGTTGCAATAAGCAAGCACCCAGCAAGCTATTGATTGTAGAAATCATGATGGATGCTAATGACCCCATAGTCACTAATTCATATTCAACCAGACCTATGATTCCTGATTATGTACCTACATGCTTTCCTACTCAATAATTAGAGGAAGAGGCTAAACCATACCTCCTGGGTGAGAAAGCCCCCCACAGTTGAGATTTTAATTAATATTCAACAATACAATGTAATATCACGCAATCTTAAAAGTGATAACTATAATGAAAAATGGTGAAACATTTATTATAGAACATTAAGTTCCAATTGCAGAGTACAAAGCATGAGCATGTTTGTACATTAAAAACCACAACTATTTAATGGTAGATTATCCATGTGTAAAGTAATATGCAAAAATAAAAACAGCTGAGTAAGGATGGTAGAAGTATTAATTTTTGTAAAACCTACTTTACAGTTTTTATTGTTAAAAAAGTGGAAAGAGACAAAAAGTAACTGGAAAGGTTTGAGAATTTTAAATAATAGGAATATGCCAATTTTGAAGGAAATGGGAGAAACACTGAAAGCACATCTGCTCAGAGCTTTGCCTCATCCCAGGCCCTGCTTGTTAAGTGGGAGGCCAGGTTCTAATTAGTGTCCACTGCAGAATAAGGAACTGCCATTTCTGACACTCTGGTAACTAACACCTATTTCTAGACTCAGACAGTCTAGAAGTGAGAATGAGGCATCAGAGTCAAGTGTAGAATCTCCTCCCCTAGTGATAACCAGAGACCAGGCCCACACTTTTAGTGTCTTTAAAATAAGTGCCAATCTATATGTGACTCTAATATCTAAATCAGTGATGTCCAGTAGAAATATAATGTGAGCCACAAATCTAATTTTAAATTTTCTAGTAGGCATATTTTGAAACATAAAAATAAACAGGTAAAATTAATTTTAATAATATATTTTTATCAAAACCAATATATCCAAAATATCATTTAAACATAAAATCAAATATTTAAAATTATTAATGATATTTTACATTCTTTTTTTCATAGTAAGTCTTTGAAATCAGTGTGTATTTTATACTCATAGCACATCTAAATTCAGACTTGATATATTTCAAGTACTCAATAGCCATACGTGGCTAATGTCTACCAAACTGGACTAGTGCAGCACTAGATTTATAGATAATAATTTTGTTAAGTAATTATTTTAACCAAAAGAATCTACTTCCGGCAAAGTTACAGAGAAAATTTGCAGAATTTCTATTTATCATTAAAATGCAATAACAGTTTAATAACAACAGTGAAAATGAATCCCCAAACTAGCAAAGACTATTATTATGACTGCATGTTTGCAGTTTCAGTGGCTTTCTTCTCATGAGTTTTGTTATGGTGGTGGTAGTCATAGTAAAACTACTCATTAATTATATACTCTTTCTTCTATTATTTCGTTAAGTTTGTTTTATATTCAAGGACTTTAAAAGCCTGCCAAAGTGAAATTACATTTTTCAACTGTTATTATACAGGCATACCTCAGAGATAGTGCGGGTTCGGTTCCAGGTGACCACAATAAAGCAAATATCACAGAAAAGCAAGTCACACCAATTTTTTTTATTTTCTCAGTGCATATAAAAGTTATGTTTACACTATACTGTAGTCCATTAAGTGTGCAATATCATACATCTTAAAAAAAAACAATGTATATACCTTAATTTAAAAATACTTTATTGCTAAAAAATCCTAATCATCATTTTAGCCTTCAGTGAGTTGTAATCGTCGCTGGTGGAGGATCTTGCCACAATGTTGATGGCTGCTGACTGATCAGGGTGGTAGTTGCTAAAGGCTGGGTTAGCTGTGGAAATTTCTTAAAATAGGACAACAATGAAGTATGCTGCATCAATTGACTGTTCCTTTCATGAACAATTTCTCTGTAGCATGCAATGCTGTTTGATAGCATTTGAACTTCTTTCAAAATTGGAGTAAATCTTCTTAAACTCTGCTGCTGTTCTTTTAACTGAGTTTATGTGATATTCTAAATACTTCATTGTCATTTCAACAATCTTCACAGCGTCTTCACCAGTAGATTCCATATCAAGAAACCACTTTCTTTGCTCATCCGTGAGAAGCAAATCCTCATCTGTTAAAGTTTTATCATGAAATTGCAGCAGTTCAGTCACATCTTCAGGCTCCGCTTCTAATTCTAGTTCTCTTACTATTTCCATTACATCTGCAGTTACTATCTCCACTCAAGTCTTGAACCCCTCAAAGTCATCCATTGAGGGTTGGAATCAACTTCTTCCAAACTCCTACTAATGGTGATATTTTGACCTCTTCCCATGAACCGCAAATATTCTTAAAGGCATCTAGAATGGTGAATTCTTCCCAGAGGTTTTCAATTTACTTTGCCCAGATCCATCAGTGGAATCACTATCTATGGCAGCTATAGCCTTATGAATCTATTTCTTAAATAAGTCTTGAAAGTCAGAATTACTCCTTGATCTGTGGGCTGCAGAATGGATGTTGTGTTACCAGGCATGAACACAACATTAATCTCGTTGTCCATCTCCATCAGAGCTCTTGGGTGACTAGGTGCATTGTCAATAAGCAGTAATATTTTGAATTCTTTTTTCTGAGCAGTAGGTCTCAACAGTGGGCTTAAAATATTCAGTAAATCGTGTTTTAAACAGCTGTGCTGTCATCTAGCCTTTGTTATTCCATTTATAAAGCACAGGCACAGCCAATTTAACATCATTCTTAAGGGCCCTATGATTTTCAGAATGGTAACGAACCCTGGCTTCAACCTAAAGTCACCAGCTATATTAGCCCCTAACATGAGAGTCAGCTTGTCATTTATAGCTTTGAAGCCAGGCATTTACCTCTCCTCTCTAGTTACAAAAGTCCTAGATGGCATTTTCTTCTAATACAAGGCTGTTCCCTCTACATTGAAAATCTGTTTAGTGCAGCCACCTTTGTTAATTATCTTAGCTAGATCTTCTAGATAACTTGCTGCTTCACCTTGCACTTTTATGTTATGAATATGGCTTCTTTCCTTAAACCTCATGAACCAACTTCTGCTAGCTTCAGACTTTCCTTCTGCAGCTTCCTCACCTCTCTCAGCCTTTACAGAATTGAAGAGAGTTAGGGCCTTGCTCTGGATTAGTCTTTGGCTTAAGGGAATTTGTGTCTGGTTTGATCTTCTATCTAGATCACTAAAATTTTCTCCATATCAGTAATAAGGCTATTTCACTTTCTTATCATTCATGTGTTCACTGGAGTAGCACTTTTAATTTCCTTCAAGAACTTTTCTTTTGCATTCACAATTCGGCTGTCTGGCACAAGAGGCCTAGCTTTCAACCTATCTCAAATTTCAACAGGCCTTCCTCATTAAGCTTAATCATTTCTAGCTTTTGATTTAAAGTGAGAGACATGCAACTCTTCTCTTCACTTGAATATTTAGAGAGGCCATTCCAGGGTTAATTGGCCTAATTTCAATGCTGTTGTGTCTCAGGTAACAGTGAGGTCTAACGATAGGGAGAGAGATGAGGGAACAGCCGGGTTGGTGGAGCAGTCAGAGCACACACATTTATCAGTTAAATTCGCAGTCTTATATGAGTGCGGTTCATGACACTCCCAAACAATTACAATAGTAACATCAAAGACGGCTGATCACAGATCACCATAACAAACATAATAATGATGAAAAAGTCTGAAATATGGTGAGAATTATCAAAATGTAACAAAGACATGACATGAGCAAATGCTGCTGGGAAAATGGTGTTGATGCACTTGCTCAGCACCAGGTTGCCACAGACTTTCAATTTGTAAAAAATACAATATGGTATTTTGTACAGTAGGTATGCCTGTGCAGTAGTCACCCCTTAGCTGCAGTTTCATGTTCCATGGTTTCAGTTACCCAAGGTCAACCACAATCTGAAAATATTAAATGGAAAATTCCAGAAACAAACAATTCATAAGTTTTAAATAGCAAGTTGGTTTCCCCACCCCACCCCCAGAAGTAATCACTGAACCTCTCTAAAGAAATCAACTTCAAATATGTCTCAAATTATTCCCCAAAATAAAATTTCATGGAACCTGAGCTTAAAATGATAAATCACAAAACAAAAGAAAACAAACCACTGTAGGTAAGAATCAGCTGAAACAAGAAACGGCAAAAAAAAAAAAAGTAGGCTTATAAATACTGGAGTTATCAGATATAGAATACAGCATCAGGATATGAAATACATTTAAAAAATAAAGAACGGTATTGAAATGTCTAAGGAATAAAACACTATTAAAAATGTATCAAAGAATAATTTCTATAACTAAAAATACTATAATAACTAGATAAAATAAATGGAAGGATAAATAGCAGTATATTAGAAACAGGTGAGGACAGAATTAGTAATGCTAAACTAGGTAATTAAACCTAATCCTCTAGCCAAGAACAAGTAAAAAAACTGAAAAAATATTTTTTATCTTGTTTTTTAAAGGCAGTGGATATGTACTACACAGTGAAGAGTTTGGGAGAGGGGGAGGATGAGGAGGAGAGAGACCAGAAAAGAAGAAAACTAGGATAGTAAGCAAAGGAAATGAGGAAGAGAAGAGAAGAATAGCAATATCTGAGGAGATGATAGTTGAGGATTTTCCAAACTTGAAGAAAGACATCAAGCCACGGATTCTAGAAGCACTGTTAATCTCTAGCAGACAAATACAAAGAAAATCACCTGTGATGGTTAATTTGATGTATCCACTTAGCTTAGCCATCGTACCCAGTTTTGGGTCAAATAACAGTCTAGATGTTGCTATGAAGATTTTTTTTAGATGTGTTTAACATTTAAATCAGCAGATTTTTGAGTAAGGCAGATTATCATCCATAATGTGGGTGGGCCTCATCCAATCAGCTGAAAATCTTAAGAGAAAGGACTAAAGTGTCCCAACGAAGAAGGAATTTTGCCTTCAGACTTGAACTGCGACATCAGCTCTTCCCTGGGTCTCCAGCTTGCTGGCCTGTCCTGAAGATTTTGGACTCGTCAGCAACCACAGTATATAAGTCAAATCCTTAAAAAATCTCTCTCTCTCTCTCTCATTCTCTCCCTCTCTCTCTATTTATCAAAAGATTTTAAGGATTTGGGGA
>NW_006435837.1:489999-506301 GCF_000325575.1 Pteropus alecto | reverse complement strand
ATCTATATATAAATATAAATATAGGTATAGGTAAAATATATAGATACATAAGATATAAACATAGGTAGATACATATGTAGACATATAGATATATAAGATACAGGTATAGATATATATCTATTAACATAGATAGCTAGACATCAATAGATAGATGGATAGATTGATCTTATTGGTTCTGTTTCTCTGAAGAACCCTAATACAACACCCTAGACATATCACAGAAAACTTGCTAAAGCCATAGATTAAAAAGAGAAATCCTAATACAGCCAAATATAACAAACAGGTTCATTTCACAGAAAAAGCAATAAAAGTGACAGTGGACTTCTCAACAAAACAATGGAAGCCATAAGTCGATATAATTAAAATTTTAAAGTGTTGACCGTAACCTGGAATTTTATCTGACTTCCAAAAATTAAAGTAAAATAAAAACATTTTTAGACATACACTAGAAGAATCAATTAATCACCAGCAGACCTGCACTAGAACGTTCTTTAAGCACAAAAAAAAAAAAAATGCTCTTAGGTAGAAGAAAATATAAGAAGGAATGGAAATCAAACAAATGGATAAATGTGTAGGTACATGTAAAATATTACATAAAACAATTATTAAAATGTATTGTGTGGTGCAAAATACATGGTGACATATGGTTACTAGACATACTGAAGTGATTACATCATAAATGTCGAATCACTGTGTTGCATACCTGAAACTAATATAGTATTGTATGTCAACTATAATACAAATTTAAAATTTTTTTAAATACATATAGAATTAAAATATGTGACTAAGATAATAAGTAAGTTTGGAGAAGAATAAATTAAGAATTCTAAGGTTATTATATTATCCAGAAAAAGAAAAATACTAATTTATATTAGACAATAGGCCGACAATATATATTATCATTTCTATAATAACCAATAATAGCATTTTTAAATGTATAATTAATTAGCAAGTAATAGAGTGTGGAATAATTGAAAAACTAAAAACACTAAATTCATTCAAAAGAAGGCAAGAAAGGAGAGAAAAATGTGGGAAAACAGAAAGATGGCAGATTGAAGCCTAAATATATCATATATTATATCAAATATAGACAATTAAAAGACAAAAACACTAACTATGTGCTGCTAAGCGACACATCTTACATATAAAGATAAAGATTGAAAGTAAAAGAATAAAAAGATAAATCGTACACATACTAACTAAAAGAGGCTTCTATATCTATATTAATATCAGACAAAATCAACCAATGCTAAAAGCATTAAGAGTTAAAAAGAGATATTTCATAATGATAATCTATCAGTTTATTTATTATCAATTTATTAAAAAGATATAACAATTCTAAATTGTGATACATCTTATAATATAGCCTCAAAAATATATAAAGCAAAACCTGACATAACTAAAGGATCAGCAGACAAATCCACAACCTTAGTGAGATATTTAAACATACGTTTTTCAGTAACTCCTAGAAAAAGATCAAAAAAATCAGTAAGAAGCTATGAAAAGCATGGCTAACAAATTTGACCTAATTTACACATGTAGAACACTGAATCCCAAAACTGCAGAGTACACATCCTTCTCAAGCACACTTGGAACATTTAAAAAGCTGACCATATATCAATGTATGTTCTCTGATCACAACAGAATTAAGCTAGAACTGACAAAAAAATAACTAAAAATTTTTCACGTACTTGCAAATTAAGCAGTATTTAATTAAATGACCCATGGTTCAAAGAAGTAATCATGACAAAAATCAGAAAGTATTTTCAACTGAATGATAATTTAAAAAAACAAATGACATATCAAAACATGGATGCAGCTAAAGCTATGCTAAAAGGGAAATTCATAGAATTAAATGCATCTATTGGAAAGAAAGCCCGAAAAACAATGATCTAAGCACTGTTCTCAAGAAGTTAGAAAAAGAATAGCAAAGTAAAACAGAAAAAGTAGAGTTAAAGAGGAAAATAAGGGCAGAAATTAGTAATACTGAAATCAAACAACCAATACACTTTTAAACAAAGTGGGAGAACTGACTCTATTGGACATCAACTTACCCCGCAACTACAGAAATTAAGACATCATGGTACTGGCACAAAGACAGACAAAAAGGCCGCTGGAATAGATCTGAGAGTCCAGAAACAAACTCCCACATTTATACAGACACTTGATTTATGACAAAGGTGGTACTGCAAAGCAGAGGAGAAAGGGTGGCATTTTCAATAAATGGCACTTTTATTTTCAATTAATATCTACATGGAAAATAAAAGAAACTTGACTCCTATCTCACACAATATACAAAAATAGTAGATCTAAATATGAAATTTAAGAAAAAACGATAAATCTATAAATCTTGTAGAAGATAACTTAGATTTTCTTCATTGTTTAGGCATAAGGTAATAATATTTTTAAACCAGACATAAAAAAATAATAACCATTAATGTTATATTGCATTAAAATTAAGAACCAGTAAGAGAGTGAAAAGGCAAACTCCAGACTTGGAAAATGTTTGTAATACATGTAACAAACAAAGGGCTCTTATCTAGACTACAAAAAGGATTCCTGTGAATCAATAAGTAAAAAACAGATATGTTAGTCCAGACCCTCTCGCGAGCAAATGCCAAGATGGGATTAAATGTGCAAGGATTTATTAAGGGAAATTCCTGCAAGAGAAATTTAATTTAATCCACAAGAATGTGTTTTGAAAATTTAAATCCCATAAAGGACACAGAAATTATTTAAAAACCTTTCATTTTTGTATACTTCTGCAGAGAAGTAATAGACTTCTAACATAAAATAAGTATTAGAATAAAATTATGTAATTAAGTAGAATGGAATTAGGAGCTCATAGAGAAAAGCGAATTATGTAAAACTCATAATTAGAGTTTTAATTTTAAATAACATGGAAAAAGAAATTGGAAGAGACAGTTTAACTAGAAATGACTAGATTACATTTTCTGCTATAAAGAGAGTTCAAGATAGAGATGAATTTCCCCACCCCGCCTCCAAGTTTGTGGTCATCGAAAATTTATACTCTCTAAATGTAAAATTAAGCATATTTATGCTTATATAACATTTCATCAAAATGGGAAAAAATTAGAATACTGGACTATATATTCAAGTATATGCTTTGCATTTTGTAATTAAAGTCCTTCAGGATTTCATTCATATGTGGGATATAAAACTGAACGCAACAAATGAACAAGACAAACAAACAGAGGCTCATGGACACAGACAAGAGTTAGTGGTTACCAGAGGAAAAAGGGGTGGATTTACTTGGGCGTGGCGTGCCAGGATCCCCATGCCCGGGAGCCCTGCATAAGGAGCAATCAGACTCTGCAACCCCTGTCCCCATTCTGGTTTTGCAGTATCTGCAGCAGCTCCAGCAGCTTCAGCAGCAGAGTCTCAGCCTGCAGCAGTTCGTGCTGGTCCACCCGATTTTTAAGTTCTCAATTTATATTCAGGTAGGAGCTGGTACACCCCACAAAATATACTGAACAAAGGAAAAAGGAAACTAGGAAGAGAAATGCAGTATTACCCATTTAGGACTGAGCATGAATATGAAATGGAAGTATAAAAGAATAAGTAAACAGGTTGTATAGACAGAACGAAGGGGCTGTTTTTTACGTGAAAATATAATCATCTCAAGTACTTATAATGCACTGCACAGACATTTATTTATATAAGAGCATGTAAATACATACATCTGTTTAATTAAAAGCAGATTACAAATCCCATGCTTTGGAATTTGTATTAAGTACTATTCTAGTTAAGAGTCTCCTAACTACATAAAATGTACACTATAATATACAGGTTTTGGAAGATTTTGTTTTGCTTTGTTTTGTAAAACAAACAAACAAACAAAAAAGTTATTTGGAACCATCTTGGCATATGTGGAATCTTGCTACATCCTTCATAATGTTAATCCAGAATATTTGAGTTTGATGTTACAGAAAAAAGCAAGGACTTTGGATTCAAAAAGAACTGACTTTAGATCATAGCTCTCCAACTTAATAGTTATGTGGTGTTGGACGAGCCACTCTATGAGCCTCCGTTTTTTCTTCTGTAAAGCTGGAGAAGCTAATATCTAATATAATAATTTAATATCATGAAACTCTTCTTGCTTGAAGTGTCAAAATAATAGATGTCAGAACACAGATGTGAAACCAGACTCCTTTACCCACCACACTCCTACAGAGTTAAAGAAGAGTCCATGACTCTATCAATTAAATTTTGCTGTATAACAGACCGCCCCACAACTTAGTGCTTAAAACTTCAAACATGTTATTTCTCACACTTCTGTGAATTGTCTTGGCAATTCCTCTGGTATGGGCCAGCTTGGGTGGGCTAGATGATCTAGAAGAGCCTCATTCATATGTCTGGCTGTTGACTTAAAGTCAGATGCGGTAATAGAAGAGCTTAGTTACATGACCTTCATCATCCAGCAGACTGCCTGAGCTTATTCAGTTACATGACCCTCATCATCCAGCAGACTACCTGAGCTTATTCAGGTAGTAGTGGTAATCACAAAGTTCCCAAGAGCAGCAAGAGAGGTCAAGCCCTACTGTGCAAGCACTTTTTAAGTCTCCATTGTAACATATTTACTATTGTCCCATTGGCCAAAACAAGTCACATGGTCAAGCTACCACAACTCTTGAATCCCCTCAGACAGATAAGAGATATAAAAAGAGGTTTGAGAACACAGTACCTAGCTGCTAGTCAGAGCTCAATAAATATATGTTGAATAGATGAATAAATGAATGAAAAGAAAAAAATGAGAGGGTGGTGGTGCTATATTAACCAAAATACAAGTTTTAGGAAAAGAAGCAGGCTTGGGATTAATGGGAAAAAGTGAACTCCATTTCAGACACATAAAACTTTGAGGTACTCTTGAGATGTTCAAATAAAATATCCAATAGACAATTGGACACATATTTCTAGAAAGTTGTGAAAGGATTTCCTGGAGCTATTTTAGAGATTAAAATTAAACTTTTTATGTTGGTCTGTCTGTTATTTTCCTTTATTTATAATTGTAACTTACATGGTAGTGGGTTTGAAATATTAAATTTCCTCAAATCTAAGACATATTTTCCACATTTTAATAGTTCGATTGAGATGTGCATTACATCTGTGTGTACATTTAACACGATAATGTTCCTTTCTTTCTGAAAAGCTAGTGTTAAATTAATGCAGCATCTTAAAACTGATGGCATCTTAAAATCGAGGAATTATGATGAACTGTAAACCCTTGACCTGCTGTGTCCAAAAGAAGATTTTAATCCATGTAAGGCTATTTTCAGTCCACACCCAATCAAGAAGTTTCTCTTGATCTTTCTGTAAAACCTGTTCCACTTTCATTCTTACCCATCTCAGAAAAAGCCACCACCATCCAACTCATTGATAAACTTAGAAACCTGACAGACATTCCTGATTCCTTCTTCCTTACCTATAATATTTAGTCCACTGCCATATCTCACTGAATCTACCTCCAAAATATGACACAAACACAACTCTACTACCACACCACCCTAGATCAAGCAACCATCATCATGAACCAGGACTATTATGATTGCCTCTGAGCTGGTCTCCCTGCTTCCACTCTGGCCTTCCTGCTATCCACTTGCAGCCAAAGGATATTTTTAATGTAAGCTACATCGTATTATCCTTCTACTTAAAATTCTTCAAATTCCCATTGGACTTAGAATAAAATCCAAATTGACATCCAGAGCCTTCTATGAGTTTCAAGCCTCTACCAAACTCTTTAACCATATCTTGCACCGCTCTCCACCTTGTTCCATTAAAACTCACCTTCCAGTTTTCCTAAGCTATTTTCCTCCTCAGAACCTTAATCCATGCTATTCTCCCTGCTTAGCTTACTCTTCTCCCCTCTCTTCCACCAGTTCATTCATACTTATCTCTTAGGTCTCAGCGTAAGTGTCATGCCTTCAGAGAAACCTTCCCTGACCTTCTTATCCAAACTAAATTATGTTTATCTCCATTATATCCTCTTACTCCATCCTCTCTTTTTATTTAAACATTTTTATATTTACATATTAAACATATTTATATGATCATTTCTAATATACATGTATATGTGCATACATTTATATATGTTTATGTGTATATATAAATATTTACGTGTATATTTGTATAAAGGTACATCTTTAACAAGTTCCCTAGGTGATTCACATATATGCTAAAGTTCAAAAATTCATTTCTCTAGTCCTTAGCATTCTGTCTCTCTGAACGCAGTTGAGACCAAAGCTTACAGTCTGCATCATGGCAAAGGGGTTATGTACTATGAAGCAGCAGAGGCTACCATGCCACCCTGCTTTTATCCCAACATTTCACACTGGTCTCAATTCCTAATTGCATAGCCTGAGGGTGGTGGTGGCTTCCAGTTTGTTAACAGTTCACAACCACACATAGCCTCCACTCTGAAAAATTATACAAATGTACAACAGAGACATTCTATGCTCCCTTCTTGATTCTGAGTTTGAAATAGAAAGCCAGTAATCATCATAAGGGCTTCCACAGATAGTGTTGCTTGAATGAAGTATTGAGTAATCACAGTCACTAGTATCCATTGTGAATCCTTCCATGGCAAAGAACTCTAGATGGAATCCACCAATTTGACAGTCTCTCATCCAAAATATGGTCCCTGAACCAGAAAAATTAACATTATCTGAGAGAGCTTTTTAGAAATAAAGCATCTGGAGCCCCACCCCAGACCTAGCAAATCAGAATCTACATTTTTTTATCAAGATTAACAGATGATACATATCTACACTAAAGTTTCAGAAGCATCACCTTAAGAAACATCTGCTCATACAGGTCTTTTTATTTAATTACTTGTTTTTCTCATTTTCTCTAGAAAAATCCCAAATCTGCAATCACTTTGTATAAATGTTCTTTAACACTGAATTACATAACTTGTAGCCTCATCAAAGTGTGCAGTGAATCCTGAAGAATTCTATCAATACTCCGGGTGCCTTAGATAAGAAAAACAGTCAAGCTATATATGAAATTAATCTGTTTCTATAAATTTCTTTATAAATTTGACTCAGGCTTTTAATTCCTGCTTTTACAAAGTCAAGTTCATAAAATTTAGGACAGTTACACTGAACAGAATCGTTTCTCCATAGCGTTTCTTAAAATCAATGAAATAAATTTATAAATTTTGTAAGCATATTTTAATATGCACATTAATAGCTATATTCTCACTATTCAATATCCAATTGATGAAATCAAGTACACTCATTTAATCACATAATTCAAGAAACATTTGCTAAAGATCAATGAAATCGAATTTTGCAACTCTTGAAAATTAAAATGATTACAAGTATAACTGAAACTTGTGTTGATACGAGTTGCTAACTATAACAACATAAGAGAAGCAATTTCTGAACTGCAAATATAGTTATATTGTTAATTAAAACATAGGTAAAATGAAATGCCAAGTCATTAGCTGACTTAAAATATTTGTGTTTTGCTCAGTAATTTTCTGTTAATTTGACATTCAGGACTTGATTAAATTTACATTACACTTAAGTATAGACATTTAATTCAGTTCCTACATGATATTATGCTTATGAAGAAATACAACATACAACAAAATGTATAAGTATTTTAGAATAAATTTTAATTATTTGATATTTTTTCTCTACGTATTACTATATTTTTACAAACATTGTCTGTTTTGTTCAGGTTCAAAGATTTCTCAACCTGTAACACCAATTAACTGCATGAACTATATTTTTGTAAATGGCTTTGATGTAATCACCAAACTAAAGAATTTCATACAGGATGATGGTGTGCAACAATAAAATTATGCTCTCTTTTGGATATATGGTTTAAAATAAACTCTTCACGCAGTTCAGTTCACATCACATGATATCTATTCATAGACTAAGCCCTTGTAATCTGAGTCCTTATAATCCCTGGTCAAGAATTTATGGTATGGAAATCCTGATAACTACAATAGTTACCATTTATTTACAACCTACTAAGTATCAAGCACTCTACTACGTGCCTTATATATGTGATGTCACTAGAATCCCACTACAAGCCTATGAAGTCGTATTATTACCCAAAATGTGAAGTAAGGTCATTGAAGCTCAAAAAGATTAAATGACTAGCCCAATTTTTCACTGCACGCAAGGGGGCAGAGCCAGAATTTGAACTCAAGATTCCAAACTCTACCTCTTTACACACTCTGTGATGCCTCAGTGAAATGTTAAAATATGTTTGTCGAATACCTGTTCTCTGTAAGATACTGTACTCAACTTCAAAGAGGACTCAGGATGAATGAACACAATCCTTTTACTCAAAATAGTTTTAATCTAATTGAGGTAGAGGACAGGAATAAAAGATATGCATAAATAGTTTTATTAGTCACAAGAATATAGGTAAATTGTGCTTTTTATTAAAGTTTTGTTTTAGTCCAGAATGGAAGATGCCCAATATAAATTATAACATATTACAATGGATATATAATAAACTAATGAAGAGTTTGTAGGAAATAAGTCAAAAGAAAGTAAAACCATGTTTTAAAATGTATATTTATACTGTTATTCCATTGTCAAATTTATCTCCTCCAAGTGTTCTCTGTAACTTCACATTTCATTTCAACACAAACAACTTCATGGCCCACCACTGAAATCCAGGGTAAAGTAATTTAAAGCATATACCCTGAATAATGTTGGGAGAAATAGTCAATAAAGGATCCACATTTTTCTGCAAAATTTTATCAAATGTAAAGCGAAAGTCACCAGGAACCAGGCCTGGAACTAGTGTTTTCTTGCCATCTGAACAGGGACTACTTTATTAGGAAAAGAATTCTTATCAACACTTTCTTTTATAGATTTGAACTCAGCTGTGTTTTACCCTCTCCAAAGGAAGTAGTATTTCACATATAATTTTTACTTTCCCAGAATTTTTTTCTAACTTTAGAACAGTCACCACGAAGGTATAAAATATAATCGTTTGCTACCATCTAGTGGAACTACTAAATTTTGCACAGAAACATTTTTTGCTCCAATATAATCATTCTACTTCATTACTGTCATCTGATTCTTCTTGGTTACACAAATTTGTGGTTGTAAAAGTAAAACTTCTTGACATTTGATCTCAAATTCTCAACATACAAGGATCAAGTATAAGGAATAAGATAGAGAGGAAAAGTCTTCTGCAGATACATTGTTGCACAGCTTCTAATTTAAAATTTAAAAAAAAAACTTTTTTGATAGTCATATATAAACTGATCAGAGGCAAGGGTGACAAATCATACTTCACCTAAACTTATGCTCAGAAGGCTTAGGTCTCATGCAAATCAACACTGCATCCTCATTCCCAGCTTGCTCCTATTCTACAGAATACATGATTTTATTGTCAGACTTTTCCACTAGTGTGCTCATGTCATGTAGAGCATGTCAAATATGTCTGGTCATATTAATTACATTCTTCTTGAACATGGCAAAGAAATCCTAGTGGAATATGAGAACTGAGAAACCAAATTATGAATGTGCCATATGGTCACTGATGCGAGGACAAATGTGTAGCAAACACTATAATTCCACAGCATTGATTATGTTGTTTTGTCTATAGGACAGCTACTTCAGAGTATAGGAGGGCTTTTTCAGTGTCCCTTCCTATGCCCTCAGCTGTCACAGTCATATGGATGAGCCTCCTACCAAAAGCACACATGATTCTCTGCCTGAAATCTTTCTCAGCTAAGGTTTCTTTCCTCAAGTTTGCATTCTAAAAAAACATTATAGTGGAGGAGTGTATGACTGTGACTGTGAAATGAGCATTTAGTCATATTTCTGGCAGCAGGATTTATTTTCCCCATCATCACATCCACCTTGACTCTGGCTACAAAATATTACATGACACCCACCACATCATGGGAGCCAAGCAAAGGTCTGTACTGACAAGAAAGACTCTCAGACAACAACATATCTGTGAGGATTATTTACATTCCAATACCACGAAAATCTCCTTTTGGGTCCTCTTCCATGTCAATCCTTCCATCCCCAGGAAACACACCAAAAAATGGCAAGAGATGTCCCTGGTGCTACCCTCTTTAGTGCTTTGCAATAGATACCACCTCTGAATAGCTTTGAATTGAACTCATGATATTCCAAGTAGCAGAAAGTTTAAACACACATTATAATAAGTAGAATACTTAAAGTTATTAGTTGAGGACAACAAAAAGAAGAAAAGGAACTACAAGGAAGCTGCTACTATAACGAGAAGACCCTTCGGATTTGTCTGTCTGAGGACATGATGTCAGCTAATAAGAGGGAGCAGCTCTAGCTCTTCTCTACTCTAGTCCACTCCAAATATGGTTAGAATACTATTGGGGAAGTGACCATCATGTGACCTGCTGCTCTGCACGGACTGCCAATAAGTGCCCTGGCCCTGGAACATTCCCCTAAATAAAAGTGAGGTGCTGAGCTGTCACTTGGCCCCAGATTCTCCCCAGGAAAAAATCTCTCCCCTGAAGGATTCTCCCCTATTCTGGGTAAACCATGAATTTCCTTGTATGTGCTACTTAAGCCTGTGTTTTATATGCATTCCCTGGCCTGCCCTGCCAGTATATCTGCTCACCTCCCGCTGCCACTGGGAAGGGAACACGGCCTTCACCTGCAGCACAAGAGGGATGCATGTAGTCCACTGCCCTCAGTCAGTTATCAGAAGGGACCCACTGGCCATGGGAGACTGATGTACACTACAGATGCTGATCTTACTGCGTCTCTTCTCCTTCCTGCAAGTAAAGCATTTTTCCAACCAGTGCCTTGTGTGTTGGTAACTCAGAACTCATAAAAGGTGCAGTGGGTCAAGGTCTGTGGGCTCCTTCGTCTGATGGTTGGCATCATGATCTCCCCATCCTCCACACAATGGCAATCCTTGGTTGGAATTGGTAGCTGGATTTCCCTACTTGACAAACACTAAAACTTTATATGAGGAATAATAAAACTACCTGAGCAAGAGAAGACTAGCTATTTATCAACATTCATACTTCCCTTCTTTTATAGAATTGGAAGTTTCACCTGAGCAATATAGCCAGAGCCAGCAGCTACAAACAGACCTTAGCCCCTTTCCCTTGCCCTCCATCTAGGGGCTAGACATGGTGGTGGGCAATCCTTGACCATGTAAAGAAAGAGAACATCCTAAGGTGGCAGAGTAACAAGATACCAGCCTGACAACCAGCCCTCGAGTTCCCACCCAGAATTTTACACAAGAGAGAAACGAGTAAGTGAAGATGTTAGGGAGCCAGAGGCAAACGGGGGAGGTCAGGAGTGGAAATATAGATGGAGACATCATCTTCACACTGGTGAGATTTGGCAAAGTAGGAACCAGAGACAAGCTAGAGATTAAAGACAGATCCCTGAAGAACACCAAAACTTAGAGGTGGAAAGAGAAAGACAAGTGAGAGAAGTAACAGCAAGAGGAACAGGATGAAAAAACAGGGGAGCATAAAAATCATAGGGTAAACTCAACGACAACAACAACAAAAATTTTAAAATGGACAAAGGACTTAACAGGTATTTCTCCAATGAAGGTATACAAATGACTGATATGCACATGAAAGATGCTCAATGTCACTAATCATTAGGGAAATGCAAATAAAAATACAATGAGATACCACCTCACAGCCATTAAGATAGCTACTATCAGGGAAAAAAAATAGAAAATAACAACTGGTGGCCAGGATGTGAAGAAACTGGAACCCTTGTGCACTGTTGGTGGGAATGTAAAATGGTACAGTCACTGTGGAAAACGGTATGGTATTTCCTCAAAAAATTAAAAATAGAATTGCCATATGATCCAGTAATTCCACTTCTGGGTATAGATACCCAAAAGAATTGAAAGCAGGACCTAAAAAAGATATTTGAACATCCATGTTCATAGCGGCATTATTCAGTAATAGCTAAAACGTGGAAGCAACCCACGTGTCAATGGACAGATGAATAGATAAGCAAAATGTGGTATATACATAAATGGAATATTATTCAGCCTTAAAGGAAGGAAATGCTAACTATGCTACAACACAGATAAAACTTGAGGATAGTATGTTAAGTGAAATAAGCCAGTCACAAAAAGTAAATATTGCGTGATTCCATATATGTGAAGTACTTAGAGTAGGCAAAATCACAGAAACGGAAGGTAGAATCAGGTAGAATCGTGGTCTCCTGGGACTAGAAGGAAGGAGTAATGGGGAGTTCTTGTTTAACAGATACACAGTTTCAGTTTTACAAGATAAAAAGTGTCCTGGAGATGGATGGTGGTGTTGGTAGCACAATAATGTAAATGTACTTAATGCCACTGAATAGTATACTTAAAAATGATTAAGATGGTAAATTTTCTTATGTATTTTACCACAATAAAGAATTGGGGAGAACACTCATAGGGAAGAGGAGCCATCAGTTATACTGAAGAGAAGGCCCAAAAAATGACTCAGATTTGTCCAATTATGAGACGTCAGCATAACCACTCCTTGCAGCAATCACTCTGCCTTTTTACAATCTTCCTTTGTCTTACACATGCAGTTTGCACAGATCATCCTTTTGTGGCACACCAATTCCTTCTTTACACCTTGTACACCGAGAACATCTTCTATCCCCAGACATGGTTGGCCACACCAGGAACACAGTAGAAGTCATCGCCTCATATTCTGATCATCATTATCATGATCCTCCCAGATATGAAAGAATAAATCCCCCCAGCCAGTTTTCATACATAATGAAAAGAAGAAAATTATTTTCTCTTTACCCCCATGAAGGCAAGCTAAACAATAATGTAACTGAGGATATGGTGAACAAATTTCTACCTGAATAAGCTCCAAAGGATTTGGACAGCCAGGCAAGCATAATGAGGACTGTAAAATACTGTACTCTGGACTATCTGATAGCTCAAGGCAAGTAACAATGACATATGGTGACTTCTCACCCATGGATGGATGTGCTTTCAGAATCTCAGAAAGTCACATCGTGTAAATGACCATGTAAGGACTCTGAAAGGAACTGAATGTACATTTTCTCGAACTTCATAGTGAGGTTACGCCTCACTATGTCTTTGACCGGGGCAAATGACAAAGACTATCAGAAAACTGAACTTAAGTCTGTTGGAGTTAGTGGGGCACTTGGACTAGGGTCTGACTCACGCAAATAAAGTCAAGAATCTAGGGCTGTAAGTACATGGACAGAAGATACAATCAACAGACTAGCCTGTAAGTGAACTGCACTTACATCACATGCAGAAAAAGTTCTGTTTTCCATGGTTAATATCAAATGATGTCAAGAGGCAACATATACTAAGTCTTCTTAGTGGGCATTTGAAGATAAAAAATGAGGCTCCTGAGAAATATGTAAAAGTCCCCTCTTTTTTTCTTTTTTCTTTTTTTTAAATTTTCAGTTACAGTTGACATACGATATTATATTTGTATCAGGTATACAACATAGTGATTACATGTTTATATATCTCCCTAAGTGATCACCCCGATATATCTAGTACCCATTGGCATCATACATAGTTTAACATTATTGTTGACTATATTCCCTATGCTATACTTCACATCCCCATGCCACAGTCCCCTCTTGAAAGATGGAGAATAATTTTGCACTGGACATAATCCAATATAGAAATATCCCTGAAGATAATGAGTAAACATTGACTTCAGAGAGAGCTGAAAACAGTCATATTTGTGACAGGGTCTGCATTCAACCTGAAGGCTCACAGAATGATGAGATAAAAGGATACTGGAATCCCTCACTTAGTCAGAGAGGGAATTTTAAAAAATGCTCTCTGAGAGAATCCACTAGTACTAAGACCTGTGCTTGAAGGGTGAGAGAGAACAACAAGGAGCCTACTAACACAAAGGAGCTGAAACAATCCCATATGTGGTAGGGTCTGCATGCCCCTGACAACTCAGACAAGGATGGGATAAAGGGAGAATAGGTTACAGCCACAATACATTCCACCTTAATTTCCTGGATTTCTCCAAATTCACCCACATTTTCTCATTTCTTTCCCCTTTTCCCATTTTCTCTTTTTTGCATGTCTCCCATGTTCTTATTATGCTGAATGACAGCTACAAATAATACAGAGATTATCTGAATAAAAACACGACAAGTCATTCAAGGAGACTTTTCATGGGGAATCTAGGATGGGGAGAATCCTAATAGAATCCATTTTTATACACTCATCATCCATGTATTTGGTTTCCAATATCGGATGTCCCCAAAATGACCATGAAGCATGTCCAGATACTCCTCCCTCTCTGTTCACATTCAGTATCCTATTTAAGCCTGCAAGGCCACTTACCTTTTTCCAAAAGAACACTGTCACCTTAGCAGCCTCAAGGATTGAGGGGTTAAATGTCCCATTAAACAGTTTTGTCAAAACATCAGTGAATGTCCACTCCTCGCAGGGCTCAGGCCAGGGAGCAACATGGTAATAGGCCATTTCAGGTGCTACCACAAATTTAAACACAAAGGTGGGATCCTACATTATGGCCAGCCCCTTGACCCTGAGCATATCACAATCAAAAATGTGAAAACAATACTAATGAGGTAAACTGATAAATGCCAATTAGAAAGGCTACACAAACCTGTCTGCCTGAATTGACAAGACGCCAGAAGCTGCAATAAAATGTCAAGAATATAATCTACAAAGTCTTTTTTTGGGGGGGGTGGGGGGACTTTGAAAATATAAAAAGGCTCCCAGAGAATATCCACTAGTCTAAATCCTCCCATTTGAAAGTTAAGGAATAAATTCAGGCTGAAGATAATCCAATATAAAATTATCTCTAAAACAAACCAGAAGACTTCAAGCCCAGAGAGAGCAGAAGGAAGTCAATACCTGGCAGGGTCTGCATGCACCCTTACATCTCATAGAATGATGGAATGAAAGAACATTGCCTATCTCTCAAATTTGAAATATATAAAGTAGATAATCACATGCATCAGTAGTGTCTACAATTAAGCATATAGTAGTAGTTAAGTGAAGATGCTGCTAGTTAGACATGTCTGAAAGTCTGTTTTGAACTGGCTGTTGAAAGCAACATGTTCTAAAATATAAAAGTTTTGTCAGAGTCTGCAGGGATGAAGAGGACATTGCCACATTCAGTTTGCAGTAATCCACAGTGAGGTGTCTATTATCATTGGTTTTTATCACTGGTCACACAAGGCTATTGTACAGTGGTATAAACTCCTTAACGCTTCTGTCTGCATTTGTTCCTTGACAATGTGGAGACCTTTCATACACACACCTGCACCCCATTATCCTACACTGATTTGCTGATACATCAAGCAGGGTTCTGAAAACCTGGTAGACACCTGTCTGAGAATCCTTCAGGAAGCTCAAAATGCATCCATAAAAACATCAGCTCAAGATCTCTTCAGTTCATACCCCCAAAGTCTCATTACAAATTTGCCAGCTATGCAATGCTATGCTATTCTTCACACTCATCTTCCTCTCTGGGGACCAGTTAAGAGCTTTGATCAAAGGGAGAAAAGATGAAGAAAGAAAAGAAAGACAAAGGGAGAAAAACAATTTCCATTCCATGACACCTATTTGTACATCACCTACTGGATTAAACTCACACAGGTGCCAACTCAGTATAGTCAGAAATTTCCCAGCATTCAGGAGTGTAGAATAGTGATTATTATCTAGATGGGATCTAACTACTTGGAGATGACCTCAAAATGTCTGGTTACTGAAGGTGAACCAGACAACTAAGAGACCTTCTGAAAATCTCCTCACAGACATGAGAGCAGGTCCCAGAGGTAGTTTTCCTAAGAATAAGAAGGAAATTACTTTCTCTTTATGCCCACTGAAGGTAGCTGAACAGTGTGTTGGCGAAGACCAGTTGTGGAAGGTAGTGTTCTTTGGATCTTTTAGGAAAGGGTCTGCCCCTTTTGGTCAAACAATTGTGGAATGACAATAACAACAACAACAACAAAAGCATCTGAACCAAGATATTTTACTTGAAATGAGCTATTCAAACATGCACAAATAAATTCTGAGGCTGCCACTTCATCTTTGAAACAGATTTTTATGCCCCACTTCAGAGCTATAATGCTAAAATAAGAGCTAAAAGAAAAGAAAAACTTGGGTAATATCCATAAAAAGAAGAACAGTGTCTGTCATTTAAAACACACACACACACACACACCCACACACACACACAACACACACACATTCAGCCTTGAAAAAAGAAACCTGCACTATGTGACATATGACTCAACTTTGAAGACATTAGGGTAAGTGAGATAAGCCAATCACTGAAAGACAAATACT
>NW_006435837.1:484264-489972 GCF_000325575.1 Pteropus alecto | reverse complement strand
GACGGGCAGGTGGGATGAGATAGGAGACGCCCTGCCTTCAGAGATCCAGTTCTTAAGGGGAAATAGCAACATCCATAGGTCAGGGGTGGAAGTGTGGGGGGGGGGGCAATTAAAGAGGGGGGAAAAAACATAAAAATCAGATAATTTCGAGTAAACAGATTTCCAGAGAAGTCACTGCTGATGGTGGAGTAGGAACTGCCAGGGATCGGTCTTTCCACTGAAACAACTATCGAGCTGAAAGGACTGTCTGAAGCAAACATTGTAAAGCTCTCGAGTCCACCTGAACATCTGCAGCATCCATAGAAGTGCTTGATGAAGAAAGAGGCTGGAACATTTGGTGAATTTCAGCCCTTGGGCATTTCAGGTCCTTGGAATTAGAGGAACCTTGGGAACAGCGTCTGCCTCACTTAGTGTCTGCCTCCCTTAGCAAGAGAAGTTTTCCTGGTACTGCCCCTGCCACGCGAAGGCCCAATAATAGTGATACCTTGAAAGAACTGCACTTCCGCCATGTGCAGAAAAGAGATTTGTGTACTCCATGGAAGACATGTTTATTTTATTTGACATCATTACAACAGGGGAAACAGGGAGGGCCACCTCATTAGTAGAAATAGAAATCCAAACTAAGAAAGCCAGTGCAGTGGGCATTTTCTCCACCCACATGAGAGAGAGTCAAAGACTACTAAGCTCTGGCTTCAAACAAATGACAGTAATGAGCCTAAGAAAGCTTCAATAAATTCCTTTGGAGTTATAGGACCCCCAGGAACTACTGTCCGACTCATCTAGGAAGTGATGTTAGAGAAGGAGCTACCTCAGAAAACAGGTTCAAAGGTGCTGGCTTGGGAAAGAACTGCACCCCACCATCAACAGAAAAAAAAAATGCTGTGTTCTCCATGGTTGACATGTGGACCCCGAGAGAGTGTGGTGACGATTCTCTCCACTCTAATAAGTGAGTCATGAAAACTACCTGAGTTTGCTCCAAGCAAATGACAAATAGCTTCAGAAAGTTTATCTTATTTCCCCTGGCATTAGGAAACATACCATATAGTGTCTGACTCAGGCAAGTGAATTCCACAGCAGGGGCTGCAGCTACCCTGAGAAAGGTACAATGAGGAGTGAGGCCAGGAAAGTGAACTGCACTACTGCACGAGAACAATGAGCAGACACAACCTGGTCAGAACATACAAAACTGGGCACCTGCCGGGCCTGAAGCTGAGTCTAGAGCAGTTGAAACCCCAATATGTCACATCAAAACAAGAAAAGTAAATAAAAATTTAGAAACTTTTGTTTGTCAAAACGAAGGACTGCCTGCATTGGCAAGCTGGGATTGACTAGATGCATGAGCTACTGTGCATTCAAAAGCCAACAAATGCCAAATCTTTTTAAAGGGCCTATAAATATATAAAACAGGTTCCCTGGGAAAAAAAAAACCACCACAAGCCTAAGCACTCAGGTGTGAATATTAAGGGACAAATTCACACTGGAGATGATGTGATATAAAAATTCCTTCTGAGAGCAACCAGAAGGCATCCAGCCAAGAGAGAGCTAAAGGGAGTCAATACGTGGCAGGGTCTGCATAAATCCTGACAACTCATGGAATGACAGGATAAAGAGGCACTAGCTTCCCCCCAATTTGAAATTTTAAAGTGGATAAGAAAATGCACCCACAGTGCCTACAATTCAGGGTGCAGTGAGGGAAAATGCTCTGGGTCAAATACATTCCTGAAAGCTTGCCTTTTAAAAGAGCAAAATGATAAATACCAAGGACTCCATATTCTAAGGTAAGGTACTATAACATCTTGCCAAAATCCTTAACAAAACTGGTTCAGCTGACATTAGCCCATCGACTAACCAAGGATGTGAAAACTGAAGTGAAAAAGAAGAGGAAAGATATTTTAGACAAAGTTGAAAGAGTGGTAGGCATTTTCTACCTGCCTGTAACCTGTGCTTCCTCCTTTTCTACTCAACCTTATAATTATACTTTCTATTTAAATGGGAAGTACCTGCTGGGGAAATGCCACATTTAGAGCCCAAACTGACTTTCTCTGGTGTGTGCTCCACTGGAAGCCAAGCATGGCTTGTTCATGTCTCTTAATGTTTCTTCTTTAAGAATCCAAACCATTCTTCAATGGCACTTGCTGCCCGTAAATGACATGGGATACAAATGGTCCATCAAATGTCCCATGGAGTTCCCTACTGCTGGGTACTTTCTGCCATAAAAGTGGCACTATTATCTAATTAGGTGTCATTGGCAAATGCAAATAAAAAAAACACAGTCCAATTAACAGTCCTTGTACAGATTCCCCCACCTGATGTTCACGGGGTTGTCAAGGCAACACTCAGAAAGGGGATTCACCACGCTCCATGCCCAGTGGCAACCTTAAAAGGAAGGTAGAGTGCCTGGTCTGGCACATCGTGTATGAAAACTGGAGACACCTCTCTATTTGATTATATAGCTAACACTCTAGGCACATTTGCCAGGCTTCCTTGGTCTCATGTGCTGGAATCACTAGCAATTGTTTTTGGGGACAGGGCTTAAATTTAGATGAATTACCATTTTTTCTTTTGGTGCAAAGTTTATCCAGGTGGGAATGTGCAGATATGATGAGTGTATTGATTCCATTGACTTTCAACCTCAAAAAGTCTTTATCTATGTGCACCACATGGAGCATGAAAAAGTGGTGTGCATCTTGTGCCATCAGCTGATCACATTTGCCACTACAAAGACTGACAGTGGGTCATCTGGGCATTCCCTGCCAGGCACCAGTCCATACTGTCTGCACATGGACACATACCCAAGAATCAGTCAAATTAACAATGTATATTTTGGGGACAAGTGTGTTTTCAGGTAAGCACTACAGCACAAACTCTACCCATTGAGCGGCATTCCCTTTTTGCCATGACCAGGTGCAAGCAGTGTTCTTTGGAATCGTGACTCCTGCAGCTCACCACACCCCACCTGCCTTTAACTTAGTGGATGCGACCAAGAACCACATGCAGGCAGGCATCCTCAGGAACCTGGGCGTACTGAAGCTTCCAGAAAGCTAATGAGCTGATACACACATTGCAAATGATACAGTCCCATCTGGAGGGTGACTGTATACTTTTTCCAGTACCTCTTAGACTCCATTAACTCCTGGTTTACTTTTTTGTAGCTACACCGCTTTCATTTTAAAATAAATGTTTCTGGGACAATAATTAATTGTTTCGGTTCTCATTTGCATCACATCACATTGTCAGGAATTCAAGTTATAATAACTTACTCTGGCTTTGTTACTCTCTCACTGTATACCCCCATGCACTAAAAAGGCAGCACTAGTCTCTAAAATGGGATATGTCAGGTGGGAGTTTGAAGGAATTTCCAGGAACCAGTTCCACAGGGTGCCAGTGCCCGGTGGCTGATCATTTTGCACAGGTCCTAGTCTATATAAAAATCAGTTACTGCAACTTTCTCAAAAAACGCTTTGCACAGGTGACCTTGCTGTGTGGAAAGGTGGTCTACAGAGTTGGTTGGAGAGTTTCTCATACATGCTGTTCACCAACATGGATGCCTTTCACATAATCTTATGTAGTGTGCCAAAAAATAACCCCTTATGAAGTATGAAGTGGATACAGTACTTGAATGACGTTGCCATATGCATTGTCATATTTCACTTCTAGATCTATTAAGGACATCAGTCTTACTTGAAAGAGCCCAGAGATTGTTCTTTGGGTAATAGCTCACACATTTTGCGGCAGCTATACATATGTGAGAAATCACTGTCAATTTTTATGTCGTGTTGCGGCAAATGATGAACATGGATTATAATCCAAGCCCAGTGAGGTAAATGGCCTCGAGGTGCGGTGGCATCTGAAGAAAGCACAGCACGCCCACCACTGTGAAGGAGGCATCTGGTAAACAGACTTAATTCTGCGATCATTATATCTGAAAGTTCAGATTCAAAAAGAACTACTGCCCATTGATCTGTGAAACAGCATCAAACACTATTTCACAACTTTGCAGGGCAATTGTAGAGTAGTATCGGCTTCTTCAAATATCTCTCTCTCCATTAGCTACTTGCTCATTATAGAAACATCCTTTCACCTATAATATCCCCTTTCCTCAACACACTGGTATGCTACACTGCTTTACTGATATCTATTGGATGGGGTGGAGGAGCATGGTAGGATCCAGGTTGTCCATTCATCCCACTATCACTGTTCTAATTACGGCATTTCCCCATTGGGAACATTCTGCACAATAAAAAGGAGAAATTACATGCAGTGAACAC
This sequence comes from Pteropus alecto, assembly GCF_000325575.1. Classification (NCBI taxonomy): domain Eukaryota; kingdom Metazoa; phylum Chordata; class Mammalia; order Chiroptera; family Pteropodidae; genus Pteropus; species Pteropus alecto. The sequence goes on along the minus strand of NW_006435837.1, from coordinate 485,704 downwards.
ACCTCTTCACACAATATACTCAGCAGTATCAGTTATAATCTATTGTATATGTGTAGCAGCTCAATGGGCCCACATATCTACCTAAAATCATGCCTATCTCTATTCCAAAGTAAGAGTAACTTCTACATCCAGTTAAAGGAAAATTTTGATCATGTCAATTTAAACTCTAAATTGGCAGAGTGATTACGGTCCAGTGTCTAGATGTCTGAAAAGCTTCAACAACCTTGAGTGCCGAGTCCTCAACATTCCTTGTCCAGAGCATAAAGCTTTTGATTACTATCAGAGAAAGTGGTAGTCTTGCCCGCTATACTTGACCTCTATGTACCTGAAATATGTAAAGTCTGTTTAAAATGTGGATAGAGGGGAGAAAATGGCATAGATGATAGAGGCTCTGTTCATCCCTCTGGCGACCAAATCAAAGTTGACAGACAAGGAGCAAACAGCAAGGAAAAATCACCTGGGAGCTAGAAGAACAAGCCATACACCTGGGGAGAAATTTAACAAAGCACCCCGCAACGGCAGAAGGGAGGACAGGGAGAGGAAGTGAGGCTGCCTGGTCCCCAAAGGCTGAGTGGGTCAGAGGCTGCGGCAGTGGCAGCGGCAAACGCCTCTTAAAGGGGCCGCGTCCGCGAGTGACTTTCCCGGTGACAGACCCGCTCGCTCTGAGCACCAGTGCCAGTTAGGCTGTGCAGGGACTTACAGGGTGACACTGAGTTTTCAGAGTGAGGGCCCCGGCAAGACTCTCTCTCTGGCAGAAGTGCCAGTGGTATCCACTGTTCCTCTGTTGAGCCCTCCCCCCTCCCAATGTGCTGATACATACAGCACTGCCAAAGTTGAGACATCATCATACTGGATTACAGAGGTGCTCTGCCCAGAGGATTCCCTGAAACTCCACTTCCCCCAACTTGTGGCCCTACCCAAGCCATATCCAGGTATATCCTCAGCGAGGCGAGTGCTCCTTGTTGAGCAGAGCGAAGACCCACACTACTGGCAGCTGGCCTCCATTTCTGGAGTGGTTTCTTGAGGCAACTATAAACATAGCATCTGTGGATTGCTTTCTGAATCTTAACAGTTGGCCCCAGAGGGGCACAGTCTGGTGCTAAACTTGGCCTGCAGCTGAGCCCCTCTCAGGACTGTGCCACTGGACACCTACTTCACAAATCCACACTAATAAGACCAGGAGACTCAGGAGCTTTGCTTAGTACATAGAAACAGACAAGGAAGCAGAAACCATATGAGAGGACAGAACAGAGATCCAGAAATAATGTAATCAAGCAATCTAACAGATACAGAATTCAAAACACTGGTTATAAAGATGCTCAGTGAACTTATGAGAAGGTTAGATGAATTCAGTGAGAACTTCAACAAAGAGATAAAAAACATAAAAATGGAAATGGAAATTATAAAAGGGAACCAGTCAGAAATGAAGAACACATTATC
>NW_006435837.1:451847-483476 GCF_000325575.1 Pteropus alecto | reverse complement strand
GTGGTTGAATGGATAAGAAAACAAGACCCCTACATATGCTGCCTACAAGAGACTCACTTCAGATTGAAAGACACAGACAGACTAAAAGGACGGGAATGGAAAAAGATATTGCCTTGATGGACCTAGAGGGTATTGCGTTGAATGAAATAGGTCAGATAGAGAAAGACAAATATCACATGATTTTACACACATGTGGAATCTAAAGCACAAAATCAACAACAACAAAAGCAAAATAAATTCATAGATACAGAGACTATTTTGAGAGATACTAGATAGAAGGAGTGTTGGGGGGAAGAGGGCAAAGGGATTGAGAGGTACAGGTGGATGGTTGCAGAGTAGACATGAGGATGTAGAGTATAGCATAGGAAAGATGGTTAATAATGTCGGAATGAATATGTGGGGGGAGAAGGAGTGCTAGATTGGTGGGGTGAGCACTTTGCGAGTTGTGTGGATCTGTGATCGATATGTTGTATAGCTGAGGCTGGTGTGTCATATACCAACTGTAATTGAAAAAATAACTCATTGAATTATACAATATAAATGCGGCAACTAGGTGTCTATTATATTTCAACAAAGATGAAAAAAATGTGGTGTTGACAGAGCAGGTCAAGATGGCGGAATAGAGTCTGTGGCCATGCCACCCTGAACACGCCCAATCTCATCTGATCTCGGAAGCTAAGCAGGGTCAGGCCTGGTTAGTATGTGGATGGGAGACTACCTATGAAGACCAGGTGCTGTAGGCAATAAAAAAAAAGACAACGATGGCAGAATAGATAAATGCTGTGTATGCTTCCTCCCATGGCCACATTAAAATTAAAACTAAATTATAGAACAATCAACCTGTAGAACTATCTGAAGACTAGCTGAATGGAACTCCTATAACTAAGGATATAAAGAAGCCATATCAAGACTTGCAGGAGGGGTGGAGATGCAAAACGGGCTTTTCCCACACCCACCCGTGACAGTTGAGCATTAGGAGGGATATCATGGCTACAGAGGGCCCCTCAGCAGTGGAGTGAGGGGCCCCAGCCCCACACCGGGCTCCCCAGCCCAGGGTTCCAGTGCCAGGAAGAGAAGTCCCCATAAAATCTGACTGTGGAAATCAGCAGGGATTCTGAGAGACGAGACTACTGGAAACCTACATTTCACCTTAAAAAGCCTGCACAAAGACTCACTCACTCATAGGCGCTCACCCTGGGCTCTGGTGGAAAGACAGCAGCTCAAGAGGCGCCAGAGACATACAAAGAAAGGATAAATTGTGTGGTGTCAGGGTGAGGGCAAAAAGGACAGCCACCATTGTCCCGTTGTTGAGCTCTCGTCCAGTGCAGCCTACAGGCAAGGTACCATCTTGCCTGTGTTAAGTACATCCCGCACACAGCCAAATCTTAAGCTTCATTGGCCTGATGAGATCTACTCGCTCCACCCCAGTGACTCTCTGAGTTCCCCCCACCCACTCAACTCTCAAATTGCTGGAGGCATTCTATGGTTAGGCAACCAGCACCACTCTGAGCAAGAGGCTCCTACAGGAGCAATCAACAGGCCTCCACTTGTGCACCTTGGAATACTTTCAGTGGCAAGCAGCCAGCCCTGGCCCTAGATACAGTATCTCTTGAACAAATCTCCAGGGTCTGCAGGCCTGAGGCTGGCAGCAGCTGGCCTCAGTGTGAGCTGAGACTTTTGCAAGTGTCCACATGTTGAGTACTATCACCAAATCTGAATCTGCACTAACCTGAGGAATACCACATGCCCCACCTTGGTGACTTCCTTGGAGCCCACTTCACATAACTAGCTACTGCCCAAGGCTCTTTTAACTGCTGAGCCTCAGGTAGCAGCCAGCAAATAGTCTCAGACCTCGGGGTGCCCTGGAACTTTTGCTGAGCTACCCCAGGCTCAGGACTGGTAGCAGCTGGCCTCGGTTCACAGCCTCTCCCACATGCCTCCAGGTCCAGCACAGGCAGCGATGAACTGCAGATAGCTCTGTAGCTCTTACCAGGTAGCCCTGGGCAGTCACAGGCAGCAGGTGACCTTGGCCTGCACAGGAGCACCTCCCAAGGATACCCAAAACAAACATACCCAAAGGCTGGTATCAGACCTCAACAGAGCACCACCTGATTATCCCTACAAGTGGCACATCCAAAAGGTGGTCTCATCAGGCACACGAGCCTAGTGAGGTAAATCCCACTCCATGGGGTCAGCCCCCACACAGCAGCTCATATGCTATGGGTATGGCCAATCCTCTCAGCCAATCAGCCTGAGAGTCAACCCTACCCACTGATGTGCAAACAGCAATCAAGGCTCAACTACAACAGGAGGGAGACTGCACCACTGAGCCACACAGGGCACCTACTACATAAAGCCACCCAGCCAAGACTGGGAGATGTAGCAGACCTATCTAACACATAGAAATGAACACAGAGAGATGGCCAAAATAAGAAAACAAAGAAACATGCCCCAATAAAAGAACAGGAGGAAACTCCATAAAAAGAACTAAATGAATGGAGGGAAGCAACCTACCGGATGCAGAGTTCAAAACACTGGTTATAAGGATGTTCGATGAACTTAGATGAAGAATAGATGAACTCAGTGAGAATTTCAACAAAGAGATAGTTAGCATAAAAATGCACATAGAAACCATAAAAATGAACCAGTCAGAAATTAATACAATAACTGAAATGGAGGATACACTAGAAGGAATCAACAGTAGATTAGATGAAGCAGAGGATTGAATCAGCGATTTAGAAGACAAGGTAGCAGAAAACACCCAATCAGAACAGCAGAAATGAAAAAGAATCAGATAAAGTGAGGTCAGTTTAAGGACCTCTGGGACAATATCAAGCGCAATAATATTTGCATCATAGGGGTACCAGAAGGAGGAGAGAGAGAGAGCAAGGGATTGAGAACCTATTTGAAAAAATGACAGAATACTTCCCTAACTTGATGAAGGGCACAGAATACAAGCCCAGGAAGCGCAGAGTCCCAAACAAGATGAACCCAAAGAGGCCCACACCAAGACACATCATAATTAAAATGCCAAAGGTTAAAGACAAAGAGAGAATCTTAAAAGCAGCAAGAGAAAAGCAGTGAATTACCTACAAGGGAACTCCCATAAGACTGTCAGTCAATTTCTCAACAGAAACTTTTCAGGCCGGAAAGGACTGGCATGAAATATTCAAAATGATGAAAAGGACCTACAAACAAGACTACTCTACCCAGCAATGCTATCAATTAAAATTGAAGGTGAGATAAAAGAGTTTTCCAGACAGGAAAAAGCTAAAGGAATTTATCACCACCAAGCTAGTATTACAAGAAATGTTAAAGGGAATTCTTTAAAAAGAATGGGGGGCGGGGGGGAAGAACACAAATATGAATTAAAAAATGGCAGTACCTATGTACCTATCAATAATCACTTTAAATGTAAATGGATAAGAAAACAAGACCCATACATTTGCGGTCTACAAAAGACTCACTACAGATCAAAAGATACACACAGACAAAAGTAAAGGGATGGAAAAAAATATTTCATGCAAGTGGAAATGGAAAAAAGCTGAGGCAGCAATATTTCTATCCGACAAAATAGACTTTAAAACAAAGCCATTATAAGAGACAAAGAATTGTATTACATAATGATAAAGAGATCAAGCCAACAATATACTACCCAATAAAAATTTTCAAACCAACACTTTACAAACTAATATGTACAAATGGCCTATAAGCATGTAGAAAGATGTTCAACATCAGTGATCATAATGCTAATACAAATTAAAACCAAAATGACACCAATAAAAATTTTTTAAAGTGATCATATCAAGGGCAAGGAAGTAAAATGCATCTGGAGCCCTTGTATACTCCTGATGGAAATGTTAAATGGTAAAACTACTTTGGAAGTTTTAAAAATTCAAATATACATTTGACCATATAACTCAGCAATTCCACTGTTAGATATTTTCCCAAGAAACAAAAGCATATATCCACACAAAAATTTTTACACAAATGTTAATAGAAGCTGATATTTATAATAGTCAAAATCTGGAAGCAACTCAAAAGTGCAGCAACCAGTGAATACATAAACAAATTGCGATATATTGATACAATGGAATAGAAGTCAGAAATCAAGAGGAATGAACTACTTATACCTGCAACAACATGGATGAGTCTCAAATGCAGTAGATGAGTGGGGGAGGGAAGGTCAAAAAAGAGTACACAGGGAAAAAAAAGAGTACACATTATATGATTCCATTAACGTAATATTCTAGAAAACCTTAAATCATATATTGTGAGAGAAAACAGATCAGTAGTGGTCTGGGTAGCGGGGGTGAGAAAGAGGGATGGATTACCAAGGGGCATGAAGAAACAGAGTGATGTAAATGTTTGTTTTCTTGATAGTGGTGATGGCTTCACACATATAATTTGTCAAACTCATCAAAGTGTACACTTTATATACATGAAGTTTATTGTATTTCCATGGTACTCAATAAAATTTTTAAAAAGGGAGAAAAAATGTGGTGTTGAAGCTTTAGATGAACAACAGTCCAAACAGTACAAGGTCTCAGGAAGGGCTTCTAGGTCTCATTAGTGCCCTTCCTGTCATTAGCATGGTGGTCAATGCCAGACTGATAAGAAATATGGCTTCTGTCATTAGGCGACTGGGAATCTCCACTTCCCTCCAGCATGAGTGGCAGGACTCCTTCATTGACAGCTGAGAAAAAAGCCTCTATATTCTTGTTATGCATTTCTCCAAACTGTATCCTATGTCCCTTCGTTCATGCTCATTGTAGGAGCACACATCGCACACCGCTGGGCAACTGACTGCTCTTGATCATCAGGGAGTATTTTATGTGTCCACAAGAATGCTGATTGGAAGGAAGCAGTTTCACTAAGCAATGAAACGGCAGTGTGGAAAACAACCACAGAGTGCTTTTTAGATTTATGAAGTTCTCAAATTTTTATTTCTAACTGGACCACTAATGCAACTTAGCGGGAGACTTTGGGATAATACTCAAAGATCACAAGGCCTCTTGTCAACAATACTTTGCCTAGGAGGTCTGCTGTTGCCTGTCTGAGTCCTGTTCAACACCTGGCTACTCAGCTATTGTGTCTATTTTGTCAAAATGATACTGTGACTTTATCATCTCCAGAGGAGGGAGTAAAAAATACCACGGAGTCGATCTGTCCAAGCAAGGAGGGCAAAGCCCTGCACAGTTTAGCTGCTGTTACATTAAGTCAAACAGGTCCATTTTTGTAGCGGCTCCTTAGGAGCAATACATATTGTCGTGGCATCACAGAATTCTTTAGTCAGTGAAAGTCAGACATTTTTCTTTGACTGCACAAGAGATCTCATGTGTGAACCCATTTACATTATTTCACACATCATAACTGCCATGTAGGCCCTGAGGGTTTTTTTGGTGATTTTATGTCTCCCTTGCAGGGAGCAATGAGAACTTTGATGATGCCAATCAAGAGATTTTTACACTGTGAAAACCCTAGAGATGAGAGGAATTTTTCTCTGACTATATGAACATTCACAAATCGAACATGGAACACATTTCACTAACAACTATTTATTATTACAGTACATACAATGAATTAACTCAAAGGCATCTCGATAACAAAATTACTTTCAATTTTCTTCTATTCACTATAAGTTCTACAGCTGCATTCAGATACTTTTACAGAAACACATACCATGGGTATTTTTATACAGACAGTAAAATACCAGCTTCCAGTAGACCATATACTCTCTTAAGCAAGAAGCCCAGGAATTAAGAGGTACAAGACACAGGAGAGCAACTGGCACCACTCAGGACAGTTTGCCCAACCTTTGACCATTCCATGAGCCTCAACACATGTGCTTTTAACAATACCTTGGCATCAATTGGTATTTAAGCTGGCCATTGAGACTATGAAGGTAAAGAATCTCCCCAAGAAAAGCACCATGGCGAAGAACTTACTAAGGCAAGGAAACATGGAAACTGCCTTTATTCCTCCTCACTGTGTACATATGCAGTCACTGGACTGAACGCTCTCTAAAATACCCACTGTTTGGAATAGTACTTTGTCTACATAAAGAGCTGACCCCTCCATAGAGAGACTTAAAAGTCTAAAATTACCAGAACGATTCATTTATGTGCCTCCTGTTATGCTTGTATTACCTTCTTGCTTTGACAATAACACTACTTTCAAAGGGAAAAAAAAATGAGTAAATCTATCGAAAAGGCTGGGTCCTGACAGTCTAGTCACTGTAGAAGCTCAGGTCTGGAGTAAACATTGAAATATGCCTCTGGGCTACCACCGCCACCTGAAAGGCAAAGATGGGATCTTACTTTCTGGCACTGAATCTGGAGTCCCAGCATGGGGTGTTCCAAACAAGAGGAAGAATACAAACACAGAGTATTGATAATTAAGGCGCCTCACACACTCAGTTACCTAGACTGACTAGATGCCTGATGCTACAGTGAAGTCAACGGAAAACAAATCCAAAGTCTCTTTAAGAGGCATCTGCAAATATAGAAGAGGTTCTTGGGGAATATCCACAAGTCTAAATACTCCCACTTGAAGTTGGAGAATAACTTTGCACTGGACACAATACAATATAAAATTCTGAGAATAATGAGGAATCACTGACACCAATGAAAATTGAAAGCAGTCACATATGTGACAGGCCTGCATTCACAATGACAACTCATATAATGATGGGATAAAGAGATACTGGCTTCCCACATTTAGTGGTAAGTAAAGAGGGGTGGGGGTGCTGCCTAGGAGAATCCACCAGTAAAGACCCCTATGCTTGAAGAGTGAGAGAGAAATTGGCACTAGAGATGTGTTGAAAAGAACAATAAGAAGGCTACAACCCAGAGAGAACTAAGACAGTCAACATGTGGTGAGGTCTGTATGCCCCTGATGACTCAGAGAAAGCTGGGATGAAGAAATACTGGGTTATATCCACTTTACAACCCATCTTGTCCTTCTGGATTTCTCCCAGTCTGGCTTCCTTGTCTCATTTCCTTCCTCTTTTACCTTTTTCTCCATCTTTCCTGTCTCTTCCGTGTTCTCATTCATTTTGCTACATGATACCTACATAGAATGCTCTGATTCTCTGACCAAAGAGGACATGACCCCAACCATTGAAGGAGACTTTTCATGGAGTACCTGGGCAGAGAGATTCCCAACAGAATCCATTTCCACACACTCTTCTCCCATATATTTGGTTTCTTAAATTAGTTCTATCCTAAATAACTATGGAGCATGTCCAGGTTCTTCTTCCTTCCTGTTCACATTCGACGTGTCCTATTTTAACAACACGGCTCCATATATTTCTCCAAAAGAGTACTGTGACCTTAGGAGCCTCAAGGATCAAGGAATTAAATGTTCCACTGGTCAATTTTATCAGAACATCAAGCTCTTAATATATTGTGGTAATCCGCATTGTGGCATGAAATACCATCAGCTTTTCTCACTGGTCACACAGGGGTATTGTAGGGTGGTGTAGTCTCTTTAAGCACTTCTGTCTCCATTAGTTTCTTGATCAGTGTAAGGACCTCTTTTCACCACCCTCCCTCCAAGGCTTTACTGATACCTCACAGCTGGGCTGGGGAAGCCTGGTGGGCTCCCAGTTGTCTACCTGTCCCACTAGCACTGTTCTAATCAAGGCATTTCTCCATTGGAAACATCCCCTTACGTTCAAGAGAATTACACATATTTAACACAAGTCTTCCCACAATACATTCAGCAGCAACAATTACAATGTCTTGCATGTCCACTGGTCTATAAGGGCCCACCCATAAAATTGCATCCACCCACGGTCCAATCTGAGAGTTATTCCCTCACAATAAATTTTGACAATGCCCATAAGAGCTTTAAGGCACCACAGTGACTTGTACTGCTGTGTGCATAAGGATGGAAAAAGTTTGAAAAACATGAGTGCAGACAATCCCCAACACACTCTGACCAGTGGATAAAGCCTCTGGTTCTAGTTAGAGAAGGTCTAGGTTCTCGATTGCTCCCCTTGACCTTTTTGTTCTTGAAAGAAGAAAGATCTGGGTAGTAAGTCGGTACTGAATTTATTAAATCTACATCAGTCTGAACAAGACAAACCTAGCAAGGTTTTCCACGTTTCCTTGGTCCTCTTACGATCAATACCTGGGTGCTCATGGTTAGACTGGCTTGGAATGTGGGATTGCTTGTTAGGTAACTGGATGATCTCCACTCCTTTCCCTCCAGCACAAACAGCAGGGCTCCCTCATCTACCGCCTGAAGAGGAAGCCCTTATTGTTTCCTTGGGTTTCTGCCAAAACCTATCCTTACCATCCTGTCCTTCCTCTCTAGGAGAGGAGCTCAGTAAATTTCTAAACAACTGGCCACTCTTAAAACAAGCGAGAGTAGCTTATCTGTAATCATAGTCACACAGAAGCAGTTTCAATATCCTATTGACACAGATGAGTGGGCAATAACAAAGAAATGTTTGTCTTAGATTCATAGGGTTCTTCACCCTTTATGTCTAACTCACATCACCTATATGATTCCACAAGGGTCTCAGGGACAGAGGTGAAGGATCACATCCTTCCCAGTCACCAAAGAATTTAGCAATGTGATCTGAAACTGCAAGCTAATGTGTGGACACTGTAATGCTGTCTGTTTTACAGATCTATTTTGAGGGATAGGGGTAATCCAAAAGTCTCACATCTCAAAAGACTAGGAAGTAAATGAGAATTTGCCTCATGGTAACCTTAAAAATAAGATAGGAAGGCGAGTGGGATATGGCAAGGCAATCTGCCACATTCAGATGAGCTGTGCTTCAAGTTTACCCTGTGTGAGCTAAAGGGCCACCAAGGAAAAAATGCAAAGCCAATGCCCTATACATGGATAACATCAGAGAGTTTCTCCATCTGTAACACCCAAAAGTCATAAGATCACTATATTCTTGGAGGAAGCTTGGGCTATCCATCACCCACCACATGGTTCTGTGCAATACTCAGACTTGCACAACTGAAGAACCATGATGAATTATGAGATGAGAAATAATATTATGGGCTGAATGTGTCCCCCCACAAAAATATTCATATGTTGAAGCCCTAAGTCCCCAATGTGATGGTATTTAGAGGTACAGCCTTTGGAAGGTAATTAGGTTTAGGTGAGGTCGTGAGGGTACCACCCTCATGATGGTATCTGTGCCCTTATAAGAGGAAAAATAAAGACCAAAGCTCACTCTCCATTATATGTGGACATAGAGAGAAACTGCCATCTGCGAACCAGAAAGAAGGTCCTTATCACCAGGAACCAAATCTGCCAGTACCTTGATCTTGGACTTCTCAGCTCCCAGGACTGTGAGAAATAAATGTTTGTTTTTTATGCAGCCTGAGCTAAGAGAGATAGGATGCATGACATAAATGCAGCAGCTTCAGTAAGGTGCACTCGTGACCCTATAGTTAGAGGTACAAAGGGACTAGTGTCTGACTCACACAGGAAGTAAGCTGAAGGTGCAGCTGCCCCTACCAGAGGCATAATAAGTGGGCTGACTTGGGAGTGCATGTATACCAGGCCCTTCAGTCAGCACAATACTCCACTACCATGATTTAGAATGATGATCAACATCCTGTAGGAGAGGTTTTGTTTTCTATGGTTGACATGTGGACCCTGAGAAAAGAGATGTGATAGGGTTTTTCCCCACCTTTATAAGGGAGGAACAATGTATAACAAAAAGCTTTAGAAAGCTTTTTTTATGTCCTGCGGAGTTTTTGAAATGCAAGGTATAGTGTCTGACAAACACAGGAAGTCAAGAACCTGGGGCTGGAGTAGCCACCAGCAAAGGTATCATAAAAAGATGGTTTGGGGGGAACCTGTACTTCTGCCACATGCAAAAGAAAGGACTGTGTTTTCCAATGTCCACATGTGGATGCTATGATTGTGAGCGGTCTAAGACTGTATGAAAAGGAAAGCACCCAGAGGAGCATATGCAAAGAACAGAAGGAGCCAAACAGAAGGGTAGGTCCCAAAAGGCCTGAGAGCTGAGGTTGAATCAGGTAGCCAAGGAAAGGCACATTCCTACAAGCCTGCACTGAACAGGGCTGTAAATACACACCACTGGCACAGTCTCTAAAGGCCAAGACAATAAATGCCAAATACTCCCATAATCTAAAAATGAAGTGCTAGGATACCTGTTATGGACTGAACTATGTCCCCCAATATGTTCAAGCCCAACATCCAATGTGACTATGTTTGGAAATAGGGCCTGAAGGAGATAATTAAGGTTAAATGAGATCATAAGAGTGGAGGCCTAATCCAATAGGACTAGTGCCCTTATAATAATAGGAAATGACACCAAAGTTTTCTTTCCACGTGTAGCCATGAGGAGAAACGAGAAGGCAGGCAACTGCAAGCCAGGAAGAGGGCGCTCACCAGAGACTGCCCTGATGGCATCTGGATTTTAGTCTCCAGGACTGTGAAAAAAATAAATTTCTGTTATTTAAGCCATGTAATCTGAGGTATTTTGTTATACGGGCCTGAGCAGACTAATACGCCGTCATGCAAAGAAATGGATCCATACGGGTTCTGCTGACAATAGCCCATCAACCACCACAGAGGTACAAAACAGCTCAGGTGGAAGAATGAGAAAAAAATTCTTAGACCTAGCCACAAGCCTAAACAACCCTGCTGAGCTCAGCCTAAATCAGCAGATGCATGAATGACAATAAACGATAGCTTTTTTTTTTAATTCTTAGAGAGAGTTATCAGTTTGGTGGGCATTTTCTCCACATCCATGAGGTAGAGAAGAGAACTGTTTCCCCTTTGCCACAAACTATTCACAAAAAGGTTGATTGATGCCCATGAAGGTTGACAGATGTATGAACTAGTGATTGACTCACCCAAGTAAAATCAAAAGGCTGGAGCTAGTGATACACCTGAATAAGGGATAGTAAGAGTACACCTTGGGAGTAAACAGCAATTCCACCATTTATAGAAGAGAGATCTTTGAATTCCAGGGCTTAACATATATGGCTACTAAGGGGGAAAGCAGCCTGAGAATTACTTAAAAGGGATGTCAACCAAGAGAAGCACATGATGAAATAAAATGATCCCAGCAGAAGTAAAATCCAGAAAAGCCCTATACACTGAGAGGAGGTCTCATGACCAGTCAGAGGAAAGGCACTGCATTTAGCAGGCGCATAAAGTCTGAAGTCCCTAAAGGAAAGTGAAAATGTCTCTGAGAGCAACCACTTGAGATTTCCTCCATATCTCAGACATCCAGACCCACATTTACAACTAAGTCAACTAAGCAAGGGTGGGGCCTTTCTCCCTAAGCCTTTCTCTCTCTAGGAACCACATCAAGGGGGTGAGAATGAGCATTGTTCAACTAAGAAAAGATGGAGAAAATAAAGGCAAAACACAGTTGCCTATTTCCAACTCCACATTTGCAGGATTCCAATCTTCAAGCAGGCCCCAGCTGGGACTGGAAGGTATTTCCCAATGTTCAGGAATTAAAGTTTTTATTATTACCCTGGAATAAAATTCTTACAGACTAGAAGTGGCAGCAGGACATTTGGCTATAGAAGAGTAACCAGAAAAGCTATGGGACCCTCCTAGAGTTTCCTCCCAGACATGGAAAGAATAAGTCCCAAACATAGTTTTCATAAAGAAAGTAAAAATAATAAATTTACTTTCTTTTAGGCCCCACTGACATCAGTTCAACAGGAACTCAAATGAAGAAACTGATCGTATTCCAATATGACTATGTTCCAAAGTTCTTTGAAAACCCAGAGATCATACTGAGGACTATAGAGGAACCATTCATGTTTCCACTATCTGATACCATGAGGTTGGGAGATAATTACATACTATAACTTGTTGACTGTCCACAAATATAGTTCTCTAGTATTTTTAAGAGCCTATGAAACAACAAAAGAAAAGACCTTGAATTCTAATATGTCACATTACAATAGGAAAATGAAATTAAAATGCAGAAACCGGTGCTGGCCAAAATGAAGGGCCAAAATGAAGTGCTGGCAGGCCCTAATGGACTAGATCCCTAAAGCTGTGGTAAAATCAACAGCGAACAAATATCAAGATTTCATAATGGGCCTTTATAAATCACATATGTGGGAGGTCTGCATACACCATGACAACTCATAGAATGATGAAATGAAAGAGTATTGGCTTACCCAACAGTTGAAATATGAAAGTGGATAAAGAAATGCACCCACAGTGCCTACAACTAAGGGTGCAGGGAGGGAGGTGCTGTGCATCAGACAGGCTCCTGAAAGTCTATCTTTAACAGAATGTTGAAAACACCTCGACCCTGGATAAATGCTTTGGCAGAGGCTCCAAAGGTCAAAACAGTAAATGCTAAGACCCCATATTGTAAGGTAAGGTACCATATTATCTTGCTAAAACTCAAACCAAACCTGGGTCAGCAGCATTGCCCAACTCAGAGATATGAAAAATTCAGATAGCAGAGAAAGGAAAACATTAGAGGGAGTTATCAGTGTGTTACTCATTTTCTTCCTCATCCTGAGTTGAGCCTCCTCCCCTTTACCCAATCTCATAATAAAAGTCTATTTAAATGGGAGATGCCTGCTGAGGAATGCCACAATTACAGCCCATACTAACTTTCCTAAGCATATGATCCACTGAGAGTTGAGCATTGGTTGTACATTGTTCAGCATCACCACCACCACCCTTTTATTTTCTTTTTATTTTTTGAGAATCTAAGCAATCTTTCAATGGCATCTGCCTTCCTGGGATGATATAAAGAGTAATGATCCACTGAATATCCCTTGAAGTTCCCCACTGCTGGGTACTTTTTGCTGTAAAGTTGGCATTATTGTCTGATTGGATGTGGTCACTGAATATAAACATAAAAAACAATCCAACTAACAGTCCTTGAAAACAATCCTCCATCTGCTGTGCACACAGGGCTGGTAGTGCCACACTCAGAAAAGAAATCAACTGCAGTCCATACCCAGTGGTAACCTTGAGAAGACAATATGGCACTAGATCTGGCACATCTGTTTATAGACCCAGGGGTCCCCTCTCTACTCGACTGTGCAGCTGGCACTCTAGGCATCATTCCCAGATTTCCTTGGCCTCATGTTTTAAAATCTTATTTTCAGGCCAGGTCCTGAATTGAAGATGGATTATCATGCCCAATGCAATGGTCTAGCCAGTCAATCGTGGTCCCTTCCTGGGCAGTTCAAGTTGATGAGCTTCTTGATTCAATTGATTTTCATCCTTACAGGGTCCCTATCCATAAACACGCACATGGTGCACAAATAGGAGGTATGTGTCTGCAATCAGCTGATAATGTTTAGCTAAACAGAAGAAGCTGAGACTTGATTATCCAATTATCACACTGCCACGCACCAGTACATAATGTCAGCCTGGGGGCACCTATTAAGGAGTCAGTCAAAACATAACAAGGTACATTTCAGGGGGTATTTTCCAGTGAAAATCTTCATCCATTGAGCGGAATTCCTTTTTCCATGCAGAATCAGTTTTCTTTGGGTTTTAACAGCCTTTGGGTTTTCTGCAGCCCACCTTACCCCATCTACCTTGACCTCCCGTGAACTTGTCCATTAATCAGATCCAGGCACCCTCAAGAATCTGGGTGTATTCAGATACTTTCTGTGTTATATTTGAGATATCTTTAATATTTGGTTTATTTCTTCTTGTATATACCACTTTCACGTAAAATCAAATGTTTTTTGGGAAATAACCACGTTGTTGGTGTTCTCACTTTTGACCCATCCCACAATAGGGAAATCAAGACTGAACAACCCATTACTGCTCTGTTACTCTTGATGTCCATCAGCATCCACTGACAAGCAAGCAACAGTCTGTCAATGGGGTATACTGGTAGGCAGTTTCAGGCAAGCAACACAAACAAATCTCAAGGGTGCTATTGCCTAATGTCTACATCTTTTTGCCACTGGTAGTACTCTGCGTAAATGTTAGTCATTGACATTTTGTCTCGAAACACATTGAACAGGTGATAGTCCCTAGTGGAAAAGTGGTCTGTATAGCTTTTAGATATTTTATAAGGCAGGCTGTTGGTAAACTCAATGCCTCTCCAATAATTTTATGTAACGGTCTGTGTAGGATCCCTATGTCATGTATGAAGTCAATCCAATACTGAACAAGCTATCATGTGCTCTGCCAAACTCTTTTTCTGTAGGGCTAAGGACATCAGTTTTACTGAATAAGCTTGGGATTGTTATCTGGGCATCTGTCCACATGGTTCACCCAAATTTATCTGGGTTGCTGGACAATGGTTCTTGTCAGAGTTAATCTTCTGGCCTGGTTATTTAGATACTGGACAGTCTATCTAACACAGAAAATAAATTGTACTTAGCCCATCCAATCAGAATAATGTGATCACATAATAGTAACATAAATCCTCCGGCAAAAATTCAATATTTTGTAGATCTCAGCCTATCAACTGGTGAGATATCATGAAAAGCTTTAGGTTGCCTTGTGGCAACATGGACAACATATATTACAATCTAAGCTCCATGATAGCAAATTGACTCTCATGGCATGGATGTAGGCAACTGAAAAAAGCATTAACACATCCACCATTGTGTACCAAGCCATTAATTAGGTGCCATGAACTCTATAACCTGGAAGTGGAGGGTATATGATTAATACTGCTGCACTGAGCTTGCACTCCAGCACAGTGAGGCATAGAGCACCAAAGGGTTTTTTTTCACTGGCCACACAAAACTATTTTGTAGTATGGTATAATTGTCTTAAGTTTCTCTATGCCCATTAATTCCTTGATTCAGTCACTCCCCTGCCTCATACTCCCATATCCTACAATGTTTGCTGATAACTCATGACTGTGCTGAGAAAACCTAATGGGCTTCCAGTTGCTCACTCATCCCACTTCCACTACTCTAACCATGGCATTTCTCCCATAGGGAACAGCCCTTACGATCAAGAGAATTCTCAACATAGTTAACATAACTCTTCCCGCAATACATTCAGTGGAACAATTTTAAAATATGTCATGTATTGGTCTTGTCCTCAAGGGCCCACCCATAAACTCATATCAGTCCATAGTCTAATCTGAGACTTTTTTCCACATCCAAGTAAAATTTTTACCAGCCCCATGAAATGTCATCCATTTCAACGCAGCAGTGACTTGTGCCCCAGTGTCCATAAGGGCTGAAAATATTTGGAAAATATGAGTACTGTCAAACCTTGAACACAAATTGACCAGTAGATAAAGTCTCCAGTTGCTATTGGAGAAGGATAGCCCTCAACCTTTATCCTAGACTTGTTTGTTCTGGAAAGAAGAAAGATCTTGTTAGAAATGTGGTGCTGAAGGCATTAAGTCAACAACATTCCAAACAGCACAGACCTTAGCAAGTCAGTAGGGTCTCAGGGACAAAGGTGAGGGATCACATGGTCCACATCACCAAAGAATTTAGCAATGTGGTCTGCTCCCATGTGCCAGTTTCATGAGTAATATGGTGTTTTCTATTCAGCAGCTCTAATCTAAGAATGCATGGGTAGAAAAAAAGCCCCTGATCTCTAAAGACCATGAACTGTGAAACTGATTCATGACCTTTTATAGGAGATACACAGGCCTTCCATCCTCCCACATCCTAAGAAGATCAAAAGGCATTCTGCAACACTCAGATGAGCTGTGCTCAAGCTTTTCCCTGCATGGCATAAATGGACATGTGCAAGGTCATCAGGACAAAATGCCCAGACAATGCCTTACGCATGGATAACACCAGGACTTCCTCTTCCTGGGACATCCATAAGTCAACACTCCCACTGCTGGACAAAGCTGGTGTCATCCAACACCCACGTGTTTCTCTATAGAACTCTGCCTTGCGTGACTGAATTATACAGTGAGGGATATAATGGATGATGTAAATGCAATAATTGCAGTAAGCTTCACTCATGGCCCTGATTTAAAGGGGCACGGGGACTAGTGCCTGACTCATATATGAAGAGAATCTGTGCCTAGACCTGCCCAGCCAGGAGGTGCAAAAAGGGGCTGGCTAGGGGGAGACTTATACCTCCACCTCCTGCAGCAGAAAGTTTTGGGTTCTCCACGTGGACATGTGAACCCCGAGAAAGAGAGCAATGGGCTTCTTCTCCACCCAAAAGGGAGAAGACAAAGAGTATTTCCCCCTTGCTTCAAGCAAATGACAAAGAGTTTCAAGTTCCCTGGAATTAGCAAAACACAGGGATTACTATTAGGCTCATGCAAGTGAAGTTCATTCCCAGGGACTGGAGCTACCTGTGCCAGAAGGTACAAGAGATTAACCTGGGAGCGCACTGTGCTTGCACTACATGTACAAGAAAAGACTGTGCTGTCCAATGACTACATGTGGAGGCTACAAGGGTGAGTGACCTGAGACTGTATTAAAATAAAAAGATTCAACAGGAGCCCTTGGAAAGAAATGAGGGAGCCTAACAGAGGACTGGGTCACAAAATTCCAGGGGCTAGGGTACATCTACTGTCCAGTCAGAGGAAAGGCGCATTCCTGAAAGCCTGAATCGAAGGTAGTACACATGCTCTCTCAGGTAAAAGATTTGGCAGAGGTTCTGTTATGGGTTGAATTGTGTCTGCCCAAAAATTCATATGTGAAGTCCTAATACCCAGTATCTCAGAATGTGACCTTATTTACAGACAGGGACTTTACAGAGGCAATCAAGTTAAAATGAGGACATTAGAGTTGCCCTATTCCAGTATGACTGGCATCCTTATAAGGAGAGGAAACCTGGACACAGACATATATAAGAGAAAACTCCATGTAAACATGAAGATGGCCATCTACAAGCTAAGGAGAGAAGTCCAGAACAGATCTTTCCTTCATAGCTCTCAGAAAAAGCAAACACTCCTGACACCTTGATTTCTGATTTCTAGCCTCCAGAACCGTGAGACAAAAATTTTCTATAAACCACCCGGTTTGTGGTACTTTGTTGTGGCGGTCTTATCAAACTAACACAGGCTCCAAAGGCCAAACAATAAATGTCAAATACTGCCAAAACTAAACTGAAGTATTAGAACATCTTGAAAAGAAATAGAAACAAACAGGATCTGCTGGCATTAGTCCATCACCTACCACAGAGCTATAAAAGAGCTGAGGTGGAGGAAGGAGAAAATAATTCATAGAGTTATCAGTGTGGTGGGCTTTTTCTCCACACTCATAAGCGAGGAACGAAGATTGTTTCTCCCTTGGCACAAACCAGTGACAGAGAGCTTCAGAAAGGCTGACTGATGCCCGTGAAGGTTGGGGGACACACAAACTAGTATTGACTCATGTAAGGAAAATTAAGAAGCCAAAACTGCAGGTGTCCCTGGGGAAGGACAGTAAGACGTGCATCCAGTGAGGGAACAGCATTTCCATTATTTTCAGAAGAAAGATCTTTGATTTCCAGAGTCGACATGTGAACCTGAGAAAAAGGGTAGCCTGAGAATTACTTAAAAGGAATGCTGACCAAGAAAATCACCTGGAGGTACAGAAAGAACCCAACAGAGGTGGAGGCCACAAAAGGCTTGGGCCTGAGGGGGAATCTAAGTAACCAGTCAAGAATAAAAGGCCCTGCATGTGGCAGTGGTATTAAGTCTGAGGTCCTTGGAGAAAATGAAAACGTCCCCATGAGAGCATTCACTCGGGGTTTCCTCCATATCTCAGGCCCCCAAACCCACATTAGAACTTAGCCAACCATGCAAGGGTAGGCTCTTCTCCCTCAACCCTTCTCTTTCTGGGGATTGCAGCAGAAGGATGAGAATGAGCTACTGCTCGACAGTGGAGTAGATGGGGAAAAACGGGCAAAAACTGATTGCCTATTTCCAGTCCCAGCCCATATATCCACATCACTTGCAGGATTCCAACCTTCAAGTAGGCCCCAGCTGGGACTGGAAGATATTTCCCAAAATTCAAGAATTGGGGTTTTGATTATTATACTGCAACAGGTTTCTTATAAAACAGGAGAGGCATCCAGACATTTGGCTATATTAGAGTAACCAGAAAAGTTAATGGGACTATCCTGGGTTTTCCTCCTAGCATGGGAAGACGAGGTCCTCAATACAGTTTCCATAAAGAAAAAGAAAAAGAATAAAGTTGATTTCTTTTAGGCCTCCTTTATATCAGTTCAACAGAAACTAGAATGAAGAAACAGTTATCAATTTCCAATCTGATGATGCTCCAAAGTCATGACATCACAGAAGTCATAGTGAGGGTAGCAGGACGGCCATAAAGCCTGACACTGTAGTATTTGATACCACAAGGTGACTTAACAGTTCTCCACAAACATATTTTTCTAGTATTTTCTAAGAGGCTTTTGAAATGACAAAAGAAACCATTTGGAACTCCAACACGTCATGTTACAATAGGGAAAATAAGTAAAAGTGCAGAAACAGGCATAAGGCAAATTGAAGGGCTCCCCACAATGGTGGGCCCAGTTTAACTAGGTGCCTGCAGCTGCAGTGAAATCAACAGCCAACAAATACCAAGACTTTTCAAGAGGCTTTTAATTATATGAAACTGGTTGCCTTGGAAAATCTGCAAATCTAAACATCCAGGTTTGAAAGTGCAAGGAAAACATCACACTGGAGATATTCCACTACATAAATTCTCTAAGAATAACCAGGAGGACTCAGGCCTACAGACAAGTGAAGGCAGTCACACATATGGAAGCTCTGCATTCTCCCTGACAAATCCTACAATAAGGATGAAAAAAGAGACACTGGCTTTTCCCCACTTCACCCAACCACAATTTCTCAGTATTCTCCCCATCTCCTCGTTTCTCCACTTCACCCCTAAATTCCCCTTTTCTCTATTTTTCACCACTTCTCTCCTATTTTCATTCATTCTGTCTAGTTACATAAAGTATGCAGTGGTTCTCTGATTTGGGTCAGGACCCCAATCCTACAAGGAGACTATGATATTTAGTATCAGGAGCTACACTAAGGCTTCACATTTGTCATCTCATTTCAGTTTCACACATAACAAGTGTCATGAAATACCTTCCACCTACACTAGAAGAAACTGAGGTTCAAAGAGATGAAGATTAAATTCCTCTCCTGTTGACACAGGGTTAATAAATAGCAGGTGCCAACAGAGAATAGGAAGAAGTTTTTCAGTATTTAAGAGTTGAGGGTTATGATTATTATTCTAGATTGGGTTTCTAACTGCTTAGAACTGACCACAGGATAAGTCATTCAAGAGCAACAATATAACTATGGGAACTTCCTGAGGTTTCATCCCATCATAGGAAGAACAGATCCCCAAGCCAGTTTTCAGACATAAGGAAGAAGTAAGTTACTCTCTCTCTTTGTACCCATGAAGGCAAGGTCACCAATCATACAATTGCACACACAGTGAACAAATTACCATCTGAAAACACCGCAAAGGAACTGGACAGCTAGGCCATCATAGTGAGAACTGCAGGAGAGCACTCCGCTCTGGAATATTTGATAGCCCAAGACAGGAGGTTGTGATACATGGTGATTCTCAGCTATGAACAAGCCTAGTGTTCTAGTATTTTTTATTAGACATTGGAAATATGAAAAATAAAGAGGCCCCCTGAGAAAATCCACTAGTATAAATTCCTCAGCTTGACATGGGGAGGAGAATCAACAGGAATAAAAAGGAGGCTAACCAAAAACATGCAGTGGAGAAAGGAAAGTCTCTTCAATAAATGGTGCTGGGAAAACTGGAAAACCACCTGCAAAAGAATGAAACTGGACTGTTGTCTAACACCACACACCAAAATTAACTCAAAATGGATTAAGGACCTGAATATAAGACCTGAAACAATAAGTTGCATAGAAGAAAACACAAGAACCAAACTCAAGGACCTTGGACTCAAAGAGGACTTTATGAATTTGACCTCAAAGGCAAGGGAAGTAAAAGCAAAAATAAATGAATGAGACTACATCAAACTAAAAAGCTTCTGCAAACAGCAAAAGAAACCATCAACAAGGTAAAGAGACAACCATCTAAATAGGAAAATATATTTGCAAGCAACACTTATGAGGGGCCTAATATCCAAAATATACAAAGAACTCATACAACTCAATAACAACAACAACAAAAAACAAATGATCCAATCAAAAAATGGGCAGAGGACCTGAACAGACACTTCTCCCTAGAAGACATACAAATGGCCAACAAATATATGAAAAGATGTTCAACATCACTAGCTACTAGGGAAATGCAAATCAAAACCACAATGAGATACCATCTCACACCTGTTAGAATAGCTATAATCAACAGGACAAGTAATAACAAATGCTGGAGAGGATGTGAAGAAAAAGGAACCCTCATACACTGCTGGTGGGACTGCAGATTGGTAAAGACACTATGGAAAACAGTATGGAGGTTCCTCAAAATACTAAGAATTGATCGACCATATGATCCAGCAATCCTTTTACTGGGTATTTACCCCAAAGACTTGAAAACCCATATCTGAAAAGATATTTGCACACCGATGTTCATAGCAGTATTATTTACAGTGGCCAGGACATGGAAGCACCAAAGTGTCCTACAATAGATGACTGGCTAAATAAGCTGTGGTACATATATACAATGGAATATTACTCAGCCATAAGAAGAGATGAAATACTGCCATTCGTAACAACATGGATGGACCTCGAGATAATCATGCTAAGTGAAATAAGCCAGACAGAAAAGTTGAAAATCACATAATATCACTTATATGTGGGATATAAACCTAAAAGCAACAAAGGAACAGGACAAACAAAGAAAGACTCATGGACATAGGCTATAGACTAGTGGTTACCAGAGGGTAGAGAGGAGGAAGGAGAGAGGAGGTAGATGAGGTAAAGGGGGTCAAATACGTGGTGACAGAAAGAAATCTAACTATGGGAGGTGAATATACAGTGTAAACATATATATGCCTTATTGTTAAAGTGTACAGCTGAAACTTATTGGATATTGTTAACTAATGTCACCATAAAAAATAATTAATTAATTAATTTTTTAAAGAGTTGTGATATATACTTGGAAAGGGGTGTGCAAATGTGGACAAATAACTTTTGAAAAAGTCGCCGCATCTGTGAAACAGGAGATGGTAATGTCTCACTTCACAGCTATGATGCTCAAATGAGAGCATCCCATTTCAGCCTGCAGGATATCTCCTGTAATTTTCTAATAGAACATTGTGGCCTTAACAGCCTCCATGAGGAAGGGGTTCAAAACCCCATGGGATCAATCTGTCAAAAGCTTCTGAGAGCTCAAGAGCTTGGGCCAGGGGCCAACATGAAGGCAGGCCACTTCAAGGTTCCTCCACTACCATGTGCACAAACTTGGGCTCAGGCTTCCTAGCCTGGCAAGGAACCCATAGAGCCTGGAAGACTGACATATTGCTATATAAATGGCAGAAGGAATATAACTGTGAGAAACGTGTTCACCAAAATGAAGCACTACCTACATCGCCAGCCAGATTGACCAGATACATGAAGCTGCAGTGAAATCAATAACCAACAAATAATAAGACTTTTAAAGAGGCTTTTAAATTTACAAAACAGGTTTCCTGAAAGAATCCAGAAGACTAAACACCTAGGCTTGAAAGTACAAAGACAAAATCACACTAGAGATAATTCAATACGGAAATTTTATCTGAGAATAACCAGGAGAATTTTGGTCCAGAAATATCTGAAGGCAGTCACATATATGGGGGTCTCTATGCACCCTGACAACTCCTACAAGGATGAGAGAAGGGGCCACTAGCTTCCCTCACTTCACCCAGCACAACTTAGCAGCATTCTCCTGTACTTCTTCTTTTCTCTCCTTCTCTGCCATATTCCCCTTTTTCATTACTTTTCCCCACTCCTCTCCTATTCTCACCCATTATGTAGAGGGATGTCTATAAGAACCAAGAGCTTCTCTGGCTCAGGTCAGTGCCCCAGTCCTACAAGGAGACTTTCTTAAGGGATACCTGGGCATGGAGTCCTAATGGAATACATATGTCCAATATCATCATACATATGTATGTTTTCTTAAAGTACATACACCTATATAAAACTCTGAGTCTCAAATAGGTTTTCCTCTCTCTCTTTTCATAGTCAACTTCTTCTATTTACAAACTATACAACTCTTAGAAGGAAAAGTAGTTGTCTTTGCAACCTTGCATTACACATCAGTTTCTTCAGTACGATACCAACAGCACAAGCAACCAAAGTAAAAGGGATTGGATTATAATTCATCAAATTTAAAAACATTTGTGTCAAAGGACAGTATCAACAAAGTGAAAAGACAATCCATAAAATGGGAAAATATATTTGCAAATTATATATCCGATAAGGTTGTAGCATCCAAAATATAAAAAGAACTCTTAAAACTCCACAATCAAAAGACAACCCAATTAAACAATTGGAAAACACAGGAATAGACACTTCTCCCAAGAAGATATACAAATAGCCAAAATGCACATGAAAAGATATTCAACATCATTAGTCATTAGACAAATGCAAATCAAAACCACAATGAGATATCACTTCATACCCACTAGGATGGCTATAATCAAAAATAAAGACAGTAACAAGTGTTGGTTATGATTTGGAGAAATGAGAACTCTTGTACATTACTGGCATGCAATGGCGCAGTTGCTGTGGAAAACACTTTGACAGATCCTCAAAAAGTGAAACATAGAGTTACCTTATGGTCCAGCAATTCCAGCATACGTATATACCCAAGAGAACTGAAAACATATGTTCACAGAAAAATGTTCATAAAAGCATTATTCATAATAACCAAAAAGTAGAAACAACCCAAATGTCCATCAGCTAGTAAATGGATAAACAAAATGCAGCATATTTTTAAAACAGAATATTTTTCATCCATAAAAAAGAATGAAGGCAGAGCACAGAGAATTTTTAGAGCAGTAAAAATATCATGTATGATATTATAATGATGGATATATGTCAGTATAATTTGTCTAAACCCATGGAAGGTATAACACCAAGAATGAACCCTAAGGTAAACTATGGACTTTGGATGATAATGATGTGTCAATGTAGGTTCATCCTTAGTTAAAAATGTACCATTCTGGTGAGTGATGCTGATAATGGGGAGGCTATGCATCTATTGAAGCAGCACATATATGAGAAATCTCTGTACCTTCCTCTTCATTTTGTTATAAATCTAGAACTGCTGTAAAAAAATAGTCTTTTTTTAAAAAAGGTATGAATGATTGAGTTGTGCTGCAACTTGGATGAACCTTGAAAACATTATGATATGTAAAAGAAGTCATTCACAAATGACCATATATTGTATAATTCCATTTACAGCAAATGTCCACAATAGGCAAATCCTTTGAGTCAGGGTGTGGTTTAGCAGTTGTCAGGTGATGTAGGTAGTAGGGAGAACTAAGAATGACTGCTTAGAGGTATGGGGTACCATTTTGAGGTGATGGAAATGTTCTGGAATGAGCCAGTGACAATGCTTGCATAACAATGTGCTAAAAACCACTGAACTGTATGCTCTAAAATGGTGAAATTTATGTATATGAATTGTATGTCAAAAAAACTTGCAAAATTAAACAATAATGAGCATTTGTCAAACTCACTGTTTGTGTGGGTCATGAATTCAGGAACTGCTGAACTGGCTGGTTCTGGCCCAGGGTCTCATGAGGCTACAGTCGAGATGTCACTAGGGCTGCAGTCATCAGAATCAACTGGAGCTGCAAGTTCTAGTTCCGAGGAGATGTAGTCCTTGCCACAAGGTGGCAAGTTGGTGCTGGCAGTTCATGGGAGGCCTCAGTTTCTTCACACACGGGCGTCTCCAGGGGCTGTTTGAGTGTCCTCGTAACCTAGTAGATGACTTCTCCTAGAATGAGAGAGGGACAAATGTTGCTACCTCAAGGAAATGACAAAAAGTTTCAGAAAGCTTATGTCTCCTGTAGGTTGAGGATCACAGGGACTAGTGTCTGAATCATATAAATAAAGTCTAGAGTCTGGAGTTGGAACTGTCCCTGGCAGAAGGGACAGTAAAATGATAGCCTTAAATGTAAACTGAACTGCCGGCAAATGCAGAAAAACCTATTTCTAGGGAATATATGTGGACCCCACAAGAAACAGTGAGCTGAGACTGTCATAAAAGAAAAGCAGCCAAGTGGGCCACCCAGGGGAGTGGAAGGACCCCATCACAGGGGTACATCACAAAAGGCCTAGAGATTGAGAGGAAATCTACATGGATATTCAGAGGAAAGACACTGGATGTGGTAGGGCCTACATACTCTGATGTCCCTCAAGGTACTGGCAAATGCCTCCATGACAGTGTTAGACAGCAATCCCTTCCATATCACAGAGCCCCAGGCCATATTCTAACTTTGCTAACCAAGCATGGGTATGTCCTTCTCCTAGAATCCTTGCATTCTCTGGGCCCCTATTATAGATCAGAAACAGCGGAGTGGTCAAATTTACATTGAGACATTTATGTGGCCTCTAACTAATATCTGTGAGTACAATTGGAATTATAGCATGATAACAGCAGGGACATATCTGTTTTGTTGCTGCTGCTTCCCAATGATAGTGTCTGGTACACAGTAGGTGCTCAAAAAATTATTCCTGATCCCTCCCTCACATCATACACAATACGAACTCCAAAATGATCAAATACCTAAATGTAAAAGCTACGACTATACAACTTTTAGAAGGAAACATAGGTGTATATTTTATGACCTCGGATTAGGCAATGGCTTCTTAAACATAACATCTAAAGCACAAGCAAACAAAAAATATTGATAAGATGGACTTCATCAAAATTAAAATCTTTTGCATCGAAGGACACCATCAAGAAAGTGAAAAGACAACTCACAGAATAGGACAAAATATTTGCAAATCATATATCTGATAAAGGTTTAGTACCTAGAATATATAAAGAATCCTTACAATTCATCAACAACAGAAAGAAAACAACCCAAGTATAAAATGGGCAAGAGATTTAAATAGATATTTCTCCAAAGACAATATTGAAATGACCAATAAGCATATGAAAAGATGCTCAACATCATTAGTCGTTTGGTAAATGCCAATTAAAACCACAATGAGATACTACTTCACACCCACTGGGAAGACTATACCCAAAAGTGGGGGGGCAAAAACAAGTGCTGAAGAGGATGTGGAGAAATTTGACCCCTCATACACTACTGGTGTAAATATAAAATGGTACAGCTGCTGTGGAAAACACTTTGGCAGGTCCTCAAAAAGTTAAAGAGTTACCATCCAGCCCAGAAATTCCAGTTTTAGATAACACACCCAAGAGAACTGGAAAACAAATGTTCACATGAAAATTTGTAAATGAATCTTCATAGCATCATTATTCATAATAGTCTAAAAATATAAACAACCTGAAATCCATCAGTTTATAAATGAGTAAGTATTATTCAGCCATAAAAAGGAATGGAATACCAATATATGCTATGACATGGATGAACCTTAAGACTGTTAAGCTTAAGTGAAAGAAACCAGACACAAAAGGACAAATACTGTATGATTCTACTTCTATGAGGTACCTAGAGTAGTCAAATTCAGAGACAAAAAGTACAATGGTGGTTTCCAGGAGCTGGGGGAAGGGAAAAATGGAGGGTTACTCTTTAGACAGTATAGTTTCGGTTTGGGAAGATGCAATATTCTGGAGGATGATGGTGATAAGTACACAAAAATGTGAATATACTTTTTAAAATTAAGTTTATTGGGGTAACATTGGTTAACATTAATTGTTATATAATTACAATTATATAATTTCAGGTGTACATTATAGTTTGACATCTATATATTCTATTGTGTGATTACCATCCAAAAAAATGTGAATATACTTAATGCCGCGTAACTATACATTTAAAAATGATTAAAAAGTTAAGTATTATGTTATATATATTTTACCACAATGAAAAAGGAATGAAGTACCAATACATGCTACAACATAAATCAACCTAGAAAACATTATACTTAAGTGAACGACAGACACAAAAGGACACATATTGTATGATTCTATTTGTATGAAATGCTAAGAATAGGCAAATCTATAGAAAGAGAAAGCAGATTAATTTTTGCCAAGGACTAGGGGAAAGAGAGGAATGAACTGCTTACAGACATGCCATTTCTTTTTGGAGGTGATGGAAATGTTCTAGAATTAGATAGTGGTGAGCACAAAGCACAACACTGTTAATATACTAACAACTATTGAATTTCACATTTTGGAAGAATAAATTATATGTTTTGTGAATTTTTAACTCAAAAAATTTTGGGAAAAATTATTCCCTCGGAATGAGTAACTTAAGTGCAAGACAGACAGAAACAATCCTTCTTATGCCTGGCCTCAGAAGTCGCAAAGCATTAGAAGTGAGTCCCTCAGTCAGAGGTGAGGCTCTCTCCTGGGCAGAAGCACTGTCAGTATCCACTGTTCCTCTCTTGAGCCCTCCCCTCTCCCAGTGTGTGGACTCAGCGCTGCCATAGCTGAGACATCATTGAACTAGATAACAGAGGTCGCTCCACCCAGAGGATTCCCTGAAACCTCGCCTCCCCTAACTCGCAGCCCCATCCAACCTACATCCAGTTGTGTCCTTGGCCAGTCCAGTGCTCCTCGCTGAGCCAACTCCAAGACCCACACTGGTGGCAACTGACCTCAGTTTCTGACATGGCCTCTTGAGGCAACTATAAGCTCAGCAACTGTGGATTGCTAGCTGAATCTTAACAGGTGGCCCCGGAGGGGCACAGGCTGGGGCTTAACTTGGCCTGCAGCTGAACCCCTCTCAGGACTGTGCCACTAGACACCTATTACATAAAGCCACGCTAATAAGACTGGGAGACTTAGGAGCTTTGCTTAGTACATAGAAACAGACATGGAAAGGCAGCCAAAATGGAAAGACAAAGAAGCAGAAACCATATGAAAGAGCAGAACAGAGATCCAGGAATAATGGAGTCAAGTCATCTAACAGATGCAGAGTTCAAAACACTGGTTACAAAGATGCTCAATGAACTTAGGGGAAGAGGAGCTGAATTCAGTGAGAACTTTAACAAAGAGATTTTAAAAAAAAAAACATAAAAATGGAAATAGAACTTATGAAAGGGAACCAGTCAGAAATAAAGAACACATTATCTGAGATAAAGAGTATATTAGAGGGAATCAACAGAGTGGAAGAAGAGGATTGAATTACTGATATAGAGGATGGGGAAGCCAAGGAAACTCAAACAGAATGGCAAGAAAAAAAGAAGCCAAGACTATAATAATAATTTGATGAGCCTATGGGCCAAAACTGAATGTAAAAATATCCATGTCATGGGATACCTAAAGGAAAATAAGAAGTTGAAGAGCTATTTGAAGAAATAATGATGGAAAACTTCTCTCACCTGGTGAAGGAAATAGACATACACCCCCAGGAAGCTCAGAGTCCCAAAAAAGAGGAACTCAAAGAGGCCCACACCAAGACACATTATAATTAAAATGCCAGAGGTAAAATACAAAGAATCTTAAAAGCAGCAAGAGAAAAACAGATAGTTACCTGTAAGGGAGTACCCATAAGACTGGCAGCTGATTTCTCAAAAGAAACTATGCAAACCTAAGAAGGGCTTGACACAAAATATTACACGTGATGAAGACCCAGGATCTACAGCCAAGAATACTCTATCCAGCAAAGCTATCATTTAGAATCGAAGGACAGATAAAGAGCTTCCCAGACAAAAATAAGCTAAAGGAATTTATCACCACCAAGTCGGTATTACAGGAAATGTTGGAGGGACTTCTTTAAGAAGAAAAAACGTGTATCAAAAACATGAAGAAAGAGTGGTAATAGCTATATTCCTATCAACAAGTACCTCAGATGGAAAAGACTTAAGTGCTCCAATTAAAAGACAGAGTGGCTGAATGGACAACAAAACATGACCCCTACATATGCTGCCTACAAGAGACTCACTTCAGATTAAAAGACACACACAGACTAAAAGGAAAGGGATGGAAAAAGATATTGCCTTGATGGACCTAGAGGGTATTGCGTTGAATGAAATGGGTCACATAAAGACAAATATCACATGATTTCATGCACATGTGGAATCTAAAGAACAAAATCAATAACAACAAAAGCAGAAATAAATTCATAGATACAGAGTATATTTTGAGGGCTACTAGATGGGAAGGGGTTGAGGGACAGGCGAAAGAGCAAAGGGATTAAGAAGTACAAATGGATAGTTACAGAATAGACATGGAAATATAAAGTGTAGCATAAGAATAATAGTTAATAATGTAATAAACATGTAAGGGGGAAGAGGGGTACTAGATTTAGTGGGGTGATCCCTTTGTGAGTTATACAGACCTCTAATCACTATGCTACACGACTGAAACTAGTATATTACTGTATGCCAACTATAATTGAAAAAAAAACATTGAATCGTACAATGTAAGTACAAGGAACTAATTGCTTATTATATTTCAATAAAGCCGGGGAAAAAAAAGCGAGTGCCTCAGTCTGGCCCACATTCCAAGTTAGGCTTTATACTTATATCATGAAACTCTTATCATTTCAGTTTCACAACATGGGAAGGTATTAATGTCTCTCATCCGCAGATGAAACTCAGGCTCAGAGAAGTTGAATATATTTCCCAAGGCCACAAGGCCAAGAGATGGCAGAGCTCAGATTGGAACCTAGAAATGGCTGCCTCCACAACCTGTGCTCATAACCTCCATCAGTGGCGCTCCTTCACCAGACACACCATTTCTGAAACCATAGGTGCTTGGGACTCCCCTCCCCACCCCCCGGCAAGGACCTCTTGAAGTCATCATTTCTGGGGCTTGGTCCATACACTTGAATGTTTTTAAACTCCCTGGGGTTTCTCAGATGCACTCTTTATATAGAACCACCCCTCTGTGCCTGACGGTTTTATATTATTAATATGGGCAGCTGACTCCAGCTGGATGGTGAGTGCCTTGCAGCAGAGCCCCCGCCCTTCCTTGTGACTGCCGCAGTGACAGCACAATGTCTGCCTGCAGGAGACAGGCACTCGGGAAATATCATTGGCTGGAAGGATTCAGAGCAACTGCCACCTAGAATGTCAGCTGGCAAGGGGTTCCAGTGTAACTAAGGGGTGCATAGTTTGTACCTGAGAGCTGGCCTACCTGGCCACTCTCTCTGGTGGGCAGGAGGTCTACTGGGGCCCACTTGGTGGGCAGCCCCTGCTGCCAACTGGGGCACCTCAGCTCAACACAGAGCAGAGGAAGCTCTCCCAGAGCTTCCTCTCCCAGTTCTCAAACTTAGAGGCCCAGCACAGAGCCTAGAATTCACTGAGGCTTGGTGGCTGTTTGTTCAACAGTCAACATGGATCACCGAAACCGACTTCGTGGCATAGGCCGAATCCCAGGGACTCAGTCCCGAACCCCCAGGGCCCCACTCCCCTTCCATGTGGAACAAGAGGCCAGGGAAGGAGAAGAATGGGAGCAGCGAGAGCTCCCTCGTCAGAGGACTCCCATCTACGGGTCCCCAGAGAACGAAGAGTTGCCAGACAATGTTATGGGTAAGAACAAATTCTCTGCCTCTTGGCAAATAGTAGGTGGCTCCATATTTTTTCTCCTATGCCCACAGGATATGGGTCAGAAAACACAAAGCAAAACATATAATGGGAAAGACTGGAGTGAGAGATGAGTTTGGAAAGGCAGGTTTCCTATCTGAATCAAAGGGTTGTCACAAGGAGTAAGGATGTAATATGTGAAAGCAACTTGAAACTGTGACAGGCTGTTGGGAATATTAGGTGTTATTTACAAAATCAAGTGTTTACAATAGCAAATGCCATGAGCCAGGTGTCTTGGAAAACAAAAATGAATTCAACATAGATTTTTGACCCCAGGGAGCTGGCAGTCTAATAGAGAAAAGACAAACTGTTAAGATGGCTTCTATGGGATACAGAAAGATGACAAGAACCCACGGGAAGATAGAAGGGATCCTAGAGGGGGAGCATAAAGACTGAGGTTGGCTCCTGTCTTTCTGGTGTGTATTGGGTGGCACCGCCCCTCCCCCAAGTCCTCACATGCCATTTTAGCAACTGGGTGAGTGATGAGGTAATTGTCAGAAGATGGAACAGCACTATGCTGAAAGAAAAGTGTTTTCTGGGAACTTATCAAGTCTTGATTTTAAAGACTAAGACATACCTTAAGACAGTCTTAAGTCACCAAACTGTGACTTTCCTGCTGGAAAAGTTCCTTTCCCACTGGAAGAGAATAAATGGTCTCGAGATACCGCTTTTGGGGTTAGACCTTTCTTCTCCAAGTTTTCCCGGGACTTAAAAGGGCTTCGATCTTTTTAAAGGAGTCAGGGCACTGTTCACCCCCGCACACTGCAAGGAAAAGTGTTAGAGGTATAAAATGTAAGCCATTCAGAGACAGAAGGGTTAGTTCAGCTGGTGGGGGAGGGTAGTGTGCGGTAGTGAGGCTTTGTGGGAGATAACGGATGTGGAAGGATGAAAAGGTATAAAACAGTGCTGACTTTTGAAGACCAGTCACCGGCAATGGCGGGAGGCCAGTCTCCAGCGAAGGTTTGTGGGAGAGATAGGCCTGGAAGGATGAGCAGGGCCTAAAACAATCCTGAGGGCGGGCAGAAAGAGGGGAAGGAAGGAGGGCAGAAGGACGGGATACCTGTCACAATCGACGCCACGAAAGACTCCTCCTCGACTTCGGCGACGCTTCATGGCCTAGACCTGCTCCCAGGGCGCATGTGCAAACACTGGCGGGGCGGGGTGTATGATGGGCGGGATGTATGATGGGCGGGATGTATGATGGGCGGGAGTGGGATAAGGGATGAGATTGGAAAAGGCAGGCTTCCTATCTGATTCAAGGTTTCCATAGGGAGCAAGAATATAATATGCGAACTCAACTTGAAACTAAGACAGGCTGTCAGGAATATTAGGTGTTATAGAATCAAGTGCTTACAATAGCAAATGCCATGTACCAGGTGCCTTGGAAAACAAAGATGAATTCATCATGGATTTCGACCACAGGCAGCCGACAGTCTGACTTCTGCAGGATTCAGAAAGATGGCAAAGGTTCACAGGAAGGTAGAAGGGATGTTGGCTCCTGTAACGCGTTGGGGTAATTGTCAGAAGGTGGACTAACAACTGCGCTGGGAGAAAGTCTCATCTTCTGGGAACTTTTCAAGTCTTGATTTAAAAAAAAAAAAAAAACCTTGAGACAGGCTTAAGTCCCAAAGTGTGTGTTTGCCCTTGCATGATGGAGAAGAATAAATGTTAGATCTTTCTTCTCCAAGTTTCTCAGGACTTAAAAGGGGCTGCAACTAGAGGGGAGAGTCATGGCATTGTTCACAGATCACTTCGAGGAAAAAATGAGTGTTAGAAGTATAAAATGCAAGCGGTTCAAAGGCAGATAGGTTAGTTTAACTTTGTTAGGAGAGGGGAGTAATATGCGGTAGTGAGGCTTTATGGAAAAGATGGGCGTGGAAGGATGTCTAAAACAATGCAGAGGACAGGAGCGCGTGAGGCCGGTCACGGGCAGCTCCAGCAAACGGCCTTCGCAGAGATGGGCTGAGCGCCTGGCCATGGCCCACCCCAAGGCGCAGGCGCAAATGCTGCCTGGGGGGCCAGCAGGCGGGACTAGCGCACACGTGGCGGGGGGAGGGGGGCAGGAGCGTTGAAAGAACTGAGAGCGGGGG
>NW_006435837.1:451180-451738 GCF_000325575.1 Pteropus alecto | reverse complement strand
CGCCCCGGTTCGCGCGGGCGTCGAGCGCGCGGTTGTAGTTGTTCCGCGGCGGGAGAAGTGTTCACGCCGAGAGACTTGTGTCTGCGCTCGGATGGTCATGGAGGTGCTGCCGCTGCTGCCAGCCGCGATGACTCCAGTCCCCGGCTGGAGCCGAAGGCTGCTGCTGCTGCCGCTGCTACTGTTCCTGTTGCGGGCCGGGACCCTGCGGGGCTTGGAGGCAGAGGAGAGGCCCCGAACCCGTGAAGAGGAGTGCCACTTCTACGCAGGGGGACAAGTATACCCGGGAGAGTCGTCCCGAGTTTCGGTAGCCGACCACTCCCTGCACCTCAGCAAAGCCAAGAGTAGGTGGTGCCCCGCCAACGGGGGTGTGGGGGTGGGTGACTGGTGGCAGAGGGAGGCGGGAAGTGGGGAGGTCGGGGAGACACGTGTGCCCTGGTGACAGTGGCTGTCCGGGAGCCTGGCTCGGGCTGCACCTCGTGGGCTGCCTCCAGTCCCTGGGCGGGCCTGGCTCTCTCCTGGGGATGGTGGGAGGAGGGTTCCAGCTGTGAAGAAAGGGAT
>NW_006435837.1:450722-451064 GCF_000325575.1 Pteropus alecto | reverse complement strand
CCTGGGCTTGGTTGGCATTAGAGGATGTTGTGCAAACTGAAACACTTCCTCAAACATCGCAAAGTGGCTGCAGCACGTCGCGTCTGTTTCCACGTACTATTTCAGGGAAAACTATGTTGATAAGATGAATAATGACTTACAGAAAGTTTGATTAAACAGAAAAGTAGCTAAACAAAATGGTCAGGAGAGCAAACGTTTCATCTTTTTTTTTTTCCTTTTTTTCCTCCAACTTATAAAGAAGACTATTAAAAGCTTTCCTCCAAAACCCATATAGTTAATGGGTATTCTTTGTGTCTCAGAAACGAAGAACTTATTACCACGGTGTACCTTAGAGGTTCTTTG
>NW_006435837.1:449385-450708 GCF_000325575.1 Pteropus alecto | reverse complement strand
GGAGAAGGAGGTTGAAAGTAATGCATTTGGGTTGATGATAAACCTCATGGCAAATTTGTGCCCTGCCAATTTGGCTTTTGGTTATTTACATTTCTATCCAGTGTACACAGATAATGGCCACTTTCAGGAAGGACACGTCACTCAGACACTGAAAAATTGTGGCCTGCTGCATCTGGATATCAAAATTGGCCAAAAAGGAGTGGCCAACGGTTAAAGGACAAAGACTGTCCCTTGCTTTAAAGTAACCTGCTTTTCTTACAGATTATTTGGTATTCTGAACATGTGTGTTTCACTTCTGTGGTTCAATTACACCTTGTTCTAAGCCAGTATTCAGTGAAAAAAGTATGCTTCACAATTATGAATCCTCAGTGTTAAGTGGGATGTTATGACTTGGAGTAATGAGAACTGTTTTGCCTCCTTAAATATTTACAGTTCTTTCCTACTGAAAGTTAACTACTTTTGGATTTTTGTGTTTAAAAAGCTAGTCTTGCGCTTTTAAAATCATGGTGTTTCCAAGTCCCATTAAGTTTTACTTGTCTGGGAAGATATTTTGAAATATGTCAGCCAGTTAAATGTTTACTGGTATTACATACATTTCCCATAAAAAATAAATCCCATCCAAGTCTGCTCAAAAGCAAAAAAAAAGTGATAGATTTTCCTTTACCAGAAAACTTTTTCAAATTTTGAGTATTTCCTACATTTCTGTCGCATGTAGACACCTAGAATTAATGATACAAGGACTTTTATTCATAAAATGGAATATTATAGTCATTAAGATCATACTTTCAAATAATTTTTAGTAACATGAAAAATTGTTCATGCTTTACTGTTTAAGTAGTAAGGATGATCCAAATTTGTATTTAAGACTGGAAGGAAAGACATCGAAATATTAACAGTTAAATTAGTGGGGTTATGAGAAGAAGAGATTTAAATATTCCTTTTCTTAAATGGTCTTTATACTGCTTTGAATTTGCTAGAATCTTTGTTATATGATTTTATAATCAGGATTTTAATAGATGCAAGGGATTGCTTTGGGAATTCCATTTATAGGTCTTAGCAAAGTAATTGCATTCTTTTTGCTCTATAAATTGATGATGGTTTTTTTCTTTGAATTAACACTGCAATTCTTTTTATTAGTTTCAAGTATACAGTACATTGGTTAGACATTTATATAGTTTATGAAATGATCTCCCTGATGGCTCTATCTTCCCTCTGGCTCTACACATAGCCATTACCTTACTGCTGACTGCATTCCCTATGCTATGCTCCCCATCCTGGTGACCCTCTATCAACTACTAATTTGTACTTCTTTACTTCACCGCT
>NW_006435837.1:408641-449370 GCF_000325575.1 Pteropus alecto | reverse complement strand
ATCCTCCCAACCCCCTCATCTCTGTCTGTTACCAAATTGTCCACTGTATTTGTGAGTCTGTTTTTGATTAGTTTGTTCTTTTTGTTCCTTAGATTTCACATATAAGTAAAATCATAAAGTATTTATCTTTCTCTGTCTTATTTATTTCACTCAGCATAATAACTTCTAGGTCCATCTATGTTGTTGCAAATGGTAAGATTTCATTTTTTTTAGTGGCTGAATATTCCATTGTATATATGAACCATAACTTCTTTATCCAGTCATCTGTGGATGGACATTTAGGTTGCCTCCATATCCTTGGCTATTGTAAATTGTGCTGCCATGAACATAGGTATCCATAGATCTTTACGAATTATTGTTTTGGTTCTCTTTGAGTAAATACCCTGAAGTGCAATTGCTGGGTCAAAAGGTAGATCCATTTTTAATTTTTTGAGGAACCTCCAGACTTTTCCATAGTGGCTGTACCAATTTGCAGTCTCATCAACTGCAATTCTTAAATCAAGAACCCGAAATTTCCAAGCTCAGAATTTTTATAACAAAATTGATTTTTCAGATTTGGTTTTCCCAATATGCTAAAAGTCATTAAGGCAAGTCGTTGTAACAGATGATTACAATTCGAACCTCAGTAATGTATATAAAGCATATATAGTTTAGTACGCTTCTGCTAATTCTCCCTCCTGGCCTTTACCTAATCAGATCAGATTATTTATATGAAGTAGGAAGCTGACTTAAGTAATCATTGTCTAATCATTGTGCCACTGTGAACACACCCAATCCCTTCTGATCTCAGAAGCTAAGCAAGGTCGGGCCTGGTTAGTACTTGGATGGGAGACCACCTAGGAAAACCGGGTGCTGTAGATGTTTAAAAAAAAAGTAATCACATGTTATGTTTTAACAGAAATTTATCTTCAGTTTGTGTCTATTTTCATAGTGACCATAAATGTTCGCTATAATACAAATTGTAATAAATGTTGGCTGTCTTAAACCTTACTTTCTAGGAACCTTAGTCAAACTTGGAAGCAAATACTGACTTCAATGTATATATTAGTACTGAAAGTTTAAATGCTATCTGAATGTGTTAACAGAAGATCAAGGTATATTTGTATCAGGCATGTGGGCTAGAATTACAGAATGCCCTTACAAGAGAGCAGCGCAAACTAAATTTCCATCAGGTCACTTGAAACCTGTTCAAGGTAGTCTCCACTTTCAAAGCCTTCTAGGAAAATAATCCCATGGTCTGGGATTTTACACTTCTGGCCTGATGTATTTGCAAATTTCCTAATCATTGAGTTTGGCAGCAGGTCCTCCATGTGTATGTGAGAAACTGAACAAATGTTTAAATTAGTACATCCTAAAGACTGTCAGGAGAGAAAGGAACATCCAATTGTTTGACATGTAATAAGTTGTTTAACTTGGAAGGGCTATAGTGAAGTATCCAGTAGGGTGTAGTGCAGGTATGAAATGTCCAGGGGTCTGTGAGCATGAATAGAAAAATATATTTTTTCACTAACCTCCAACCAAAATTGAGCATTTCCTTCCATTATAAATGTCAGCAACAAACCATGTTAGCTTCAGCAGTACTTGCTTGTACCTGTTGCCAGTAGACCCATAGATATTTTCATGTCACGTGGTTGGTGCAGTTATCTTGAAACATCACTCATACTCTTCACTATTTTGGGTAAGTTATTAGATCACTGCTAGATCTTGCATTTTTAAAGTGTTAATAAAATGGTACATCTATTACTACATCACCAATTTGTTTTTAATATTTTGGTAACTGCATTTCATATAATTAGTTTTCTTTGTAATTCAGTAGCACTATTCTGGGAAGTCTGTAAGTTTCACCAAAGGTTTAGAAGCTTTGATATTTAGTGATTTCCTAAAGCTGTCTTTCTGTCATCCCACCAACTTTCTCAGTGTTTTAAAACACCCTATATTTTTCTTTCTTAGTTTCCAAGCCAGCTCCTTATTGGGAAGGAACAGCTGTGATAAATGGAGAATTTAAGGAGCTCAAGTTAACTGATTATCGTGGAAAATACCTGGTTTTTTTCTTCTACCCACTTGATTTGTAAGTAATACATAGCAGCTAGTAAAACCTCAATTATCAATCATTAATTAAGAACATCAAATAGTTAGAAATATTTTATTTAGCTCTTGGTTCTCAAAAGGCAAGTTGAGATGAAGAATTTTTCCAAGAAGGTAACATCTACCACATATTTCAGCATCATAACCCATTGACCCCCAATACTTCATACTTATGTTTACATGATTGTTATACTGTTAATCATTAGAGAAAAAACACAATTATATTCGTTAAGCTATACCTACTAAGACAAGAAAATGGAATGACAATATTTTAGAATGCATTTAATAGCAAGACTTATGCCACAAATCTATTTAATGTATCCCCGTTAAATAGAAAATTAATAAGCCCTTTCCTCTAGTGATGCCATTTAACTTTGGTTTTACTATTTTTGTTCTTTGCTGCATCTGTTGCTTTCCTGTGATTTGAACATTTTCCTGAAAATACTGCATATGCTTAACAAATAATGCCTATTAATATAAATTATGGTTATTGGGGGGGGGTTCTTTAACTCTGTGACAGTGAGCACTTTTGTAGATAGAAAGTTGACTCAAAGTAGCTTTAGTCACTTTAAAGATTTAATTTTATTGTGTTTTTCAAATTCCATGAAAGTAAGAAGATACCAAAAAGAGAGTTATCCAAACTTTTACATCTTTTCTATTTGACTATATTTTTTGAATATATTTCAACTTTACTTTGTAGCACAAAAACAGCCATACATAATACATACACAAACGAGTTTTACGTTCCACTGAAAGTTTATTTACAAAAAATAAGATAGGCTAGATTTGGCCTGTTGACTGAAGTTTGCTGACCCCTACTCTAATCCGAATAGGAATAATTCCCATAAAAATTAGTACATTGCAACTAAAACAAGTCATAAATCTGTGTAATACAGTCTTTAAGTTAGTGAGAACTTGCTTCTTTCTAATCAACTTATACTGTGGCTTGACTAGCTAAAATGTTTAATATACTTTAATTTCTAATAGAAACCAGAAGTTGAAATGTTAATATATAAAAATTACAGGCCTTCTACAGTCATGTTGTTATAAAACCAAAAAATTAACACATATACAAAATATGTCACTAAACTGAATTTTGAAATTAGTCTAACAGCAAATAAATATGCTGTTTCTCCAGTGTTAAAACTCCATAATTAATAAGACATATCTAATTAGAGCATGATGTTAGCAGTGGTCTTCTGGGTCAAGGAACTACGATAGCCTTCTTTCTGTCGCTTCTGTGGAATGCCGGACTGGGTCTGGTTAGAAAAGGAAAAATTCTGGGGCATTTGCCAGTCTGCAAGAATGAAGGTCACAAATATAACCCTTCAGTTTTCTGCCAGAACTTATTCTCCGTCCTCACTAAAGTTGGGCTATTGTGTCACTAGACAGCATTTCTTGGATAAAAGGAGGCAGGTGCTAACTATTCCTACCTTTTGGAAAATATTAAGAATATATACTATGGCCCAGGTTTCCAGGGACATAATCGAGATTAGAACTGCTTGCATATGACAGTCCTCTCCTTGAACAACTGAAACATCTGAGAAGCCTATATTGGGCAGTGGTAGAAACTTGTCCCCTAAATCTACATTTTTCAAACTTTCTTGACCATGACATACAGTAGGAAATGAATTTTTCATTGCCACTCAGTACACTTACACATACATACAGGGCAACATTGTCTGTATGCACCAGTAAAGCCAATACTATACCAAAATACTGAAAAACTTCCATACCAGATGATAAATAGCCCCTTTCCCAAGACCCTCCCTAAGTTGCCCCTCCTACCTGGTCTTTTTCAGAAACCTCCAGTGCTAAGGCCAAATTTGAGTTAAGGTTGTTAAATATTTTTTTGTATCAGTCCTGAACACACATACATGCACTTGTATGTACATATGTTTCATAATTTATAAATGATGTGCTCTCCTATTTTCTATTTCACTTTTTTTAAATGTTAATTGGAACTCAGTAAATTGGCATAAATAGTTCCTACCACAGTTTGAAAAATACTACACTAAGATAATATTCTCTAAACATGCCCTTCTGACAGCAGGAGTGGAACACAAGGTGGAAAAGGACCTAATCGAGAAGGAGGGGGTGGGAGAGCATTTCCTCATCTCCAAAATAAAGATACATGCATCTAGCTCATAGAGCTAGTATAGGAATGTAAAAAAAAAATAGTACAATAATGTAAAATGTGTGTAGATCCTTTGAAAGCTATAAAGCACTATATAAAGTATTATTAAATAAAAGCTAATAAAATGGGGAGAAGTGCTGCCATAAGGAAGAAGGGAACATTGGTTGACCACTGATCCATTAAATGATAAAAATAAGGTTTATTGAGGTATAATTGGGAAATCTGTAATATACATTTATTAAATTATGTTTGATCAAAAATGACAGTCTTAGACTACTCCATCTTGAGAAGGTTCATATATAAAATTGTTCTTGATATACATTCTAATATACTAAAGGTGTTTGTAAGAACTAAGTCATTTAAAACTTCACATATATGCATATTTTGAGAATACTGAATATTTTTTTTTTTATTTCCAGCACTTTTGTGTGTCCAACTGAAATTATCGCCTTTGGTGATAGAATTGAAGAATTCAGATCTATAAACACTGAAGTGGTAGCATGCTCTGTCGATTCACAGTTTACTCATTTGGCCTGGTCAGTATCTTACACTTATATTTGTAGGGGAAAGAATGGATTTACTCTTAAATTATGGGCAGACAAGTCTTAACATGATAGGAATATAGTTATTTATCAAACAATCCAGGAGATTTATCTGAGAGCTGCTAGTTCAATGAAGTTATGGTAAAAATGCTTAAGGATTTTATAGGACATTTCAAAATTAGAGGAAAGAAGTCAGTGCAAAAGATATAATGTCCATAGCAAACACCCATTGAATTGTAGGAAAGGTAGGTCTGAAGATTCAAGCCCAGAATAGAGATTTGGGACCATCTCCATAGTAACAGTAATAAATTAACATTATTCCAACATCTGATTAGTGGTTACTTTATTATGACAAATTGGGTAACCTTAATCTGGAGGAAAAAAATATTTAAAATACCATTTCTCTGTTACACAGTTATCTAGTATTAAGTTAAATTCAAAATCTCTTTTATAATTACTTTCCAAGAAGCAATGATTTTTTAATTTTAGAAATAATTTTTAATTCATTGTTCCACCTACTTAATTGCAAAGAATTGCAAATTAAAATGATAAGGGATGCCATTTTTTCCCTGTCCGACTGGCCAAGAGTTCAAATATTGAAAAATTTCATCCTGTGATGACAAAGGTGAGAAGAAATGGCCCTCATACACACAGTTGGTTCAGCATTTCTAGAGAGCAGTTAGGCAACATGTTTCAAAATTTTAAATGTGTGTGTTGATGCGAGTTTTTAATCATGTCAACAATTTTGTGCACAAAATTTTACGCACAATAAACTGTTCAGAATTTTATTGGTTTTCAAACTTAATATTTAGTTCATTAAAGTAAATTCAAAAGTTTTTCTCCATTTATAGTTATACATACATATAAATAAATATATGTGCATGAATATGCATATATAACTAAACTTTTAATTGGTTCAGGAGCTACAATTTATCTTAAGTATTTTAAAATGCAGTTATATTTTTTTATTTCTTTTAAGTATCTCAATTTTCAGACACAATTTCCCAAGAATTTAAGTTATTCTTACAAATCTAAGAAAACATACAGTGTGTCTTAAGTCCTTTTAAAGTGTTTCCTTACTATTTATAAACTGAATAAAATTTCAAATTACACATTTTAAAATGGAATCACAAAGTAAATCTGTTGTTCTAATATGCCAGATCCCCTTAAACATTATAAATAACTACAAATAAAATATAAATACAAATATGTACTGATTATTTCTTAATATAAAAATATTAAAACTATGGGTTTAATTTGCTTCATCACTTCTATAGTAATTCTAAATCACAGGATTAAAACACAGATCCACTAAGGAAAAAGTTATATCATCCCAAATAATTTGGGGTTGCTTTCCCAAGGAATTTTTGGGAATACATTCTCAGCTGGATAGTTTTCATATTAACCAGAGATTTCTACTTGGATGTCAGAACTGGCTGTAGACATAGAAAGCTGTATTTCCCCATTTTCTAGCTGCTATGTCAGTGCCCTGCAATTGGGGTACCAGTCCACATACCCTGGTTTCAAGTTAAGGAATACTTAAATCTGAAGACTGTTATGTCTAAGATTATATCTAACTTCCTTTGCTGCTGCAAGTGGACTTTGCATTCTTTTGTCAGAATATTAAAATATCATCCAGTTGTATTCTGCCTAACTGTCAAGGCATTGCCTTGTGATCACAATTATAAGGTTATACTTAAGATAATGCATGTATCCTTTGATCCATCAATTCCACTTCTAAGAATTAATCAGACAAGTACACAAAGTTGAGAATGCAAGATGATGTATGTCTCCATATTTAGTATTTAAAGAATATGAATATATTGTTAAGGGGGGGGCAGGTAAGAAAATAGAACATATATTAGCCTGTGTTTTTTTTTTAGAGAAAGGATGTGAATGTTGTCTGTTCATGCGTGTGCATATGCAAAGAAAGAGTGCTGACTGTTTTGATATATGGTATTTACTTAATTCTGAGAGGTAAATGTTGTTTGTTACAGGATTAATACCCCTCGAAGACAAGGAGGACTTGGGTCAATAAGGATTCCACTTCTCTCAGATTTGACCCATCAGATCTCAAAGGACTATGGTGTATATCTAGAGGACTCAGGCCACACTCTTAGGTACCTTTCAGTGGTTTTACATTATGACAAATCCAAATATATTTATAATCCTCCTTGAAATGGAGTTAGAAGATACAAGGTTTGATCAAGAAATATTATTTGCTCTATTTGCAAAAATGTCATAGGTACTGTCATAGGTAATTGGTTAGTGCCTTTCTTAAACTATGTGTCACAGACTATTAGAGCTGGAAGATTATTTAGAGGTCTTTGACCAACCCTGTCATTTTACCAATAAACAGATTCACAGAATTCCATGAACTTAGCCAAAGTTGTATAATTAGTTAATGGCAAAGCACAGACTTGAACCCATGTCCCCAAACTCCCTGTCCATTACTTTTCTCCAAACTGACACCAATAATGGTTTTTCTAAATATAAGTATCAAAGTATTTAACAAACCTGTGTCTTTGTAGTGGGAAAAATTGAGAAAATATTTTACTCGATAGCTCTCACAGGGTTACTTGAGCTAATAGATGCTAATAGAATTCTTTGTAAAAAAAAAAGGCAATTTTAGCTTAAACCAGTTGTAATTTTATTATAGTTGTTGATTTGCTTTGCAATACTAATAGTTTTTTTCCTAATGTTTTACGTGAAAGTGTCAGTATTTTATAATCCTGTTTTTTAATAAGTCTTATTGAGATATTTCATTATACAACTCACCCAATATAAAGCATACGATTCAATATTTTTAGTATATTCAGGGAGTTGTGCAACCACCACCACAATCAATTTTAGAATATTTTCATTACCCCAAAAGAAACCCACACTTATGAGCAGTTACTCTCCCTTTTCCCCAATTTTCTGGCTCCCATGCCTGCCTGTCTTCTTTATTTAATCCCTTGTTTTAGTGAAGCACATCTTCATAGCTTCCTAGTAAAAGGTCATTGGAAGATAAAATGGTTGAGGCCTTCCGAGTCAGAAAAATTTTATTATTCTGCTCACATGTTGATTGATAATTTGGCTGGGTATAGAATTCTAGATTGAAAGAGATTTTCCTGCAAACATTTGAAAGCATTACCCTGCTACATTTAGCTTCTGGGGTTGTTACTGAGATATCTGTTGACATTTTTATTTCTGATTTTTTATAAGAATGATCTATCTCTTCTCTGTGAAAGACACATACATACATATTATACCAAGTATGGCAAATGTCTTAATCTCAAAGTCTACCAAAGAAGCAGTTCACAAAATTAAAACAGAAAACTGAAGCTAGAATTTGCTACCAAAGAAAAGGCAGATTTGTTTTTGCGTGATGTGTATTGCTATGAGGTATCAGGCTCAATTTCAGATCAGGCTCACCTCAGAACAGACTTGATCACCACTGACAACAGTTTTCAACTGTAAAAGTAGCTACATGAAAGAACACCCATATGAATAATAATTAACAGTTTTGCCCAAATTTGGCAGGTCTACCTGGCCCAAGGAGAGTAAGCCCTAATTAGTTCAGACATTAAGTTGTTCATTCAAAAACTTGTAGGATAAAGAGGAATACCTTAGTAATGTTTAATGTAATTATGAAATAAAATTTCATGGAATAGATATGTAATTGCATATATTTCTATTAAAAACATATCTCATCATTATTTATAATAGTTGTACACAAGCAGTTAGCCCCAGTACCCGAGATCTTTTTCTAATCCAAAGTAGTAGGTTGAAATCCATATTGACTTAAATAGACAATAAAGTCCTTCGAAAATTTCTGTTTATCTCTAGTCTACTTTAACTCTTATAATGCCACCTCTAT
Source organism: Pteropus alecto (assembly GCF_000325575.1). Taxonomy (NCBI): domain Eukaryota; kingdom Metazoa; phylum Chordata; class Mammalia; order Chiroptera; family Pteropodidae; genus Pteropus; species Pteropus alecto. The sequence goes on along the minus strand of NW_006435837.1, from coordinate 440,744 downwards.
CTCAATAACAGGTCTTTTTTTTTTTATCAAACTACATTATTCCCCAGGCCATAGAAGTGAATCACATAGAGAGATTTAGAGGGAACAGTAACTTAGCTTATATCGGTGAACTTGTTTTTTTTTCACCACTGAAAAAGGAAATATAAAGACATTCTAAACAGCCAGTGATGAGCAAGATAGATCAATCACTCTTTCACCCAAAAGAAGACTTTGCTATGTAGTTTTTTCATTTCATTTACGGTGCAGTAAAATCCCAAACCTAGTAGACATGAAGATTATTATACAAAGAGAACATCTTTTTGCACAACCCTTAGAACATGCCCATGGCAACTGGGAGAATGCAAAGATTTCTGCTGTGACCCCAAACACACAAATTATATGACCCCGGGAAACACTGGGTGCATGTCCCTCCAGACATTTCATAGACAAAAAGAAAACTTTAAAGTTACCATTTAGCAACGATAATCCCAAATTATATAGTAGATAAGTGTGGGTATTGAGGGTGTGTGCGTGTGTACATACCAGTCAGGTAGGTAGTGTGTCGTTCAGTATAACAATGCTTCTGTGCAGATGGTACAGGGATTCACGTTAACTAATATTTGTCTTAACTGAGGTGAAATGGCCTTACCTCTGCCGTTCTTGTGTTTTACAGAGGTCTCTTCATTATCGATGACAAAGGAATCCTGAGACAAATTACTCTGAATGACCTTCCTGTGGGTAGATCAGTGGATGAGACACTTCGTTTGGTTCAAGCATTCCAGTACACTGACAAACATGGAGAAGGTACCCTTGCCTTCTAAACATCATAGGCTTTTGATTTTTTTAGTTTGAGAAAGCAGCATAATTAATTTGGTTTCCTATCCTAAAAGTAATTTGGATGGTTCCAAAGTCTTCTGATTGCAAATTATTAGCCAATCTTTTTAGCAGATCAAATTATTTAAAGTGTTTTTAACAAAGTATCACTAATATAGTCTACTTACTGAATAAGATGCAAAAATATTCATTATTTGTATAGCCCTTTGGGATAGAAAAAAGTTTCTGCTACTGCAATTTTTTAAATTATGTTTCTGTAAACTTAAAATTTGCCAGTCTGGCAATATGTAGTAATATAAGTTGTATTTGCATGTTTATATTATTTGATTTAGAATTTTTTCCTCAAGGTAAGTCAATAATCCTCAAGGTTATTCAGAATCACACTAGTAATCTATCAGTTCATCCTTTCATTCCCAAGTTTTTGCAGTAGCTAAATGGAAAAAGTCAGATTTTACTAGAAATAGAACATATGTTTTATATTCCTTTTAAAAGTGTAACTCAGAGCCTGGGTCAGGATGCATTCTAAGTCAAAGGGATATCCTACTTTCCGAATAGTTTTAAAGTCTCTTGACATACAGCAAACCATAACATCGGTACAAAATACTGTAGGAAATAGCAAATAAGCTTATTGTACGTTTATATAAATTTGGAGAAATTTTTGCCATGCCAAATTTTTGCCAAATTTCCAAACTTTCCAACTTTATTAGAGGATCACTAGGTTTGGTTTCTTACATTGTAACTGGAACTAAACATAACTGGCAAAAATGAAAATAGATTAGCTGCCTGCTGATAAGCTCCATGACTAAAATTCCTTGGTGCAAGCAGGCAAGCTAACAGAAGTTAAGTGTTCAGTGGCCTAGAAATGTTCTCATTGATATAGGCTGTATTTTGTTTCATTTGGAAAAAGAAAAGCCAAGAGTTGCTGAAGAGAACTGAACTTTGTTTTTAAACTATCTTTTGCTAATTTTTGTTCCTTTTAGTCTGCCCTGCTGGCTGGAAACCTGGTAGTGAAACAGTAAGTCGAACTAATCTTTGTATTAAGGGGATGGCTGGGGCCAAAGAAGAATGCCAACCTTACAATAAGCTTTCCTTGTAATAGTACTGTCTTGATTTTGTAAATGAAGTTAACAAGCATTGCTAGGCAAAAATCAGAAGAGTACAGGCATTCTTTAAACTATAGGAAAAGTAGCTAAAACTAGAGAAAGCAGAAGATGGGACTTCATGCTATGAATTTTAAAGCCAAGTATCCAGAGAAATATACCACTAAAAACAAAAAGGGAACATGGAGACTTGGTAAAATAAATTCAGAGCTCTCAGAGATCATATATGGAATTTCTTCCTATACTGTGGGCAAAGAAAAGTCACAAGCAAAACCTGGTTTAAGTAAGACTGAAGCTAATGATTGTCTCCTTATCATTTGAAGGAAAAAAGATTGAAACAAGTTCATTCTCTCATTTAGGGAGGCTGTGTAATTTATAGACAATCGCTGAAGTAGTGTCTGGCCAAAATACAATTTGGAAACTTACTGGAACCTTTTTTAGTTAACATGTTATCTTCTAAAAATCAAGAGTTTTACACAAACTGTAGTTATGAAATTGAAAAATACTAGAGCATTAGAGGAAGAAATCATCTTAGGATAAAAGAAAAATATAGACTCCTAAGACTTTCTTAGCAAACAAAAAAAAGTACCATTGGCCACAGACAATGAGAGGTAGAAATTCACTGTGTAAGCTCACTCAGATTAGGTAAAGTAACACTGGTTTTGAACCAGGTTTTGATGGGTTTGCAAAACAGCTTTGTCCTTGTGGGTTAAAGTTAATATTACAATACAAACGTACTCACCTCTACATAGATCTGATGGATCTCAAAGGGGATTTGAAGTTAGGCATTAAAGTAGTACTTTGAGCACTAAGTACTTTAAATTATAAATTAGTCATTAGGTTAGTTTATAATTACTGATACTTACAGAGAGAAATATGAATCAGATACTATAGGCATCACCTGAGAAGCCTTAAAAAGCATTTTAGGATAGGCCTTCAAGCCAGGGGCACCTCCTCCTGGAGCTGTAACAAAAGCATCAGTACTGATGAATAATGTCACCGTCAATCACAGACATGTGCTGAGAGATCAGCAAGAGCTCCCAAGAAGTACAAATTAACAACGAAGGGTATCATAGGGTGAGGATTTTGCATATCTGAAAACATGTTAACTATCCATTTGATTAACAGGGGGGAAGGGCAGGGAGCACAAAACTTCTTTGATAATCTGATCAAAACCATGGATTCTCCCTCCAGAAAAATGCACATGTGTTATCATACGCTGTGTTTGGACATTCTTTTTTTATTCTCAGCTTTACTAAGGTATAATTGACAAATAGAATTGTATATATTTATTTAAAGTGTACAATGTGATTTGACATATGCATACATTGTAAAATGATTAGTACAATCAGATTAATTAACAAATGCATCACCTCACATAGTTACCTTTTTCTGTGTATGGGAGGAAGTCTTAAGATTTAGCAAATTTCAAGTATACAAAACAGTATTATTAATTATAGTCATCATGTTATACATTAGATCCCCAGAAGTTACTCCTCTTGAAACTGAAGGCATGTACCCTTTGACCAGCATCTCCCCATTTCCCCCATTTATGCAACCACCATTTTCTTTCTCTATGGGCATTCTTCCAACAGACATTTCTTGAGCACTTGCTGTATAGCAACTATTCAAACAATAGCCAGAAGGTATTTATTAGGGAACACTACAGCCAAGGTCCTTGCCCTCGGAGTTACATTCTAATTTTATTTATTTTTTGTTTTTTGGTTTTTTTTTACTCTTTTTAATTCCCCACCCCTCCCCACCCCCACATCCACTCCTGACCTATGGATGTTGCCATCTTACTTTTTTAAGAACTGGATCTCTGAAGGCGGGGTGTCTCCTCCCACACGCTCGTGGTGTGTACCCAGGGCCTGGCACACTCGGGACATGGTCCATGGCTCCACCTGGGGTGCGAACCCAGGACCTTCTGCGTGTAAAGCAGATATGCTAACCACTACACTATGGAGCCACCCGACATTCTAATTTTAGGTTGTGGCAAATGTTTCAGAAACAGGTTGATAGGAGTGAGTTGGTAAGAGAGTGCCTGGGGTGAGGATAAAGTGGTCAGGAGAGATTTCTAAGACATTTGAGTTGAAACGTTGAGTGAAGAGGGAGCCAGGCATGCACAGAGCAGTGAAGGGCACAGGCCAAGGCAGGAACCAACTTAACCAGCTCCAGGAACAGAAAGGGGGCTTGTGGCAGGAATAGAGTGAGCTCTGAGCAGTGGGGTAGGAATGCCAGTGTCCTGTGGCATGGAGCACTGGGGTACAGTGAACTAGCTGAGCCATGTGGAGTCACTGGTGACCACAGGGCAGAAAGTAGTTTGGAGCGGTTGAGTATGGGGGTGAGAGCAGGATAAGGAAAAGGAGATGAAGTATGAACTAGTTCAAGAAAGCCATGAAGGGGAGAAGGAAAGAAAGTAACTGGAAAGTGGGGGATGTAGGATCAGAAAAGGTTTGGAGGTGGTGTTTCTTTGAAGATAGATGAAGTTTTCATCTCTATTTTCCTCACTTCTCCCCTGTATATTGCACAGGCCTCCCCAATTTGTCTCCCTGGCCTCAAGCTTCTCTCCAATGCATGTCATTCTCCAGATGAGAACCTTTTAGTGGCACTCCAGTACTCACAGGACAAAGTCCAGATACTGGGCACAGCCTTTAAGCCTTTGCATTCTTTGTCTTCATAGGTCTTTCCTGAGTCACCTTCCCTGTGGTTCTTGCATGCTGTGCTCCCACCAGGTTACCTGACCCATTTTCCCCTAAAACAAGCCCTGCTTTTTCAGACCTTTGTGCCTTTTCTCAAGTCTTTCTAGAACCTGGAATACCTGTCCCCTTTTCTAAATTCTACTCCTTTTTCAAGATCAACTTAAGTGCCAGCCCCACTCTGCGACCATCCCTAATGCCATCTCAGCCTGCACTGAGTCACACAGCCTGCATCATACACAGTCGTATTATACATTGCATCAAATGTTGTGTGCACGGACATCTTCCCCATGAGCCCCAAAGGCATGGACTTCAGTAGTTACCACTGCCCACCATGCTTTTGACACAAAGTTATTCCATAAGTAGCTGGAAATTGAATTTAAATGCAGAGAAATCATAAATTAGCAAAGACAGAAAACTCAAAGTGATGCCTAAAAAACTAGGTAATGTTTATTTTATACTGAAGAAAAATTCAGAAGAAAATGCATATAGAATTATCGTAAGCTGATTACAAGAGCTTTCTTTATATGTAAGGATAGATGCACTTTACCTGTAACTATCAAGTAACAGTTAATGTGAGGTCAATTTATATGGAAATTTCAAATGAGTCTAGTAGGTTTCTAAGGCTGTGATGCTCTAGTAGAGAGCAGTTTTTTGTTCGGAGTATTTGTTCAGTCACTAAATAGTTATTGAAGGTATGCTTCATGTTGTATTTGAGTTTGTTTGTTTGTTTGTTCTTTTTACTTTGCAGTTTGAAAGTAAAGTTTGCATTCTGGACCTCCAAAAAATCCATTTGAACACACTGCCCCCTTTTCAAGTTGTTATGACATACCAACATTTCAGCAGATGATTTAGAAATACATTAACATCTGTAGCCATGCTCTCTTAATGTTTGGTTTAATTAGATCAAACCTGAAGATGCCATGAAAGCCTGGTGGCCAAGAGAAGAGCTGTAAGTAAATTTGGGGGTGCTTGAGTACAGATGTTAATTTATTAACAAGTTATTTGCCTTTTGGCACAGCTGAGATTAGTAGGTAGGACAAATCCAGTTTTTCCTATATACATATGATATATAATTTGGCACCCAAAAAGTATCTTCTTTAGTCAAGAGATAGGCAACTAATGTTGGACAACCAATGACATACTTTGGCTTTTAAAATGAATAATTTGCATTTTTCTTTTAACAGATAATCCCAGATCCAGCTGGAAAACTGAAGTATTTCGATAAACTGAACTGAAAAATACTTCACGTTATGATGCTCGAATGTTCCCAATAAAGTTCACCGTTTTACCACATTGTGTTGCAGTAGTAATTTCTTGGTGAATATAAGAATCCATTTTAGGGTCCAAAGATATTTAGTGTTCAAATTAGACACGAATGCCAAAAGATAGGCAAGTTATTCTCTTTCCAAAATAAGAAATGTCAGGTTGACTCAAACTAGTAATAACAGTAACAACTAACATTTGCATAGTATGTGCCATGTGCCAGGTGTTATACCAGGCAGGTTAGGGCCATTATTTAATCCTCACAGCAACTGTGAGTTCTTTATTTTACAGACAAGGAAACTGAAGCCCAGATAAGCTACTCACCTAGAGTCACAGCTAGCTCACAAAGGTAAAATCAGACTTTGAACCTAAACAGGCTCATTCTAGTTTCTGAGCTCTTAACAACACTCCACTGTGGCTACCCTTCTGCACCTTTGAGGGTGGCAGGAAAGGACAGGTTGTGAGCAGTCTCCTTCCACAGTATCTGGTAGGGACAGCTGACTCCAGAGTCCACTGCTCTGTACAACATAAAGTCCTCTGGACACACACACACCCCTTCTCTAAATTCATGTTTTCCACTTGTACCAAATTTACAAGTAACAACTTACATGTTTATATTTAGTTTAACAAGTAAAAGTTGAATCCCTGAATATATGTCGCTAGTTCTTAACAAATGACCATATATAAAGCTGAACTCCAGGGCTACCTCATGACCTCATTTGCCACCCCAATATGGCAAGGACTGTCATAATCATCTACAGATGTGCCATGTAGTTAAGTGACCCCATTCCCAAGAGAATTTGCCTCATCCTGTCTTCTGTGTTAATCCCTCTCATCACTCCTGGGGAAGCCATCACTAGAACTAGGGGTATTACAAGCCTGGCTGAAACTCTGTCATAAATGGCAGATGGTTAGTGATAGGCATTTGGATCTGGACAGAGGAATCCAACTGCCATTTATAACCCTTTGCTATAACAAAGTACGTTCTAAATGCTAGCTTACAGTCGAAATTCTAAAAGCCAAGCTATTAGTACAGTTGAAGACTGCTAGTACTTTGGTGCTGAAACAGGTCTGTGACCATCTTGTCACTACTTCCAATACAACTAGAATCCTGTTCTCAGATTTCCTCTTTCCAGTCTGAAAAGTACAAACTTTTTACTTATGGAACAAGCCTGTATCTTCTTGATTAATAGTTTACATTCTATGGAGCTTTTTTCTAACCTCGTGTTCATTTTAGGTAAGTTTACAAGGAAAAAAGGTATTTTTAGATGCATTCAAAAAAGCCAGTCATTAATATTTCATTCAACATTCAGCAACCATTGATCACTTAAACACTTGGCATGTATCAGTGACAAAAGATTTTTCTGCCCTCAAGGAACTTAGTATTTAATTACTAAAGCAGGTGTTGATAGTGTAGTAGTTTCTGAGGGTCTACAAAAAAGTGGAAATAAATCTGGACTTACCACTTTCCTATTAATTGGGTAATGTAAATACCTATAAATAAAAGAGCATCAAATGTACTCCTTAGAGCCTTTTGTAAACTAGTCCTTCAAAGAGCTGACTTCTGAAAGCCTACAGGTCCAAAATTATATTCTAAAGATGATCTCATGTGGCCATTTACAGAAGACTGGATGAAGAGTATCCAGGAAGGATCGTCTCCTGCCCTAATGGAAAAGATGGGCCCTGGGCCTGACCAGGTCGCACCCACAGAAGAACTATTCCTTGAACATACTGGCCTACCATAATCTAGAGCAGTGCTTCCCACCCAGGGACAGTTTGCCTCCAGGGGACATGGTATTGTCTGGAGATGTTTTTGGCTCTCACACCTGCGGGAGTGCTATTGGCATTTAGTGGATAGAGGCCAAGGGGGCTGTGACTCATCCTCCAATGGACAAGACAGCCCCACAACAAAGACTTAACTGGCCCAAGATGTCAATAGTGAGTGGTAAGGCTGAGAAACCCCTCTCTATAGACAGCTGCCCACAGACAGAGGTGGAGACTGGTTTAGTTAGTAGCTGCCTCTACAGGAGGACAGACTACACCATGACACTAGGCAGTTATCCAAAGTAGGTCAAGAGGTGACTTGAAGTTTCTATGAAACACAGGCAATCTTTTCAGTGTGTGTACAACATCTGTAATTCCATGCTTCTCCCTCCAATTTCTGATCTGTTGACTCCCAGTTAAGTCTTGCCAGTACCTTGAGCTTTCCAGTGATTGCAATGGACTATTTTTCCAGAGATTTCTTAGTCCCCACACTCTCATGCAAGGGTCCAGTCCTCACTCCTATCATTTCTTTTCTGTCCAAGGGCACATCTAATCTTACATCCTAAATTTTCCATCTGTCGGGAGACTTCCAGGTTGTTATGTTTTATTCTCAAATACATTAACGCTACTTGACTATTTAATGATATTTTTGTACCTTAAGCCCCCACATCTGATATCATGGAATGCATCCTTATATTTCATTACCCTTGAACTTTCTGACAATGCTGTCACTGAAATATCTTTGAATAGTTACTAGTATATGAATGTGATAAAATGTATTTCAGATAAATAGCTCAGAAAGGTCTCCATGTCAGCAGAAAGATATTTTTGTGTGTGTACACATACATATACATAACACATATACACACTTCTATAAACTCATTAAAATTTTTACCCAGCTTTTCAAAGGAAAGAAAAATGTTTAGCATAGTTATGATATAGTTAGTCTTAGCAAAGCAACTTTTATCAAGTCCATTATTAACATAATAACACAACTTTGGCATAATGCTGTACACTTATGTAAAAACCTAAAAATAGTTTTAAAGATCCACCTTCCTGAGACTTAACCTTTTAAATGAACAAATTCAAAAGCCAAGTCAAACACTCAAAGTCACCTAAATCACATATTTGTTCATACAGAAATATTACCTACACCGTGTACAAGGTAGTTTGCAAGACAATGCAGATAAAAAGATATGACACAATCATTCCCTCAAGAAGCCCAGTCTCCCAATGAAAGCAGCAATATGATGTAATAAATGCTAAAAACACTGACACTTGTGGTGGCTCCAACGTGACCATGAGCAACTACAAGGAAAGACTGGAATGAGGGAAGGTGTCACAGAGGAGGGGAGTGTAAGCCCATTTCCTACTCCTCCACTGAAGGCTCTATCACCAGAAGTGCACCATTTTTTTATAAAAAGATAGTACTTGTGACCCAACCTCAAGAGACGGAGCACTGACTGATTTTTCTCTCTCATGATAATCTTACTAGGAGATGGCATATACTTTAGAGTTGATTGGCCAAAGTTAGGGGTCCACCATGCGGCCAAGGTTAGACAAGGTAAAAACTGAATCTGCAGACGTGATTTCGTTAACTTCTCTGGTCATTTGTACAGCTCAACTGGGACACATCTATCAGAAACAACTGGCAAGGTTTCCATTAAAGAAAATACGCTGCACTGTAACGCAAAGGCCACGAGATGGCGCCAAGCACACCGAAACCAGCCACTTGCCACATCCTGAGGCCCCTTTCCAGGCTAAACTGAAAGAGCAACAACTAACTTTCAAATGTTTTGTTTTGTTTTGTTTTGTTTTGTTTTATGTAATCTAACTTAGGAAAAAATTACTAAAAATTTCAGACCAATTCAAAACTAAGGACAACTCAAGTAGGCATCTTAATTTGTACTGAGTACAACTCCTTCCATCAATGACCCTGACCCAGGTGGAAGTACATTTTACACTGTGACGTAGTACACAGGTAAATGTGTTTGTGCACCCTGTACAAGCATAAGTTTCACACAACACTTACCATTACTATGCAAAATGCATTCTGATCTTTTATTTTTGTAATGTTGGTCACAACCCATAAATTTCATGACTCACTAATGGGTCACGACCCATAGTTTGAAAAACTCATTTGTTTTAGCCATATTTTCTCTTCTATTAAAGGTGCACAATTTCTTTAACACAAAACACAAGATCCCTACCCTTTCTTTGGTTACTATAATCGTTCCTCTGCAGTATTAATTTCTCAGTACCTCTGGATTCCTGAATGGCTTTCAGAAAAGCCTGTTTTATTCTGAGGCTCCATTTCTTCTTTAGCATTCACATCTTAAATAGGATTTTATTTTTAAGATGATATGCAATATATTCATTAAAGTATTTTGATAACTAAACAGCTGAATCAAGTGAAGAAATATAAGCCTAAATCAGGGGACCATAGAGTGAAAAAGTGTCCCTACTTTTATGGAGGAAGAAATGAAACCTGAAGCAATGAATCTCCAATTGTACCCTGACCTAGCTCATTGCAGATGTAGGCGAGACCTCACAGGTGTAGACATTCAGGCCACTTCTCCCACGACGCACTGCCTGCCAGACGCTGGACCAAAGCACCCCCAAATCCGCCTTAGATTGAGCCTCTTAGATCAAAATAATCTCATGATACAAGTTTCATCTGGAAGCCATGTGATTTACCAAAGACCCTTAAATCCATTTTGAACTTGCCAAATCCCTATTTTTCATTCCTCTTTCTTGTTACCTATTTTACAGCAGTTCATTATTTGTTGCCAAAGGAGAGGAAGAAAACATCCACAAGTCAATTTAAAGAATCTATCACAAATGAAGCAAAAGTTTTATTCTAAGGGGAAGCTTTTAAAAATGCCAAAAATATTTCAGCCAACCTCATCAATTATGGTTATAATATATATCGGAATACAATCAGAACCCATTGCATTCTGATATATATAGTCTCATACACATACATACATATATATATATATATATAAAATCACAAGTTAATCCTTTATAACAGCTAAAAAAATATGTATAAAATGTGGCAAAGGTTCATTCTTCCCTTTGCAAAATGAGAATATTAATGCCTCATACCCCCTTTCAACTGTCCTCCCTTGACCTTCAGCAGACACACTTTCACTTTTACAGTAGCAAGGCTGTTAATATCAATATTCTCTGCTGCAACCACAATCAAGTCTTCTATTCTTTGTATTTAGGTTGACTTTAAGAGCTAAAATAATAATAATAATAATAATAATAATAACAACCAGCATTTACATTTTAAAAACCAAGGGAAAGAAATAATAGTATAAACAGTACTAGAAACATCATACTCAGACCCAAATAAAAATATCAGGAGAGATATAAAGTATATGTTCAAGCTGAGAGAAGGTACAGCAAACATAGAGAAGGCAAACTTACCTCTACAAAACCTTATAGTTACAAATATAAACAAAAAGGGAGTATATGATTGGTAAGAGAATAGAATGAACATGAAGCTATGAAAGACAATAATTGATTAAATATAAGTAATCTGCAACCGGGTTTGTTCAGTAATCTACTGGAGGTCTTTGTCAAAATCTTCTGACAAGCTAATTAAAAGCAGACAGTTATACAGCATTTTGTGTTTACCTCTGTGAAACGAATGAAGTAATCTTCAAGTTCCTATATTCATATTTTCTCCACTACCTTGTCATGGTGACCTTTACAGTTCAATACTATGAATAAACTGAATATTCATCTAGACAGCCTCAGAGTCACAATGAAAATAAAATGTCCCCAGAAAAGATTTTTAACCAAGATTTAACTCAATGAAATAAACATTGACTGAATGCTGAATACGTCCTGGACATTGCACAGAGAGAAGCACACAAATAAAAGTCAAAGTCACTGCCCTTCAGGAGCTCATGATACACCAACTATGTTTAAAATATGTAGTCTCAAATTTTCATTGTTATGTTGCCTTTTAAATTTTTTTTTTTTTTGCTGCGTTAATGGGGCATATTTTCCTCAGAAAAATTATGTTTTTTTTTTAAATACTGAATTCCTCACAACAATATATATTCACAACCAACAAATCCCAAAAAGGTTACTAAATAAGAAAAAGATGGGGAAAAGGTTGATTTTATTTTCTTGCTGGTCTTAATACATATTTTCTAATAATTCTGCAGTGGTTCCAAAGGATAAGCTGATGCCCTGAGGCTAATATAATTTATATTTTCCCCTGTGCCTGACAAATCAGTGGAAACCAGAATGAACTCTTCTTTATGCCAGTAACGTCCTTCAGGGTCATTTTTGTTTTAACAAACTCTTCCTATTGAAGATTCAAAGTAGGCCAACTTTTCTTCTGCTAATCCATCTCAGACTCAGGCTCACAAGTAGGCCAGGAAGCTTGGCCAGGTCAGCTGATTTTGAAAAATCGTATTACAGGGTTTTGAGCGCTTTGGAAAAAATTCTTGAGTATACACACTTTGAATAAAATGGGTAATCAGAATCTGACTAATGTGCCAAGAAACATTTCTTTAAGCAGATAAAGGAGCACAAACTTACTTTTTAAAATATTTTTGAATATAGTAAATCTAGGGAGAATCAATAAAAATGTTTAAGGTAGAGTGAGATTTCTGTTCTTGGCATTGATTCTCAGTATAGATTTTTAAACGAAGCCAAGGTAACTTTCCTATGACATAGATGTCCTTTTTGTTGTTTTATTTTTACTATAACAGATTATAAGATAGCACTTATTATGTGCCAGGCCCAATACTAAGCACTTCACAAATATCACCTCACTGGATCCTCTTAACAGCCTTAAGAGGCAGATATAACTACTATTTCCATTTTGCATATAAGGAAATTAGGCATCATTAGGTGAAGTAATCTGTTCAAATATAACAATCGGTGGCAGAGCTGAGATTCCAAACTGCGCAGTCTGTCTACAGATTCACAGCTCTTAACCAGACATATTGAAGTTTCTGAGTGTAAGCTTTGATATTGAGATAACTTTTGTGATGATTTATTTTTACTTTAATCAAAAGTAATATATGTACTAGACCTAAAAACTAAATAATAACCAGCAGTCTCCCACTCACTACTACTCATCGGATTACTACTGACTCACTGCAACCCCTTTTAATTTTCTTTTTTTTTCCCATCACATAATTCTAAAAATAAAACAAAACCTGCTTTTTAAAATGCCAAAAATATTTCAGCCAACCTCATCAATTATGGCTGAGATCTGATTGTATTCTGATATAGTCTCATGTATACATATACATATATATATAATTATTAGTTAACCCTATATCATAACAGCAGAGAAAATATGTATAAAATGTGGCAAAGAGCCAATATTCTAGATCTAGTCTGTGCCTATTCCACCTATACACAGTCACAGGGTTGGCTTTGGGAACTTACTTTCCCTCCTAACCTTCACTTTCCATCATCTGCAAAATGTGGGGAATAACAGTATTGACCTCAAAGGGTGATTATAAGAATTAAATGAGAAAATACATCTTAATGTCATCAGCACAATGCCTGGCACATAAGAATCCAGTATGTGTTAGCCACATATAAAAATTCTTACTTTGTGATTACACCTTTTAACTGATTTTGGGCCACCCTTCACTTATAAGTTGCCATAGGATTCTATAACCAAATAAAGAATCGCTTAAGTATTTCCAGGTGCTTTCATGTTAAAGCATAAAGCATTGATTTTGAACTTGAAGTTCTTGCCCAGAAACAGAAATCGGTAACACCAACTTGTATTCTATCAAAGTGGAGGCAAAAATCTCATAAACTAACCTTCACTATCCTCTTGATGCACTTCCTTTGGCCTCTATCTTCTCATCTGTAAAGGAGCAAAATGCTAAAAGATTATTTCAAATGTTGTGCATTTAAACACATTGTTGGAAGTTAACATTTTACAAAACATCAAAAATGACAGCAATTATACTCCAAAGCAAGACTGCCGACTCTTGAAAGCTGGAAATATAAGATCTAAAATGCTATCCAAAATTTAGTTTTAAGAAACATAGTACTAATATTTGATTCTTCACACCAAAGAAGGGCATAATGATTTACTCCTTGGACAATATACTAGACTGCCTTTTCATGTTACAAAATAGAGCACAGAGTCTGATCTCAGCTTTGTAAAAGTTATAAAAACTCCTAGCGTGTTCAATTTATTCATAGGTATTAACAAAAAGAAGAAGGTCCATGGTTAAGTGTCACGAGAACTAAACAAAGTTAAACAGGTGTTCTTATGGCCCTACTTTTCAAAGTGTCTTTTGTAAGCTAATATGCACTATAACATATCACAGGAGGGTTAGCCTAGGCCGTGCTTCCCAATGTTACTCATCAATAAAATATTTATAAAAGAGCATCTCACTAGCAGCAGGTGTACAAGGAATGTACCTAGAAGAGAGAGCTGGGCACTTGCAATGACTCACACCCTTGCCATCCAGCCCTAGACACCATCACTTTTTGAAACCGTTTTTTCTTACTGGCATCTCTCAATCGTCCAACTGGTAGCCTTTTCCCAGTGCTCATCTTTATAACTTCCATGACACCACTGATCATTACCTTCATAAAAATGCCTTTGAGAAGCAGGATGACACAGTTAGGACCTGAGAATCTGTCTGGCTGCTCTTGGAGCCCTTGAGCCAGCATGATACAAATCCAACCAGCCTGTTAGAGAGGCCTGACCAGCCTCCACCCATGCCAGTCACCCCAGCTGACATATCAAATGTTCCCAGCCCAGACAAGCTCCCAGCTGAACGCAGCTGCCTGAGGGACCGCAGCCAATGCCACATAAAGCAGAAGAGCCTCCCAGGTGAGCCCAGCTATCCCACAGAATCAAATATAGCTTTAGATAAAAGGTCTGTCTGCACAAACTCATTGAAAATAAAATGGTGAAGTCTCTGGGGTTAGGAGAAGGACTTGAGTTCTTCAGGATCAAATTCCTGGCTCTATTCAAAGAGATGACAGAAAATGGGTCATATCATAGAGAATGCAGGTAGCAAAGGGAACACAAAGACAGGGTACTTGGGTTCCCACAAGAAACGGTTCCACAGCATCACATGGGCACACACAACAGTGCAAAGCCTACTAGAGTGAACTCTTCTAAAGAAACCAGTGATAAAGATACCATCCTTGAAGACTGCCCATTGAAGAAATACCTTAGCAAAAACTAAGAACTTAGTAAGAAAGGCATGAAGTAAAATTGGGATATTTCAGCGTGAACTATTCGATATAAAACCACATCCAACCGACATGAGGAAGTTCCGTGACAGACACACAGCAGTGCTGGTACCGGTTAAAAGTTCGATAAAGAGGTAAACACAATAGAATATATAGATGTCAAATTATAATGTACACCTGAAAATTATGTAATTGTATTAACCAATGTTACCCCAATAAACTTAATTTAAAAAAAAAGTTTGATAAAGAGACAGAACACTATAAATATCTAGAACCTACTGTATTTCCTTCATAGTTTGCTTCATCTCATCTTCTTAAAGTCTTGTGTTAAAATCTCTAGTTCTTATAACATAAAAATCTTTATTGGTAGATAACAGACTTTAGGGTTAATATTCTGACATCCAAAATTACTATAACAAGTAATTTAACTAAAAAGACAATGAGAAATTTTTTTAAAGGTACATGTCAGTACAATTCAGAGTCAATGAATGGCATTTTTCACCTAGGAAAATGGGAAAGATGTTTTTCAAAGAATAGGATAAAATGTGGCAAAGTTCAGGGAAAGTGCTGATGAGTAAGTGATGCATGCAGCTGCTTTAGAGGGTTACGTGAAATACATATTCAAAACATTCAACATGTGCATACTATTTTTAATAGACATCACTTCTCTACAATTTTCCTAAGGAAATAATTTAAGGATTAAATGTTTTAGCTACTTAGGATATTTACTGCAATGCTGCTTATAATAGCAAGGAAAATTCTAGAAAAAGCTTTGATGTACAGCAATAAATGGATAAATGTATACTTGTATAATCTGTATAAAAGGAAGCAGTAAGTCTCTTTATTGGACTCCACTTAACATTCACGCCACTCTCCAGGGCACATCCCTTCCTGTCAGTCACCTCTGAGGCCCCAAGGGGTCTACAGGTAGATGTGTAAAATGCTGCGCTGAAGGGCCAGGCGAAGCTCGGGACGGTAGTAGTAAGTCCTGTGTAGGGATGAGGCCTGATGCTAGCAAGCTATCGTGCCACACAGGCCCGATTCCGGGAGTCACATGGCACGCCTCCCCAGCAGTCGTGTTTGTGCCTATGACCGACTATGCCAGAAGTGCCTGTTCATGGTAACTGTGATCTCAGTAAATACTAAAGTAATATGATTTTCTTTAAAAGCACTCCAACTAATTCTGAGGCAAAGCCAAGTTTGTGACCACTAATTTAGAACCCACATAAAGACTGAATCTTTCCTGGGCACACCTTCAGACATGACTTTTTTCTTCTATGCAGCCTCGTCTTTCTCTTCTGAATTTGATCAACTTCTCATTCCATCAAGGGAAGAAACTGTCTTGGCTGCAGACTCATGGGAATACCTGCCTTTGGGTTCCTAGGTGACACTGTGATACTAGGTATGGCCTCCCTTGCTGTAGTCCCAGAAAATAGTATGGTGTACTGTTCAAGAGTACCCTGGCCCCACACAGTGTGGTTCTGAATCCCAGCACCACCACTTACTAGCGGTGGGACCTTGAGCAAGTGACTTAACCTCTCTGTGCTTCAGTTTCCTGAGTGACCTAGCCCTGTGAGAGGGTTACAGAACCTACCTCAAAGTGCTGGTGGAAAAAAATAAATGAGCTAATGCATGTCGACTGCTGAAGATTGGGCCTACCTAGCACACAGGAAGTGTTCTGTAAGTATTAGCAGCTGTTATTATTATTGTTCTTGCTTTTTAATGATACATCCTGCCCGGCTCCTAGTGCAGTGCGCTCAAGAGTTGTCTGGCGAGTGAAAGAATGAACACACGGTCCTGTGTTTCCTCACCCGGATCATCTCCGAACACCTCCACTTGGTATGGCTTTAGATCTAAAGCTTCCCACAAATCTTTCTGAATGCTACATCTTTCAGCAAATCCCTTCACCACAACTTTCCATCGACCCTCTGTAACAAAAGCTGGGAAGTGGAGGGTGGCAAAACGCAAAGGACTCATGTAGGGTTGATGGGATGTAGACAGCGCAGGGGAACAGCAGCAAAGGTCAGGCTTAAAGAATGCCCTCCGAACTCCTTAGAAGGAAGCCACATATATATTGATAGTTTGAGATATGTATAAGAAAAGAATGTTTCCAATGGCATAAAAAGCCATCTGCCCTAATTTCTTTAGCAGGCAGAAGGCAACATGGTGGGTTCACAATTCATATTGTCTTCAAAGTATTGATTATTTAATAACTCTCTCTCCCTCTGCCTACCCAGCTGCTCTATTCGTTTTGCTTTTCTGATCATCCTAAAAGCTGAATACATTGTTTTTCGCTATGGAAGATGAGAATAAACACTAAAACCGATACAAGTGCTCAGGCTTTCCCTGGGCACTGTGTCTCCGAGGACTGCTGGTCTCCAACAAGCGCAGTTTCCCCGGGGCTCCACGGGTAGTCCTTTTTCGGGGTCATCGGTAAATCCATGGAGTTAAAATGCCGCTGCCCATCTAAATACAACATGGACTCTGAAACACAAGAGAGAGAACCATGGAAAAACTTGCAGCACCTCAGAAAACCATGATACGAGCACAAGGCTACTCAAGGACACTGGGACAGCGACAAGAATGCAGAACTGGTGCCAGACGAGCACTGTCGAACCAGAGGGTGTGCAAGGTTCCCAAGGGAACGGGCCTCTACTCTCACCCCTTTCCTTTGGCCAGACCGGTCTTTGACCACCAGTGCCTGCATGCAGCTGGCACCCATCCTACAGACAACAGCCACGTAGGCAGAGCAGCCACGGCCATCTGCGGGCCATGAGGTGTCCTGGGGCTGCAGAAACTCGAAAGCACCATCTCCTAAAGATATGCTCTCAAGTTAACAGGCATCAGTTAACTCCTAATTTTCAATGACAATTTAAAAGGAGAAAAATCTCTTTAAAAGTTGTCTCCGTTGTCAGCGACTAACCATCACTGCTGCTTACCTCCATATGTTCTGGGGAAAACCAAGGGCACATCTTTCTCTGACATGAACGTGTAATGAAAGATATTGGTGGTCGTATGCTCTTTATCGTGCAGAGAGGCCACTTCACTATGTACTCTGACTTGAATGTAATTGTCTTGAGTAAAGCAAACCTAAGAGATTAGAGACATGACAGTCAGTCAGTCAATCTCATTGGGAAGGGGGAACAAAGCAGTCATAAGAGATGCAGTGGCTTTAGGATATAAACGCTTCTCTTTCAGGCCCAAATGATAAAAAATTGTATTTTATCTTGTCGCACACCTACCTGGGAAGAAAGAAACAGCAACGATCCAACTTCGACAGGTTTCTGAAACATGATATCATCCACTGCTACTATAAACGGTCGGGAACCACTATTGGGGAAGGCAGAATTTGGGGTCAACTGCAAAATTCAGATGATCTCTATTTTTTTCCCTAACAATGAGCTGAAACAGAATTTAAATGATTAAAGAATAAACCTAGAGAAGGAGAAATAACCATACCAGTGAGGAATAGTAAGAGACGCCAATGGGATCAGATCTATGCCAAAATCACTCTATCTTTTCCCTTCAGCATATCATCACCTCCTTTTCTCAGGTCTTTACAGGTGTACCTCAGAAATACTGCGGGTTCAGTTCTACACCATACAGTAAAGTAAGCATTGAAATAAAGTGAGTCATAATCTTTTTGCTGGTGGAGGATCCTGCCTTCAATTTGTAAAAAAAAAAAAAAAAAACGCAACATCTGTGAAGTGCAATAACTCAAATCGCAATAAAACGAGGTATGCCTGTAATGTACTAACTTACCTAGTCGGAGCTACAGTCCTAAAATGAAGATCGAACCCAACCGGTATCAGTGTGGTATTTCTTTTAAAACACAACGTATTCCCCAGCACTTCCATACTGCTCTATAATGTTTCATTCGGGTGCGGTAGCATAAATCGCTTCTCAAAAGTTAAGACGACCTTAAATCTAACTCACCCAAAGTTACAAGCAGTAGCCCATGCAAGTTCATATGCTTTCCTCATGAGGAAACCGCCAAAGATCCGATTGAAAATGTTCCTCTCCTACAGGATATAAAATTAATATTAACAAATACAAACTCATGGCCACCCTCATATACAAAACAAAGGAATCAATGCCATAGAAATGGAGGCAAATTTAAAGGTGTCAAATTGTAGATGAGTATCACGAATTCAAGTTATTCTATTTATATTTTTCACCAAATTACAATACCTGAGGGTGGCAGATTTCCAAGCTCTTCAGCTTTGAATTCTCCATCCACACTGCATTAGAGGGCAAAACTCGACTTCGAAAACTTGCAGTCCTGTGCAAAGGGAGAGTCAGTAAAGCCTGTTAAGGACATGGTTCGGCTGCTGAAAAGTAAACTATTTGCAAATAATCCCAATACGTTCAGGCAAGCTTGGTTCTGGAGAAGTCCAAGGTTTAAAGGCTTTCCCAACATGGACTCTCACCAGCCTCACTTACTTCGAATCCAGCGTGCTAAGAAACATGTCATGTATAGTCGTCTTCTCCTCAGCACTGGGAGCCATTTTCAGTAACGACATGGAGCTGAAGGCGACCCTTCTCCCCTTGTTCACTGGAACGTGGGACAATAGAAAGAGCCACAATCAGGAGAGTCACACTACACATTGGGGTTCCTGAACTGGGCTACCCTGCATCCTACAAAAGCAGTATTCCCGGAGAGCAAAAAGCTCGCTGGAACTTACACATACATCCCACATAAAACTGTTGGTGATTCTCTGCTTCCACATGGAAGTCGTATCCACTCAGTGTGAAACCACTTATAACTATCCTGACCTAGCGCCCTGACCAGCAGTTATTTCATTAAGATACATTTCTCATTTCATTAAAAATGACTTCAATTAATAAATATTGGTTGATTGATAAAATTGTTCAAAATATGGACTCCACAGAACAAAAAATAAGGTATTTTTAATTTCAGTGAATCCTTGGCATTATTAAGACACCTGACTGGTATATGAAGTCCATATATACTCCTACATAATCTCCTCTACAGTACAATGTGCTCTTTAAAGTTTATCTTATTATAAACAAATTAATATACATTCTCCTTTTCTAAAGAGCTCTTCTTCCTCAGGGCCTTCAGGGATGAGTGGGTTTACAAATGCCGGCCTAAAGAGAAGGAAAGAGTACAGTTAAAATGTGCCATCATCTAATAAGAATGGAAGATGAACAACTACCCGCTAGTTTTAAAGTCTTTGCTGTTCGTTTTGGGTAACACTTACTGACGGCTTCACACAAGAACGTGGAACAACTAGGAGAGGCTTCTGGTTACAGCCTTACCTGTACACCAGAAAGTTCACATTATGAAAAGGACATGGCCGTTTGCCAAAATGTTTCACCTGACCCGAATCATGAGGGAACAGTCAAAATAGGTTGTAGAACATTCTACAAGACAACTGGCCCGGACTTTTCAAAAATGTCAACGTCTTAAGAGACAGAAAATAGCAGAGGGACTATTTTAAAGAAACATGATAACCAACTGCAATACACGATCCTTGATCAGATCTCGATTCAGGGGAAGAAGCTACAAAGGATATTTCGAAGACAACTGGCAAAGTCTGAATATGGATCATATATTAGATCATATAATTCTATCACTGTTAAATATCTGGGATATAATAAAGACACTGAGGTTACGTAGGAGAATTATCTTATTCTTAGGAGATACATGCTGAACTTCTTCTGGGTGTAATAGTCTCAACTTACTTTTAAATGAATCAGGGGGAAAATGTGTATGTGTGTGTGTATTTATACAGAGGGTGGGAAAATAAAGCTGGTGGTAAAATGTTAATTGGTGAATTTAAGTGAAGGGTATGGATATTCAATACATTATTCTACTTTTCTGTAGGTGACAAATTTGTGTAAATAAAAAACTGAGTGAAAAGGAAGATAATATTTCACCGTGGTAGAATCCAAAAGTTTGATGAAACAACAATGGAAACAAAAGAACTGAAAAATGGCAGCTTAGAAAATTGAAATACATCAGCTCAGAGAGGAACTTGCCCTAGTTGATAAGGGAAATGTCTTCTTTACAGAACGCCAGCTAACGTCGAAGGAATGACAGAATTTGAGGATCGCTTTACACCCCTGCATGATTAAAGCAATGATCATCAGTGGACATTAAGATCCCTGGAGAAAGACTGATGGGGACCTAGCTATGTGCAGATGACAAAGTATACTTTGGATGTACCCTGCATTGCACTACATCCTGTAGATCATTGCTGATCATAAACAGATTAACTGGACTTGACAGTGGCAAGATCAGTATGTTACTACTTGAACTCATTCATCAATTTTAGCATCCCTGTGAGTGGGATAATCTATACCTCCTGATGTGAAGCAATATGAGACATCAGATACGTAGATAGCATTACCTATGAAGTGCTGTCACCAAATATGTTGATCGAGAATCTAATCAAGGCTTTAGATCTAACTTCAGTTTACAAAAAATACCCGAGGTAGAGAAACAAGTCCAAAAGATATATACCATGAGGAAGCGACAAGATCAATCTAGACAGCTGGACATTGTATAGAAGAATCAATATGGCCTTACAACGTGGTGACACACAACTATTCTGGTATAAAACAGCCTTAATAGACCGTAGAACTCTGTGAATACACTAAAAGCCATTAAATGGTACACTTTCAATGCATGAATTGTATATATTAATTGTATCTCAAGAAAGCCACTAACAAAAAAAAAAAAAAAAAACAGGCTTAAGAGTCAAAAAATCAAATGTAATATGTGGACCTCGTTTGAATCCTAACTTGAACAAATCATTAAAAAGGTATTTGAGAAAAACAATAAGAACTATTAGGATATAGTAAGGATTTCCTAGCATTTTTGTTAAAACATGCTAATGGTTATGTAGTTACTCAAGAAAATATCCTCATTTTTAAAGAGAAGCCTACACTTAATTATTTAGAGGTGAAATGTCATTATGTCTGGAATTTGCTTTAAAATACTATAAAGAAAATAATATACTTAAAAAAAGATGAAGCAACTATGGCAAAAATGTTAAAATTCTTAAGTCTAGGTGATGAGTACACAAACATTTGTTACATTCTTCTGTCCAGTTTTATGTATCTTTGAAATTATTCAAAATAAGGAATTAGGAAAAAACAACAATTACCCTTTATTTTCAGAGTCACGAGCCACCATTACAAATGTTGCCTCCAAAACAGGACAAAATTCATTGCCATGTAACTAGAGAACAGAGGAAAGAAAGCGCAGATGTAAGAAACGCATTTCCTGGGAAGACCCACTACGGTTCTAATAGGTAGCACACACACTTTGAGAAAGGCAGAAATTAGAAAAGGAAAAGTGCATTCAATAACCACCAGCTGCTGAGCTGCCAGGCACAGAACCAGGCACTGGGTGGGAGTGGCAGCATGACCAAGGAGCCTGTGGGCTGGCAAGGAAAAGATCCCCCAAATCCCCACCAGTGCCCTGTGAGGGGTGCTGGGAAGGACACGAATGACGGGTTCTGGAGCTGTGCGTGACTGAGATCCAAGGGCTAGGGTCACAGAGGGACCTTCTGTATCATCATTTCACCGTCCTGCATCATGCAGAATCCTGGCTTTCTTCGGGCCTACCTGTCCTCACAACGGCATACAGAGCCAGGTGGCCCTCCCACCGCTCCCACAACATGACTATTTCCAGGGAACTTTGGTGTGCCAACTACCAGCGCATGTTTGTGTTTCCCTAGCTGAGTCCAGGGGCTCCCAAGAGGGGGTGAGATCAGTGATAATTCTGTGGATTAAGCTAAGTATTTATAATGCACAAGTCTTTGAGGTTTTAAGGTGTTTCTTTATCTCCTAGAAGTCTGTACTCCCAGGACAGTCATATCATAACCTGGGGTACAGTCAGTTCCTTCCTCATCAATACTACCTGTTCAGGCCCTATCGCCTTCTCCCTCGACTTTCTTCCAGCATCTGGTCTAAGCCTATTGGTCTTATATATGAAGCCCTCGCCACAGAGCTCAAATTCCTCTCCAGTTCTCCAAACACTCCCTCCCGCACCGTTCTCCATAGCCACCCTAAATGGGAGGTCCTGGAATGGACCATGCTGTCGCCTCCCCTCCCTGCCTGTCCGATGCCTTCCTCATGGCTGCATTCCTCAACACACCCCTCCCCGCCCCTGCCCCATCCCTACTCCCCACACTGAGCTCACTGTTCCCTCCTTTGTTTGCCAGCTAAATGGAAACAAAGTCCTCTCCTGACTTATACTGAGAGGTTCTCAAGAGAGGTGGATACCACCCCTGTAGGGGCATTTGGAAATATGTAGAGCTGGTCTGGGTTGTCACATGGTTTGGGGGACGTGACTAGTGGAGTTGGGGTAAGCAAGGAGCTAAACAATCACAATGCAGGGGACAGTCCTGCAGAACAAAGAATTTTCCCACACACAATGCCAACAGTGTCTCTGTTGAGAAATACTGTCTAACACTTAACATACTATATAACAATCATTTATTTGTGTGGCGGCCTCCCTACTGCACCACGGGCTCCCTGAGGACAAAGAGCACTTTCATTCACATTGGTAGCCTAAGCACTTAGCACAAAGACTGGCAGATGACAGCCACCCGATCAGTCACTGCCTGATGTATGACAGAGGCAGGTCATTATTGAGAACTACTAGAATGTAAACTCCAAGAGAAGGGAGCTGTGTCTTGCTCACAGCTGCATACCTAGCACAGAACAGGTACTCAGCCATAAATGGCTGCTAAGTGAATGTTGAATGGGCTCAGTAACTCACACCCAGACCCTGTTGTTGAAGAGCAGACAGCCCAGCAGAAGGGAAAGCGTGTTCGTAAGCAGCTCTGCGGAGCAGAGGTTGGCAGGTCAGAGAAGGGGTGCTGAGGAAGGTGCCATGGGGAGGAACCGGTACTGTGAGGAGGGGGGACCGGGGAAGGATTTGAGCATGGAGTGGCCGGGAAGCACAGGTGGAATGTGGATAAACAGAGCCAGAACACAAGGATTTCAAGCAAAGGAAAAAGCGTAAGCTATGATACTCATCTACTCACTTACTGTTTAAATTATGGTTTATTATCATCAACACCTACTAGTGCCGAGCATCGGGAATGCAAAGATGAACAACCGCCTACTCTTATGATGCTCCAAGCATCTGGCAATGAGCTCTAAGAAGGCATATAAATGATGTCGGCGGGAATACAGGTGGAAAGGTGGGTTGGAGCTAATTTACGGAGCACCTTGGATCCTAACTAGTCTAAGGAGTTCAGACTTAAAGCCACAGATAATGGTCACTGAAGGTGTTGGGGAAAGGGGAGTGATGTGATTTAAGGTTGGCTTTGGAAGATCTAGCTGGCAAAAATATGTAAAATTAATGGAGAGAGAGCAGGCTAGAGGCAAGCAGACTAAGGATAGTTTAGGTACTCACACAAAAGGCAGTGAGGGCTTGAAGGAAACACAGGGCCAACGGGAAGGGGAAGAAAGGACTCTGGTGAGCTGCTGAGGGTAATGAACTTGAAGACTCAGCAAAGGCTACACAGGAAATGGAAAACCTACAGCGATCACAAAGGTTTGGAGCTGGGGAACCAGGAGGTTGCCAAAGGGGAAACTAGAGGAAGATCAGGATTAAAAAGGAAGCTGATACACTCAGTTTGAAACACACTGGACTGGAGGTAGCAAGGGCACATGTGGGCCAAGGGATATAACAGGTACTTGGAAAGGTAGGTCTGAAGGGTCAAGCCCAGAATAGAGATTTGGGACCATCTCCATAGTAACGGTAATAAATTAACATTATTCCAACATCTGATTAGTGGTTACTGTGCGACAGGCAACGTACCAACTACTTCACATGGGTGGGTTGTTTTTCATTTTGCCCTTATTGCACCATATAATGGGGTACTGTTTCCATGTTGCACTTGAGAAAACAGAGGTTCAGAGACGGTAAGTGATTTACCCGCAGTCGCACGGCTACTAAGCAACAGAGCTGGGATTTGAACCTGTGCGCACCCAAACCAGAGGCAGAGCGCCAACCCCCAAACTCCCTCTCTGGATTGGAAAGGACCACTCAAGTATAAGTTATTAGGCAAAATGGCCAATGAGAAATGCAAATTTAAAACAAACATTTGTACTTGCCTGACATTGATTTTCATCGGCTCTTTCCTCTCAACAATTCCTGTATTTCTTTTCCTCTTGGACCTACTTGTCCAAGATTCAAATTGCCAAGATTCCCTAGAAAGCTGGTCCTATGCCAGGAATCTGCTGTGTGTGGCACCAAGCAGTCCAGGAATCGACCATGAAGATTAAAAAAGAATATGGACAAATCATAGCAGCATCTCCAACTTTGCTGTTTTGTTTTAAAAACAGTATTCCTGTCAGCTACAGCAACATGGGAGTTAAAGAATCCAACTGCTTACATATATCATCAAATAAAAAAACTACCGATTTTGACAAATAACTTTAATTACCGCAGAGCAAGCTTCAGACTTTTTCCAAAAGGTGAAATGCTTCATAATTCCGTAACAGAAAAAAATGTATCTAATAACAGATGTACTGAATATTCTGGCACAACTGAATAGGTCATTCTTAAATAAGTTTTCATAATGAAATCTTGGACATACTCTGAATTATTTGATTTCTGTGCTATTATCCTCCTTGAGGTACTTTTTCTTGTCAAATTTCTTCATTTCTTTATAACAGCTATTCTGTATTTTGTTCATTAAAGGAGCTACTCCTAACTTCTGTAATAGTCTAAATGACTCTTCTGGGTTACACTGTGTCCCCAAAAAGATGTGCTGAAGTCCTAACTCTCAGTACCTGTGAAGCTGACTTGATTTCGAAATAAGCTTGTCGCAGATATAATCAGTTAAGATGAAGCCATACTGGAGGAAGGTGGGCCCCTAATCCAGTATTATCGATGTCTTCATAAAAAGAGATGTGAAGACACAGACACACAAGGGGAAAATGCCATGTGACGATGGAGGCAGAAACTGAAGTGTTAGAGCTGCAAGCCAAGGAACGCCAAAGATTGGCAGCAAACCACCAGAAGCTAGGAAGGAGCGAGGAAGGATTCTCTCCTACAGATTTTAGAGGGAGCATGGTCCTGCTGAGACCTTAATTTTGGACTTCTAGTCTTCAAACTGAGGCAATTCATTTCTGTTGTATTAAGCCACCTGGTTTGTGGTACTCTGTTACAGCAGCCCCAGGAAACTAAGTGACTAATCCCATTCATACCTAACATAACTCAGACTTCTGTGAAATTCTCTGGGGCAAAATTAGCAACAAACACCTTAATATGGAGCCGTATGTGATTTGAAAGTAATAAACAGTAAACATAAACGCCAAATAATGTGCCAGTCTTTGTCCGGGAGGAAGATTTTAATACCACACCATCTGTAAGTTTTTCTAGAAGAAGTGAGCTATATACCTGTCTGTGGACAGACAGGTAAATAAGAGTTGCTTTCACGGAGAGTAGCAGGTTATACTGGAACAAGGGGTCAATCTTTGAAAACAAACACACCTGGAACATGTTCATCTTCACTTCCATGGATGTCTTCCCCGCCCAACTAACATGGCCACTGAACTTGATGTCCTGTTCTGGGCTTAGGCTCTTCTTACGCATGTCTGCAAAACAGAAAATCAATCTGAGTCGGAACCACACCCCAAATTTTCTGTACTGTAAATGAACAATTTCATCTGAAATTTTGGCAAATTCTACTACGTCTTTCCTTCGAAACTAAAAAGGACTTTTTTGACATACAAAAAAATTTTGTTATATCTTTTTGAAAAAGGTAGACAATGCGAAGAATATAAAAAATAAAACTGGAACCATGCAAAACACTTCCACCTAAAGATAATTATAATAAATATCTTGGTATATATATAGCACTCTAGACATTTTCATATGCATATATACATAAAATTTTCCCCAGAAAAGGAAAATATTTCCTCTTACCTCAATAATATCTTGTAATTACTAAGAATTCTAAGTATGCATAGAAAATAATACCACTTACCAATCCTGTCCACCAGGGCTGTAACTATAGATAAAGGAGACATCTTAGCTGAATGAATTTTGGTGTGCATGTAGCAAATAAGAACTGTAGGAAAACAGAAGAGAACCAAATAAAGGAAAAGCAAAATTATTCTCAACATTCATAATCTACTCCCTGAAATTCACAAAAAGTCTTATCTTGTTTTGAAGACCCAATCTCCCATGTTCCAACTGGTCTTATCCTAGGACCCGAGACTTACAAATTGAAGAGGTTTGGGAATCCTGTAATCTGACAGCCTGCTCAATTTTAGAACTGGTGAGGAAACTGAAGCCCAAAGCCGAAACCCACCATGCGGCTGGCTTGTCACTACTCCGCAGAGACACAGTGCCTAAATCAGCAAAAGATTCCAGCACTGAGTCTGACAGCACCCAAACATCTTCAGAAAAGAGAAACAAATGACAAGGACTTGGCTACCTGTTTTCCTCCTGACTCTTTCCTAATCGTGAAGCAATTATTTTGCTCGGTTATCCCGTCTTCGTCATAACACCCTCAGCTCCTACACCACCCTGCGGGTCATCTGTATACTTCCCACATTTAGGGGTTTTTAAAAACTATTTTCCGTATTTTAACAAGCATTTCTATGTGCCAAGCACGATTCTAATGCACATTACAAATACCAACTCCTTCAAAGTTGTATTATACTTCTGTGTTTAGCGGCCTCCCTGCATACCCCATGATTCATTCAAATTTGTACAATCAACCTCAGAACTGGGTCTGTGCTCAAACAAGATTTCTTGAGTGAGAATAAATCCTTCTCTGCATGCACCTGCTAAAGGATATACTGGGCGAATGAGAGGCTAAAAGCAAAAAGCTCCATTTAAAAGCCTTAGTGGCACCCAGACACCATATGCATCTGGCCTATGGCAATATTAGTGGAAATGAAGAGAAAAGATCCAAGAGCTAATAAGAAGGGAGACTTGACAAGACTTCACTACGCCCAGGTTTCGAGCTTGCATGAGTGAAGGTGGTACATGTTTGCCGAAAAAGGGAATGCAGGAAGAGCAGAATGGGCTGTTTTCAACATGTTGAATTCAAGAAACCTATGGCTCATCTAAATGAAGACGTCCAGCAAGCAGGAGGACAAACTGGTCTGCAACTCAGAAAAGCAGGCCAGGAAATGGACCTTCCTAAGCATTCTACATACTGATAGCAACTGAAGCACAAGGAGTAAATTAGATTATTTCTAGAGAATGTACAGATAACAAAAAAAGGGCAGAACATAAAACCCTAGGGATAACTGGCATTTAAGGGATGATCCATAGAGAAAGAGGAGCCTATTCAAGATACTAGGAAGGGGCAACTAGAGAGGCAGAAGGAAATGGCACCAAAGCCCAAGGATG
Organism: Pteropus alecto; assembly: GCF_000325575.1. Lineage (NCBI taxonomy): Eukaryota > Metazoa > Chordata > Mammalia > Chiroptera > Pteropodidae > Pteropus > Pteropus alecto. The sequence continues at coordinate 412,530 of NW_006435837.1, read as the reverse complement.
AGTCTGACAGTATCAGGAGTCGCAAAGGGGCCAAGTTAAGTCCTGAAAAGCAGTCAGCAGGTCACGCGATATGTGAGCCAGTGGAGAGCTTGGCATAGCAGTTCAACGGCATGAGGGGCAAAAGATATAACATGGCAAGGTTGGGAAATAACAGGAGGTCAGAGTACAGAGGCAGTGAGAGCAAGTGATTTCTTCCAGTTCTTTCCAGAAAGGTAGCTCTGAAGTGAGGAAGAAAGACCATTTGAAAGTGTTATAAAAGAAGGGTCCTTTACCTATTTTTCATTTTAAGATGGAAGAAACGTAAATATGTTTTTAAATTTAGGGAAAAGAAAAGGTGAGAAAAGGCCTAAGATATTAGGGAGAAAGAATGTATGATAAGGCAAGTTTCTTGAAATGAAATATAATCAAGTGAACAGGTGAAAGGGATTGGCCATTAACAGCAAGAAATGGGGGAAAAACAGGGTAATGGCAGAGGAGTTTGTGTATTTAGGGACACCTAAGTAAATCAAAGTCAAATATTTGAGAGAGAGAGAGAGAGAGAGAGACAGAGAGTGTGTGTGTGTGTGTGTGTGTGTGTGTGTGTGTGTGTGTGTGTGTGTGCACGCGCACGTATGCGTGTAATTTTCTGTAAAGGCAAGTAAGAATTTTTAAGCAGATTTATTTAATCTGAAGAAAAAAGCAGCTAAGTATAACTCTAACAATAGCCTTATGTCTGTATTTTAGGAGCAAGCAGGGTGGCCCAGGGTGAGGTGCTGAAGCCCTAGTGGGGTCAGGAAGACTTGCAGAGAGGCAACAAGAGCGACAGCGCAGCATGGTGCAGCTTGGGCACAATGAGGAGGGTGACCTGCAGAAGGGGACCTGGCATGGCATGGGGTAGAACCCCAGAGAGGTGAGGGGAGCATCCGTGAGCGGCTAGGGGTAGCATGTATTAGGGGTGGTAAGTAAATGTACTAAGGATAATGGAGCCAGTCGGACAATGGAATTACAAATATAAAAAGGGAGGAAATAAGAATAAACCTGTGGTGTTGAACTGGAACTATCAGTGCGAGCCCATGGTTTTCACAAACAAACAGATAGATAAACACAGAGGTAAATGTATGTGGATGTGCAGATATTCCCCAGCTTGTCCACTGAAAGGGTGTGGGAGCAGTCACACCCCAGCAGCAACGACCGCTCCCAGCACCCAGATCTTGGTTTCTAAATATCATTGTCCATTAAAAAGAAGCAGGGCTCCTTAGAGGTTTGGCTGATTCTAGGTCTGGGGCAGGGAAAGTACAAATGCGCCTAGAACATCTTGCTGTGTCAGAAAGTGAGGAAGTGCTCAAAGAATAATGGGGACACATCAAAAAAACACAGAAGTCTGCTTCAACAGACTGGGACAGTCCTGGGACAATTCGAGAATCAAAACAGATGACAGTAACAGATTATAACTCATTCAATAAAATAGGAATCCCTGTGTCCTATAGATTTTAAAGTAATAAACTGACAGTCTGGTGAGGAATGGATACTTATAAGGTCTCAAAGCATCTCCCTACAAGGTACTTAGTTACAAAGGGAAAATGAGTAACTTTACAGTGAAGAAGCCTGGGAGACACCACCTTCATCAAGAAATCAAAGTTAACATCAAAGTAATAGGACAAATTAGAATTATGCACCACTTGATAAGATGTGATAAGAATACAGTATCCCTTCTGTGACAATCCTGCCAAAGATGCACATCCTGAATCTAAAATTGGGGAAGCAGCGAACAAACCCAAACTGAGAGAAATTTCCCAAAAGAACTGGCCTTTGACCTTCAAAAGTGTCAAGGTCATGAAAGTCAGGAAGACGGAGGCACTATTCCTGACACAACTAAATACAACGTGTGGTTCAGAACTGGATCTTTCTGCTATAAAGGCCCATTAGCAAAAGTTGAATGGGGTCTGAGGACTGAACAGTCTAATGTCTCAGTGTTATTTCCTCATTTGATGGTTATATTGTGGTTATGTAGGAGAATGTCCTTGTTTGTAGGCAATAGACATAAAAATATTTGGGGGTGATGTGCATGTCAGCAACATATTCTCACATCATTCAGGGAAGAACACTTCTTTGCGCTTATTTGCAACTTTTCTATAAGTTTAAGGCTTCTGAAGTTATTAGAAAGAAGGATTAATCATATTATAACTGTTGAATAGGAAGCTACATTTTGGGGGAAAAAATTATGACATGAGGTAGCAGATGCCCTTCTTTTTCTGCTTTTTTAGAATATCCTCATGTGTGCAAGTTAAAGAATAAAGAAGGCCTTTCTAGCCATAAGATTCAATGGATAGCTGTGAGTTCTACTTAGAAATACTAAAATAATACCAGTACCTCCCAAGCTGTCAAGATCCTCAAGAATCCTGCCAAATCTGTGAAATAAAGAAAAGTGGGATTACATAAAAATCATGATTACCTTTAAAAAAAAAATACACTTTGGGGTGATGAAAATATTCTAAAATTAATTGTGATGATGGTTGCACAACTCTGAATATACTGAAAACCACAGAATTGCACACTTTAAATAGGCGAATGGTATGATGTGTGAATTTTATCTCAAAGCTGCAATAAAGGAAAGAAAGAAAATAAAAACAAACAATACAAATAAAAATAGTGCTGCGTTACCTTACGGTGTTTTGAACAGTCAAATATTTCTCTCGTAATTCAGGCTGACTGCCCAAAGGCAAGAGAACTTCGATATAACTGTCTTTCATTCTCCTAGGTGGCAGTCCATTCTGTGACTTAGCCAAAAATCTATGAAGCGATTTTCTTTCCTCCATTATTTTCACATGATCTCTGAGAAGAAAGGATGAAAGCCTCATGAAACACTGGAGCAGTGCCACCCTGCAATTCCAGTGACATATGGGCCACTCAGACACCCTCAAAGGAGGAAAGAGAAGGTCTGGACCTACCTTATCTCCCCTTCCTTCCCTCCCTTTCCACCTGCCATTCGAAGGAATTAAAAACTTCTGTTAAAATTTCTTAGAGTAAATAGGAAAAACATTTATTAAGTGACATACCCAAGTGAATCATATATTCACTCTCATGAAAAAGTACATTCGAATAATAGAACATTTGAAATCAAATTAAAAATACAAAGATGGACACAACAGTATATATATGGGATAAAGAACGACATGGCCACTGAACTCCATATTCCCATTTCTCACCTGGATGGTTCTCGTATTCTCTGTGCCCCAGCTCTCTCTCTCTCTCTGCCTTCAATTTCAGGAAAGAGAGACAGAGGAGGAATAATGGAGTATATCCAAAGAAGTATGGAAGGCAGAGCAGAAGGTAAAAAGGAAGAGAATGTGAGGAGGCAGAAAATAAATAAAAAGAAGAGATGATTAAGAAGAAGAGAGAGACAAGGGGATAGGGAACTAAAATGTTGACAATATCATTAATTCAGATGTCTTCCCAAGCTTCACTTACAAAGTATTTATTACTGCCAAAAAGATTTAGCCTACAAAAAAATATATGGGATATAGGAACAAGTTAAATGGCACCAGGTAAATGCAGAATGTGAACCATTCAAGACAAATGGCTTGACCTCTTTAAAGGCAAGCTCATGGGGATTTAAAAAAAAGATATTATTCTAGATTAGGTAGATTAGGGGAGACTAAAGAGTCGTAACCACTGAATGTAATAGGCAATTCTTTATTGGATCTTGATGTTTTTTAAAAACAAAGCTATAGAAGACATCCAAGGAACAGTTGAGGAATTCTGAATATGGAGGAGTAATATACTATTAGGGAATTACTATGGATTTCACTACATAACAGAATGTCTCATTTGTTGGAGATATACTACTGCTCATTTTGTTACAAATGTATTTATTATTGAAGATGTATGCTAGAGTGTCATACCTATAATC